>NC_085843.1:53124200-53469200 GCF_035594765.1 Anolis carolinensis
TTTTTTCCTCCCCCTCCCATTTCTCAAATATATGTGGTGCTTTCCCTACATAAAGAGGTGTACAACACAACAATAGGCACAACAGGGAAAAGGAAATGAAAAATGGTCAGAGTTTAACAGAAGCAGCACCAAAAAGTTACAGCAAGGTATGGTGAATAAATTACCAAACAAAAAATGCTGCATTTGAAAAGATATTTTAAGAATAACACTGGTCAACACACATTTTGGTGGCTTAAATGGTAGATCTGTTTCTGGGTATATTTGACCTGCTGATTGCAAAAATGGCACCAGTTTTCCCCAATCAGCTGTAGTCCTTGGGATACAGAAGATATATGATATACCAGTCTTCATCTGCTTGCTCATAAGAAATCATGATAATCATATCTAAGAAACTAGAGCTCGTGCAGTCTCTCTAATGCAATTTTCTGTATCACCACTCCAAATAACCCCAGAAAGAACCCTAAAAACCAAGAAACTAAAAGAATTATTTCTGTTGGGCTGTGTAATGTATGGCTATCTTATTCAACAACCAAATTATACTGGAGGCTGTGAAGGATGGAAATTAAGATTCTCCTCCCACACTGTAAGTGTAATGTCTGCAAAACATTTTATCTCAAATTCCATAGATCCATATATATTATTATTATTACTATCAATAACCAGCACAAAAAAAGAACAAACATCAATATAGGAACATAACATGCATTTAGGTATTAGGAAAATTGTCAAAAGTAGAATTAAAAACCAGTATTGAATGTGATAGATAAAACAGTATGGACATATGGACAGTATATGAGGTTAATAGTAGGATTGGAAATACATTTATTCAATATAAAAATAAGCATTTTATTTAGGGGTTTTTTGTAATTATTGAATTTATGCCCCATCTTTCTCCTGACTGGGAGAAGCTTACAAACAAATAGCATGCTTATGAACAAAAACAATGACTATCATATTAAATCTGAGATAGTTACACAAATGTACAAGGTTTGACATCCTTTTTATTGTACCTTTTATCCATTATTTTTATGCAGGATTGTGAGACACAGCAAGGGAAGAACATTTATTTCCTTCAGTTTTAAAACATGTTCTACATCCCTGAGAACAATGGTACTGTGATTATTTTTGAGACTTGTAAAAGTGCTATTTTTAAAAAAGAAAACACACATAAAATAAAAAAAACCCAGATAGAATGAATTCCACATCTCAAAAATTGCAATGTCATTCCTATTATAACTTCCTATAATGAGGTACTAAGACAATATTTGGATATATTTACAGTAAAAATTAAAAATGTTCAACCCCCTCTATACAAAAAAAAATAATACACACATGTACACAAACACAATATCTACTTTTATTTAATACTTAGATTCATGATCATGTTTGTGAATTTTGTTAATCACACTATTCTGCATGTGATTATCAAAAAACAATTTTTTTCTTCCCAATAAGAAGATTTATTAGGCTGAAATGTAGCACTTCTATGACTCACTGCTGTCTTGAAGATGAGTTCATCAAACATTTTCACGGTATAAGCAGAAGTTTTTTTTTAACAGAAATCAAATGAAAGGACAGATTTTCTCAAGGGGTTTAGCTGTGGTTATGCTACAAAATTCAATCCATTCAGAGGAGAGTGCCAAATCTATATTGCTATGTCGGTAGAATATTGGAAATGGAAAGGATTAGTATTTATTTTTAGCCAAATCTATCCCTCTGGCTCAGGGCATGTAACAATACTTTTCTTATCTCATTCCTTCTCAGCCCTGTCAAGTAAGTTATTAATTGTGTTTTGGAGGTGAAGAGCTGACACTCAGAGAGAGCATCATGCTAAGACCAAGTAACTAAAAATGCTATTCTCTCCTATATGCCGAGGCACATCTGCTCTGCCTTTTGGACCGTGTGCTCTCTCTGAGGCACAAGAAGACACTGTGTTCTTCACATCTTCCATTTCAGTCGATACTCTTCACCATCTATGACTTTCCTAAGCCTCCTGCACCATCAACATTAGTAATATACTTAGGGCATCTTAGTCCTACTTTTTTTTGATGGCTTCACCATTATGTAAAGCAACTGCAAATATAAGAAATTTCACATTTCATCTTTTTGATTAAATTGAGAAAATTCAATTTTAGATAGAAACAAAACATAACTCTAATAACCAAAGAAGTAACGGAGTAAATAAATACATAAATCAATACATGTATTAATTGTTCAGTTTTGTTTTTGCTTTGTGTTGCTGGAAGATATTTCAGCGTTTTGAAAAAAATTGAAACATTAATAAATAACACATTGATAAAACTTGTACAATTTAGAAATCAAATGTAAATGGATTCTTTTTCCATCCTGAGAGTTAACTGTAAATTAGAGTACATATTTGGATTAGATCCCCACATAAATCAAATTGTAACGAAATTTGGCATAACAAGTCAAGATATTAATACATGAGAAGAAAAGGAATGTAAAATATTTTAAAATGTAATACAGCTTTCATAACTGTCATTCTTAACAAAATATTGAAACAAATGCTCAAAAACAAATTCTCAAAGTCTCACTCAGTATAACCCCTTTTTCATATACTTGAAGGTTGGTTTTTTTAAAAAATATATATGTGGATGGTACAGAATTTATCAGTTGAGTGTCCCATAATATTTTGTTAAAGATAAAGATGCAGTGATCAATCATAGGTTCCACGTGATTTAATTAGGCAGTGATTTACATGCTGGGTAGCATTTAATTCCAATAATTTCGGATAATATTTTAGGTGGAATTTACAACCATTTGTTTAAATAGTTTTATGAGCAAACTGTTTTATGAGCAATAATAGAATGAATAAATGATAAGGTTGACAAAAAGATGAAGGAATGGCATAAAAACATATAAATTGAACTTTAGTCATATACATACTTATGTGAAAATATAGCCCACTGAGCAAAATTATATGAATAAAAATATCAAGGAATATACAGCTCTATTTTTAGATAGCTGGGCAGTGGTTTCACCCATTATGTAAAGTGGCTGAAAGTAGAAGATATTTCACATTTGTTGTTCTTGGTCAGATTGAAAAAAGAATTGATTCCATTTTTGAATAATGGAATACTTACAGTGATGATTATACATGATTGAAATGGAAGAGGATTTTTTCCCATAATGGCAAGTATCCCAAGGAAAGCATTCTCTGCACTATTAAGCATATTTTTACGTTGGGGTCTTCCTTCTACAAGATAATTTCTAAAACTGCGTTCACCTTTTTCTACAATTCCCATTCTGAATGAAATATTAATTTATCATTTCGAATTTTGGTTTTCTAATGGTTATTGAAGTTATAGAGATGTTTCATGAAGTAATTCTGATAGAATTTTGGAATATTTTCTCTTTATTACCCATTCCGAGTTTATCTTTTATATTAGCAATAGCATAAGAGACAGAATAAAATATGCTTGCTGAGGTGTCAGCAAGCATATTTTATTATCAAACAGTGTACATGTTAGGGAAAAGTGGAAAATCCATATTAGCTCAGTTACTAATGTTTATGTATTTATTTTATTTATTCATTTATTTATTTCACACACTTGTATCCCACCCTTCTCAGCCTGAAGGGGACTCAGGGCAGTCCTCACAAACGGCAACAATTCGATGCCCAAAAGTAACAATTACTATTAAAGCCAAACATTAAAACATAAATGAATTAAAACAATCATTAAAATCATGCAAGTTCCAAATGTATTCTGTTAACTACAGACAATTAGGAATAAGAGTATTAGACAACCTTATTGGCACGATAAGTAAAAAACAGAGTGAAAATAATGTGTCTGCCACACAGAGTCAGAAATTAACTTGAAGGGCTGTGTAGATCATAACTATACAAATACTTCCTTTTTTTTTTTTTTTTACAAAAAAACCTTACAAAACAAATAAGTTGGATTGTAATAGCCCTGGCTGAGCTTGTCAATGAGCCAAAATAGCTCATTGATGCACACAAAATCAAATATTGCCTCCATTTACTTAGAGATCTACTTTTTGTTAAGATGTGCAGTAAGATGTGTCAAAATAATTGAGATAAGAATTGTCAAGCAAGGTCCCATTGAATTGTGTGAAATTCTGAGTGAGCATTCAAGGCCATTAAGAGGTGCGCTTTTGCTATAGTGGTGTTATACAGTATATCTTCCATGCCAAATGCTACTGAATGGAATCAGCCATGCATTCAACGAGTGGCTAGTTTAAATCCTTCTTCCACATTGTTCAAATGCCCTCCGAACACAGCAAGCATTAGATGCAGAAGCTGCCAACTTACATCCTGATTAGCCTCAATCTGTAAGCAAAATCTCACTGGTTATTCTCCAGCATTTGATATCAGGCAAACGCTCATCTACTCTTTAATGAGAGCAGCACCAAACCAAATGAAAAGGTGACAACTGCAAAAAAAATGTGAAGGTGACTAAATTTAATATGAGTTTTATTTCCTTTCTGTCAGAAAGATTCTATTTTCTAATGTGGATAGGAGTGGAGGAGAATTTCATTTCAGTCCATTTTGAATAAGCATTTATTAACATTCACAAATGTCTTTGCATTCAGGATAGCAAGAAAGGTTTAAACAAAGGAGAGGGGGACAATTAAAGTCACAGGGTCACCCAAGCCTGACTACTCAAGCTCTGGATGCTCACAACCTGTGGGTTAAACCCCTATGAATTCACCTATGTAAAGGATAAATAAGAATAATTAACCAACCCTCATTCAATTCCCCCCCCCCCCCAAAAAAAGGTTCTTAATCCTTAATACATATATAGCAGGCAGACACAACATGGTTCTTTCTAAATGTTGAATTGCTGTAGATATTGAATTTGGCTAATGACAATTGAGATGGATTTCAAGATAATGCATATTTTCCATATTAGAGATAAAAGAATTTGAAGATTAAATTAATTCTGATTTGCAAAAGGGAAAATAGAGAGATTTCCCCCCCCCCCTTAGATATGCACTTTTCACATTCTCTGTATTTCTAATTTTAAATAGATGCTAAATTACTTGTACCATGAAAAGAGGAAAGGAGGAGGGCTATATCATGATGAACCCTCTGCAGGCAGAACAGGGATCATGCTGACACCTACTGCTTAAATTTCTTACAGACCGTGCCCTAAGTAATTGTTGTTTTCTGCTACTTTACATTTCATGCAGAGATGGGCCATAGCTTAGTAACTGAACGCATGCTTTTTGTGCAGAAGTCTCAGGTTAAATCCCTAACATCTCCAGGTCAGGCTTAGAAAGAACCTTGTATAAAACCCCCAGAGAGCTATTACAGTCATTGTAGACCATATGTGCTCAAACAGTCTGGCTTGCTAAAAGGTATTATTTTGGTATTATCTTTTTATTATTATTTTATAAGCAGTTCATAGTGTATTAAAGTACAGCTGTGAGATTTAATTAAATAGTGGGGTTAATTAATTCAAGTTTAATTGTGAGTTATTAAATATATAAATATTTCAGTTAATTAATTGATAAAGTTACCAGCTTTGGGGGGAAATCTCTTTATATTCTCAAAGAATCCTCTGTTCTACAAAAGAGGAACATGAAGTTCAAAGGAAGTAAACTGTACATTCCTTCAATATCAGTGGTAATATCAGTGATATTATGCACTAAGTATGGAAATCTTAGAGACCATATACCAAAATCCAATCCATTTCCAGGCACTCTTCAGAGTGTTAGTTTGGCCTACAAAATCCTAAATGGAGTAATAAAGGCAGCCTGATTTCTATCCTTCTAGAATCTGGAATCCCCGATGAAAGTCCTTTTGTGTTCTCCTGCCCCGCAAGGCTAGGTAGTTGAGTACACAAGTCAGGATTTTCCCTACAAAAGCAACATCATTATAAAACTCCATCCAAAGGTCAGCTGCATATCTACTGAGTGTATATCTATTGAAAGTAAAAAAAAACAACTGCATTGTTTCAGTTTTAGTGGGAATAAATGTCTATGGGATTCTTCTGTAGAGCAAGAACATTTTAAAACCCTGTTGATGTAGCCTGTTGATGGGTTTTTGTTTTGTTTTTTGGTCACTGCATTTTACTGTTGACTAAAAAAAATAGGAGATAAAATAAAAACATAGTCATTTCATAATTTTTGTTCTGCGTATTTTAATATGTATTTATAGATTTTTTTTACAATATTTATGTGCTTTTATTATGCTGTAACCCACCTTGAGCCATGAGAAGAAGCGGGTAAGAAATCAAGTTGTTGTTGTTGTTGTTGTTGTTGTTTAAAATAATGAACAAGAACGAAGAGTATCCTTCCTATGACGTAAAACTATTAACCAAGAGTTGACAGAATAAACTGTAACCCTTGGTGGCGCAGCAGATTAAACCGCTGGGCTGCTGAACTTGCTGACCAGAAGGTTGGCGGTTTGAATCTGGGGACACGACTAGACTTAATGTCAGGGGAAAACCTTTACCTTTACTTTTACCTGACAGAATAAATGTTAAAAAATATAAATTATGCTATGAAGAATTATTCATATTACTAGGTGAGGTTGGAGAGTTCAATATCACATGTTAAAGTAAGATTTGATATGTTATGTTGAGACAAAATGACTTCTTAGGACACAATTCATTTACATTTGATTTACATATGAGCACCCTTTATCTATATTTGCCAAATACAACAGATTCCTTTAAAAACTATATTCCTAAGAACCAGATGCTTGAATGGATATCATTCCTTTTTTTTCTGTTCTCCCAGAGGCATCTTTTTGAAATTTTTCGAAACAAAGTACTGCATTAGATGAATCTGGGTCTGCCTCAACCAGGCTCTTTTATGACGTCTATTGGTCTTTCAGCCCTTTAAGACCTAAGACAAAAATTAAAAAGAAGAATGGGCTTGATCAAGGGTCTGGAGAACAAGCCCTATGAGGAGTGGCTTTAAAAGCTGGGCATGTTTAGCTTGCAGAAGAGAAGGTTGAGAGGAGACATGATAGCCATGTATAAATATGTGAGGGAAAGTCATAGGGAAGAGGGAGCAGGCTTGTTTTCTGCTGCCCTGGAGACTAGGATGCGGAACAATGGGTTCAAACTTCAGGAGAGGAGCCTCCACCTGAACATCAGGAAGAACTTCCTCACTGTGAGAGCTGTTCGACAGTGGAACTCTCTCCCCCAGACTGTGGTGGAGGCTCCTTCTTTGGAGGCTTTTAAGCAGAGGCTGGATGGCCATCTGTCAGGGGTACTTTGAATGTGATTTTCCTGCTTCTTGGCAGGGGTTTGGACTGGATGGCCCGTGAGGACTCTTCCAACTCTATGATTCTATGATTCTATTATTCTATATCCAATATCCATTGCTATTCATCATGGAGTGAGTGTAGATCAGATTAGAGATGGACCCAAGTTGGGAAGAAATTTTATCTATATTAATCTATGGTTAATTTCATGTGGATCCTTATATGTGGTCTTATTGTTGTAGCCTGATTAAAAGTGCAATGTAAGTATACTGAAGATCAGGTCTTCATAGTAATGGTCTTCTTAGGAAGGATACATACCTTCATTTCAACACCAGCTGGATATTTCTTTTTTATGTTTCCAAGTGTTAAATCCATGTCTTCATATACTATCTTTGTTCTTTTGTAATTGTTTCCAATGATTTTATATTGTATGAATCTTAAAAATTTCTCTAAACGGTTACAATTCCTGCACAAAATAAAAATCAATAAACGATTTTATAGAATGATGTTTTGCCGGTATCACAATCCTTTAATTTGTATGCTTGCAGTAGTTTTGAATTTGTGTACACTAATAGCAAAAACAATTCTGAGCTCAGATCAGTTGTCGTCGACTGTATGCAGTCATACTTCCTATTAGCATAATGTCCAATGGGAAGAATTGCTTCTTTTTATTGCAAACAATCTCACCCGAGTGCATGGAATCATGTATGTCACATCATGCCAAACAGCAAGCTAAACAGGC
Source organism: Anolis carolinensis (assembly GCF_035594765.1). NCBI lineage: Eukaryota > Metazoa > Chordata > Lepidosauria > Squamata > Anolidae > Anolis > Anolis carolinensis. Next base: position 53,132,144 of record NC_085843.1, read on the forward strand.
ACACAAAAGGCAGAGTTATTGTTCAAGCAGAACATTCATCTATGGAAACAATAAACGTCCAGTCTTGGGCCTGAAGCACTTTCTTCATTATGCTTCAGTTGAATAAGTGCAAAGATATATGGCTTGGTAATAAGTCTTGTTGTTTGCATTTCTTGTTATTTGTACTGTGCTGTAGTTTACAGCCTCAGTGTTTTCTCATTTTCTTCTTCAGACACCTGTACTGAAATGTGTGGAGGAGATAGTAAAACAACCCGAGAGATTAAAATATTTAGGTAGATTCCATATTAGCTCATGACAAATAGTCACTACACAAATGCTTCCATTTCAAAAGCAATACATGTTTTACCATTATTGTTTAAAGGTAAAGTGCTGTGAAATTAAAATAGAACAATTGCTTACTATTTCAATGGGTCTCAAAACTGCTATCAGACCAATGATTCATATTTTTAGAAAAAGAGATATTTAAACTATGTTATACATGCTATACAATAATTTTCTTTTCAATGAGACAGTCTAATTGAACTGCCATTTAAGTTCATGTAGGACTTCTGTATTAATTTTCATTCTTTAATAGTCTTCTTGGGTCTTGAAAATTATATTGATATAGGAATTGCACATGCCAGTATCTAAAAATAGTATTTATAAGTTAATACTTAAATAAAGTAATCCCTAAAAGCAATGTAAGAAAGAAAACCTACAATTCTTTACCTGTTTCTATAGAAGTAAGCCTACTGAAATCGATGGGAGTTATTTTTAAGTAAACACACATAGGATAATGCTACAAGGAGATTTATCAACACCACAAACCCATTTGATTCCAGCCATATTTTAAGCTTAAGGAAACACTATATTCTTCCTTCCTCCCTGTTTTCTTTTTAACTCATAAAACCACACATGCTTCTTCTTGTTGCCACTATTTCAATCATCATCATTATATCTTCCAAGGCTGAGGCCTGACTGCTCTTTCTGTACTTGGGTTTTGAACCCAATTTATATGAAGACAAATTACAGAAAGCAGTGAAGAGGTACAACAAGCTGAGTTACGACACCAGTTTTAAAAATTGGAAGGGCACACTGAAATTAGAAACAAGATTTTATGTATATATATACAGAGAGAGAGTGCTGGTAATTCACTTTTAGAACGTTGCTTGAAGTTCCACTAACAAATAATGTCTATAGATGGAAATAATTATGCTTCCATGACCCTTGCTACCTCAAAGGGCAGGACCAAAATGACCAGAGAACTAAAGAAAGCAACAATTTCTGTATCAAAAAATACAGGCAGAAAAGTTTGCAAAAATGTACTTGTAGTTCTCTAATTGATATGGTTGACTGACTTTCTTATGCTTATGTTCAAACATTTGTGCATAGAAATAAAATCTTCGTACTCAGTTCCCATTTTTTTTAGTATTCTGCAGAATATGAGGCATAAACCATTTATGAAATGAATAAGTATCTGTTTAAAAGAGCAATTTTTAATCTAATCCATTGTGTCTAGGCTTGATCATGTGGTTTTTTTAAAAAAAAATAGAAAGTCTTGTAGAAAGGGGGCAAATAAATAAATACATATGGGGATATGGTGCGAAGAAGGTTAAGGAAAATGCAATCATGTACATATAGAAAGATGGGTATACTTTTCTCAGTGTCTAAATGGAAAGTTATAACAAAGAGAAACAGCTGCTATATAATGTACTGAAGCAGAACAAAAATCATTCTTGTGGCAGAGAAAGTAAATATAGGGTGATGGTGGAAAATGCAGTTTTGTACACAGTTGTATAATGAAAATAATCACCAAGAAAGCTATGATGTTTTCTGGGCCTGACTATTATAATAATCTTTTCCCCATAGTGATTAAAATACCAAAGGGATATAGAGGAAAACAGACTAATAGATTTATCAGAACATCTCCGTTTATGGCAACAAAAATCAGAAAGATTAGACATATAAACTTAACATATATTAAGAAGTGGTATCTGCATCCAAATGTAATTCTGACTTAATATGCCTAATTTCCAACTGTGTTTTTTTTTGGAAATCAGCATTTTGACAAATATGTTTATATAAAGTAATTCACTGACAATCACAATGGAAAAACTTAAAGATATGTCTTTTTTATTTTGCAATAAATTTTCAAAGATGGAATGATAACCATCTTGGGAGAAAACCAGGATGTAAATTATAACACACAAATAACAGTTTGTCATTTCCATTTTACCACCTAAACTCCAATGAAACTATTTATATTTTCTCTAAGTTTATAGCAGAAATTTGTTTTTAATCTTAAATCTTTAATATACAAAATGTATCTTTGATACTTTAGTGCTCTATGTTTTGTCCATTTCTCATACCACAAACAAGGCATATAACCTTTTGGTTAATGTTTTTTCAATTCTGAGGATATATTATTTCTGTTCCTTCCCAAAACACGATATTTGGTCATTGTTAATATTATGGTACTTCTGATAAATCCATAGTACTTATGGTGGACTTGTTAACTAAAAAACAGTGCAGGTAGCAGACAACTGAGAGGTTATATTTCATAAATGTCAAGAAAATACGTTCAGTAAGTAATCACCTACTCTGTTCCTCTGAAATAGTTTTATAAAGAAAACCTTATATATCATATACTGTGCATATAAAACACTAGAGGTTATAGTGTTCTCAATCTTTTGTTGGACTATGTTGCATAACTGATTTTGTTAACTTGGATTCAGATCAGTAGAAATAGATGGAGATTACCTAGTCTATTAAAAACAGTAAATCTAATGTCTGAGCAGAACTATTGCTCTGTATCTTAAAATGTATTACTATATTCAATTTGAAGCAGTTCCATAAAATAACACCTACATTACTATCACCTAGAATTATTTAATCAATTGCCAAATGGTAAAAAAATACTTACCCTTTCTGTACTTGGGACTAATAACTGAGTTTAGGCCTAAAATGAAATCCTAAATAGTATTAACATGTCATTTTCTGGAAAACATGTTTAAAAACAAAGTTAACTTGCTCTACAATTGTACAGGTAGCCCACAATGTTCCTCTAAACATTTTTATTTTATCCTTGAGCAGTTAACGAATTTTAAAGGGCGTTATATTACCAACTTCTATTTCAGAAATATATTATTTTGAAAATATATAATATTTCCCTGGTATATTTCTGGGGAGAGAAATAAACTACAGGTTAAGCAGAGAGTGCAGTAGAATATGGATGTTGTTTAATATCTGGTATCTGACTTTCAAGTCATCTCATTGTATATTATATCTGTAAGAATGGCTTATAAGAAGACGGCACAGAATTCTGATCTATGCAGTATGCTAAAAAAAATAAAATGATTGTGCTCTCTCTCCAGATCTAAAGAAGATGCTGCTGGAAACTTATACATCACACTCCATATTTATCGCCCCTATAATTTCTTGAGTAATAAGTGATTTATTGTTAATAAATAATAATAATAACTTTATTTATACCCTGCCACCATCTCCCCGTGAGGACTCGGGGCGGCTTACAACGAGAATATGACAACAACATAGCATACAATACACATGATCCACTAAAACAATGAGATTTTAAAACAATGCAATAAAAGATCAAAACAACATAATAGTTATTTTAAAGACCGGAACTGTTCTAGACTGCTTTTTTCCACTTTGATTGCATTTCTACATGTTTAAAAAGCAAGTGCGAATCACTGAAATAATGAAATGGCATGAAAGCTTCTCTAAGTTTGGAGGCCAAATATTTAATATCAAGACAATGTTGTAAAAATATATGAGACTGCTAAGAGTTCATCTGTATGATCAGAAATGACTGGAGTTGAATGGACCTAGTTGGATGGAGAAGACCATCACCAGGAGACAGCAAAGGCAGAGCCAAGAGCTTGCCAAAGTTGGAGCAAAAGAAAACACTTAGGACAAAATTCTACAGCTCTATTGACATAGTTTTATGGCATGTAGTGCGACCGACCGTTATGACAAGAAAAGAAATAGGTCTCAGGGAAGCGGAAGAAGAAGGAGGGGGAAGGGGAGGGAGACAGAAAGTAGAAGAGGAAAGAAAGAACTGGAAAGGAAGGGAGGGAGTAATTGGCTCCAACCTACCTTTACTGCTCGCTTTAAATGGGAATACTTGGCTTCAAGGCAGGGGAGACCTCATAGTCAAAGAGCCACACAGGTAGAAAATCACTTTAGAACATGATTGGCAGCAAATAATTTTCTACTATGGGATTCTAATCCTAAACAATGTACTATGATTCATGTAACTGAAACAGAAGAGTATGTAAGTTTCAACTTCAGTTAAAATGGTTACATACTATCATGCCTGGTTCTGTGCTATGCTAGAACAAAAACTATGTATCCTAATTCATCCAAGATGTGTTACACCAACTTGTATTCCCCAATACAACTAATTTCCCCACACCACTGGAGAAATTATACTGTTTAGCTGGCACTGCACCACCTGACATCCACCAGGAAGTAGCAGCAAGCAATGAAAGGACCAAGGCATTGACATCTCTGGCCCATCTCCTGTTTGGATATCAGCCAGCACGCCAATGCCTCATATCAAGAAAAAGTTTTCTAAGATCCACAAAGATACTCGCAGGAACACCTCAGCAAGCGAACGCCCAAAAGTGGCAGCCTGAAACCCGGAACCTCAATCAGTGGCTGATGCTAGAGGAGAAACTCCCTCCTGGGCACACCGAAGATTGGGCAACTTGGAAGGCGCTGAACAGACTGTGTTTTGGCACCATGAGATGCAGAGCCAACCTTAAGAAATTGAGCTACAAAGTCGAGACCACGAGATGCAAGTGTGAAGAAGAGCAAACCACAGACCACCTACTACAATGCAGTCTGAGCCCCGCCACATGCACAACGGAGGACCTTTTTATAGCAACACTAGAGGCTCTACAAGTGGCCAGCTACTGGTCAAAGGACATTTAATATAATGCTTTTTTTTAACTTTGTGTTTTCAAATACATTACAACTTGTACCCCTGGCTTGCTTCTGACTTGATAAATAAATAGTATCCCCCAGTTAGGAACACCACTATTTGAACTATTGTTTGGCCCAAGGCCATTCAGAATTGCAGCTTGTGCTGTTCAGTGGCTTTACAAATGTTGGTGAAGTGGCCACTTCCAAATCTGCTTCTATGAAGGATACTTGAGCTATGTGTTACAAACACTTTGCATATAACTACATGGATAATTAGTCTCCTTCCTGGGTATAGAACAGTTTTACATATGCTGCACTGGGAGACAAGGATATGGTCTTTTGAATTCTTTCTCAAAGACTAGTACTTGAACTTTCCCTTTGATTCTTCCCCACAGGGAAAAAAAATCTGTATTATACATTTTGTTTTCTATGCAAAATAATAATATTTTTAAATTGTTCAGCTATGTTTGCTGCTCCTTTTAATGACAAAGTCTTCTGTTTCTAAAGAATTATTACTTGCTAAAAATGTATACCATAAAATGGCTACAAAATTATAGATATTTTTAAATAAGATCTCAGTTCCAGTTTGTTAAGTCACTGAAAATACTAAATGTGAAATACCGTTTTAATATGAAAATAACAATCAGGGTACACCCATCCTATGGAATTCTTAAGATTTCTTTAGAAATATTTATGCTTTTCATAAGATATTTTATATTTTTATATCTTAACTTTAAATATATGAAAATAATCAATGGAAATATAAATATATTCTATTTATTTGTTGTGGTCAAATGTATTCATCAAAAACTAAGTAACACACAAATATCTGTGTTATAGTGTTAGCTCATTTCATATCTCTGTTGCATTATTGTTTCCAATGTCTTCTACAGTTGAATCCTTACTCTGCTTGAAAATGGAAGCTAAATTTTCACAGCAACCTTTTCAGTAGGCAGCAGTATGGTATTTGAAATACAAAATGAATTTGGGCTTTAGGTTGTATTATTGCTGTTTTTAATCCTTAAAATTTTAGGTGGCAGTTGCCTCACCTCTTGGTTTTTGGATAGTCCCTCTTAAAGATTGCCAGACGGGGGAGTTTTCCCATGGCCGAGACTCCCTGTGGCTAGGAACTCCTAGATATAAGAGAAAGTAATCTTCACCTGGGAGCCCCAATGATGCAGTGGGTTAAACTTCTGAGCTGCTGAAATTGCTGACCAAAAGGTTGGTGGTTCGAATCTGAGGAGTGGGATGAGCTCCTGCTGTTAGCTCCATCTTCTGCCAACCTAGCAGTTCAAAAACATGTAAATGTGAGTAGATCAATAGGCACTGCTCCGGTGGGAAGGTAACAGCGCTCCATGCAGTCATGCCAGCCACATGACCTGCAGGTGTCTATGGACAACGCCGGCTCTATGGCTTAGAAATGGAGATAAGCATCAACCCCCAGAGTCAGACACAATTAGACTTCATGTCAGGGAAAACCTCCACCTCTCTCTCTAATCTTCACCTGAGGGCATGTTTATAGACACATAGGAATTTTGAAAGACATTGTGTGGTCTGCCTTTTCCTTACCTTCATCCTTATCAATCAGCTTCTAAATGTAAAAATAACTGATTGATTTGATTTATATCTCAACTTTATCTCTAAATGGGACTCAAAGTAGCCTTGTACTGTTGGGTATATAAGCCCCCACATCCAAGGTCTCACTAGGTGCTGAGATTAGTTCTTCTGTCCCTTTCTATGTTTCCCTGTTGCCTCTTCCTCCAAATACCTGCCATTTTGTTTATGTCTGTGTGAATATTCATTTTGGGAAAAGGTATGACTGCACTCCATACTCATGCAATTTTTCTGATCCACTAGGGAGCAGTTTCAGTCCTATTTGCATGTACAAATCCAAGAACTGCAAATTTTACAAGGAGCTGCCATTATTGTCATGTGGGAATTCCTTTGTGGGCAGAACATCTCCATGACCATCCAACTATCCTAGACCATTAGGAACAAGTTTCCAGACATGTGTCAATCCATTCTAATGGCAGTATTTTTATGAGAAGTGGCCTTTTTCATTGTGGCATTCATTTTGAGCATTCATCTCAACTTCTTTCTAATTTATTTGATGATACACCATTCTAGCAGCAACATTTTTTTTTACAAACTATGGTCACTTCTCTCCTCATTTGGTGGTTGAATGTGACCTCTTTGTGTACAACCCCTCAATCATCATTCTCACAAGTAGTGACATTTTCTGAGTCAGTGTTCATTTTGCAATAGGATACAACACTTCCAGCATGTGTCCCAGCATGTTATAAATAATAATAAAATAAATAAAACTTTATTTATATCCCGCCACCATTTCCCAGAGGCGGCTCACAAAACACTCAAGGTGTGACAAAAAATACAAAATACAACAAATGCAAAACAAAACACAGGAAATAAACAGTCAAGACAACATCATAAATTCACAGTACCCCCTGGTAAAAACAATAGAATATTGTTTTTCTTAGGTTCTTAGGTCCCTTTATCTTATCTTCTTTTTCTTAGAAGCAAGCAACCATTTTGTTTAATCCTTAGAACAACACTCAGCTTGACTACTTACTCAATTGTTTCTTTAGATAACTGTTAAGTTGTCATACAGAGGCAGGTCTCAGTGCAGAGGTACATTCAACAATATTAGCAAAAATCAGTTCGAGATTCTTTGCATCAGAGACCAGCAGAGGCGGTTCTACCACCAGGCAAACTAGGCATTTGCCTGTGGCGCCATGTTGTTGGGGGCGCCATCGAGGCAACTCCTGTCTCCTCCGGCAGAAAGGAGCCTAGGAAGACAATATGGTTTTTGGGAAGCCTGTGAAGTAAGTATTGCTTATCTTACCTAACTTGGGTGAATTAATTTAATGCATACACACTTATTTAATTGAATGTTCATTTTCTACTGTTACTTTTTAATTTGTGGAGCTTGTTTTAATTCATAGGTGAGCCACTTTTGGCCCCATTTATGAGAAAGGAGGGAAATTGTTAAATAAGTCATAGTACCTTCATTTATAAGTAGATTTTCCCGAGGATTAAAGTTTTAACACCTGTATGCAACTATTTAGTTTAGCAGAGATATAGAATCTACACTTTCTAATGGATGTGCAAGGCAGAGATGGCAGTAATGAATGTCCAGCACTTCTGGAAAATGTCCATTTGAGAAAATCTGACATAAATTGTCAGAAATAGTTGTACTGATTCAGACTACTGGGTCATCCAACTCAGCCTCCTCCTCTGTAGGAAGTCTAGGAAGCAAGGCAAGTGGGGCTTCCTCCCTGGGGGCATCCTTGGTTGGGGGGTGTTAGTTGGCCCTTTCTGTCTGGATTTCCCATTTTCAGAGTGTTGTTCATTTAGGCTTTTCCTTAATTCCTCCTTATTATCAAACATTTTTGCTTATCCAACACTTATTTTTCAGTGATTGGTTTTTTTTGGCGGGGGGGTGGGGGCAAAATTTCTGTTCGCCTACACTTGAAAATTACCTTGGACCGGCTCTGGAGACCAGGGTATGTTCTCAGGCTTGCTGGGAGACTGGACTTTCAGGAATGAACAGAGATTTATTGTGGAATACATGGGACATTGAAGGGCTAATTTGGCTTCATCCTACAAACTGTGATACCAGTAATATTCAAGATGCGACCATCCTTCAATATCTCCAGAGGAGCAACTTAATCCTTCTGTTTTTCAAAGAAAAATGATATAAATTATTGTGCATCATACATTTTTATATAGAATAGCTGTTCTATATAGAATAGCTGGTGGTCTATTGGTTTATAGACACTGGAGAGCTTCAAAGAATGAACGAAAATCTTGTAGTCAGTGGGCAGTACTATAATACCTGTCTCTTTAAGCTGGGGGGGGGGGAATTGCCAATCCTACGTATCATATAGCCTGAGTTGCATTATTTTAGAGCTCTCATAAAGTGCTAACAAGGTATGTAAGATTATTTGTTCATGGCGTGCAAAGTAATGAATCCTAATTTGTTTACCTTTCATGAAACATGAGCAGTATTGTGCCGGCGAAAATAAAATTTCATACACTGCATGACCTGCTCCAAAACACTGCTATGAGAGGTGAGCCAGTTATGCAGCCTAGAACAGACAAAAAAAATCAGCAAGAAGTACAGTGTGACTCCTTATCCATGGATTTTGTATCTGCATTTTCACTTATCCACACTACAAAAAATACCACCACCCTGGCAGTGTTTATGGGTCTCCCTAAGTCCATTGGTATGATTCTATGGTATGTTTCCAGCCCAAATGTTGTCAAAATATAGGATTCTTTATTATCCATGATTTCAGGTATTCATGGAGAGTCTTTGAACTGTAAAATATAAATATGGTATAATTGCACTCTCTCTTCTGAGGGATGCTCCCATAAAGCCTGCGGTGCTGCATTCCTTTAATCAGGCATGTGTCTTGATAAAGCTAAAGGTTGGGACAGTCCTTTTGGGCCTTGAGAGGCAGAGGAAGTAGGACCTTTCCAAATGAATATGCTCCCAAATACGATGGGAAGCTGATAGAATTGGATGATGTTCAGTGAGATCTCAAAACCCCTTCAAAGGGAAACAAGCCTCCCCCTCACAAAAAAAAACCCCAAGAGTAGGGCATCTATCACCTTTTCAAGAGAAATACCTATCTCATTTTCTTTAGGAAGCATTTTGCCTTGAAGAAAAGCTAAGGAGGAGGAGAAGGAGAGGGGAGCTAGGTATACACCAGGCATGAGCAAACTTTGGCCCTCCAGGTGTTTTGGACTTCCCACAATTTCGAACAGCCTACTGGCTGGGTTGCTATAAGTTTTCCAGGTTGTACGACCATGCTCTAGAAGCATTCTTTCAGATCTGTTGAAAACTAGTCAAGTTGGGTTTATATATCTGCAGAAAGTTCAGGGTGGGAGAAAGAACTCTTGTTTGTTTGAGGCAGATGTGAATGTTTCAATTGGCCACCTTAATAAGCATTGAATAGCCTTTCAGCTTCAATGTCTGGCTGCTTACTGCCTGGGGGAATTTGTCAGGAGGTGTTAGCTGGCCCTGATTGATTCATGTCTGGAATTTCTCTGTTTTCTGAGTGTTGCTCTTTATTTACAGTCCTGATTTAAGTGTTTTTGAATGCCGGTAGCCAGATTGTGTTCATTTTCATGGTTTTCTCCTTTCTGATGAAATTGTCCACATGCTTGTGGATTTCAATGGCTTCTCTGTCTAGTATGACATGATGGTTCTTAGAGCGGTCCAGCATTTCTGTGTTCTCAAATAATATTATGTCTTCAGGTTGCTTCATCGAGTGGCTGACTTCTCTGGCTGGATTAATCTGCAGTGCCTTGATTCATGTTTGGGCAATGCTGCGTTTGGGGGTCCCTATGTAGACTTGTCCACAGCTGCATGGTATACGGAAGACTCCTGCAGAGGTGAGAGGATCCATCTCTGTTAGGAATTGCGGGAGTTGAAATCCAAAACACCTGGAGGGCTGAAGTTTGCCCATGCCTGGTCTACACTACAGTTTGGAACTGCACGATATGCCAGTGCAGACGCAGCCTCAACATCTGCTAGAAATGTTTGTTTTTGTTTTTGTGTGTGTCAGGAGCGACTTGAGAAACTGCAAGCCTCTTCAGGTGTGAGAGAAATGGCAGGGGGTGCCCAGATGTTTGATGTTTTTCCCATCCTTGTGGGAGGCTTCTCTCATGTCCCTGCATGGAGCTGGAGTTGAGAGAGGGAGCTCATCCACGCTCTCATCGGGCTGGATTCAAACCAGCAACCTTCAGGTCAGCAACCCAACCTTCAAGTCATCAGTCCTGCTGGCACAAGGGTTTAACCCACTGCGCCACCAGGGCTAGAAATTGTAACTCACCAGCAATACCTTAAGGATGCTCAATATGCTTTTAACCAGGAGCATAGCCAGAAAAAAAATTCGGGGGGTGGGGTGGGTTTGAAACTTTTTTTTAGCGAATCAAGAAGAGTGGTTCCATAACCACAAAATAATTTAGAAATCAGGCTCTATGGATAAACTTCAGTGGACACTCATGGCGATTTGATTAATCAGTTAAAATAGTTAAAATTCATGAGTAAACCGGGTTTTAAAAAACTGAAAAAATTCAGGGGGGGTTGAATCCCCTTTTGCTACAGCCCTGGGAGAGAGGATCCCTCTCTGTTAGGAATTGTGGGAGTTGAAGTCCAAAACACCTGGAGGGCTGAGGTTTGCCCATGCCTGGTCTACACTACAGTTTGGGACTGCATGATATGCCAGTGTGGACGAAGCCTCAAAAATCTGCTAAAAATGATAACTCACCAGCAATGCCTTGAGGATGCTCAGTAGGCTTTTAACCTAATGCACTTTTAAAGTTTAGCCAGGACCGCCCTCCCAAGAAAGGGTGGGGGGTTGAAGAAGGCGGGATCTCTGCCTCTCTCTCTCTCTCTCTCTCTCTCTCTCTCTCTCTCTCTCTCTCTCTCTCTCTCTCTCTCTCTCTCTCTATTTCTCTCTCTCTCTCGGTCTCTATCTTTTTTCTCTCCCCGTTTTGTCTTGTCAACTAACCCCCTCTAGTGCTGAACAGGCTGCATTTGACCTGCGGGCTGCCGGCAGCCGCTTCCCAGCCTCGGCGAGCGGGAGAGCGGGCGAGGGGCTCCTTCTCCTCCTCCTCCTTCCTCCGCCTCTTTCCCGGGGAGCCACGAAGGGGGCGACCAGAGCCGGCCTCGCTCTCCTCCCACGGAAGGCGCCGTGACTCCTGCCGTTGCCGCCGCCCCCGTTGCCTTCCTTTCCCCCTCCCCGCCCTCGCTCCCTCCCTTTTCCATGCCTTGGCGGGGAAGGAAAGAATCACCAAAATAGGAGGGAAGGGGAGGGAGGTTTGGCTTGTATATCGAGCGCGTTGCCCGCTTTGCTTGCCCTCGGGGACCTCCCCGTCCCGCCGCGTTTGGACGCTTGGACTCTCTCGCTGAGGTGCTTTGGAATTCAAAAAGGAGGGGAGGGAGAAGCAATTGAAGGGGAGGAAGGAGGACTCCGCCGTCCAGCCCTCCAAGGAGAAGAGGAAGGAGGGCGAGGGCCACGGAGGAGAAGCCTGGCCCCCCTTCGAGCGCCGGGAGCAAGTTTCCTTGACAGCCGAGCGGACAGAGAGTGAGGAGAGGAGCTGTCCAGCATTTCAGCAGCTTCCCGCCAGAGAGGCGGGTTTTCCTTTGCCGTTTGTATTACGAGAGGGAACTGAGAGGAGGGCGGCAAGGACCCCTCTTCTCCCAGCCCATCTCTTCAGAGACGCGGACGGAGGAAAGGAGGGGATGCCGCCCCTCAAGCCTGTCTGTCGGCGAGGGCTGCTCCACTTGGGGAAGGGCTGAGAGGAGAAGCCCAAGGCTGGGTCTCCCGCGCCCCTCAGGACGGGGCGCTTCTCTGCCCGCCGAGCTGCAGCCGGACTGGACGGGCTGGGAAAGAGGCCGGCTCATCTGCGGGCACGACCCCCGCCTTGGAGCCCTCGTGGAAGAGGAGGAGGCGGAGGGAGGGGTCCCGGAGCCCCCTCGGCCATGGGGGGCGCCTCCGTCCTGTGGCCATGGAGCCTGCTCTTCCCTCTCCTGGCAGGGCGGCCCGGGGGCTGCAGCCACGTCTCCAGCAACCAAGGTAAGGAGGGGCAGCCTGAGAGGGCTTGAATGCCATGGGAAACGCGCTTTCAGGGCTCCTCCAACCCCGCCAACCCAGGCTTCCCTCATCAGCGAAGGGGAAGAGCATCCTTCCCTTGGAGTGGGGAACCTCCATGGGTGGACTTGCTCCACTTGCCGTGGCTTTCATTCCACCCCCAGGCCCTGGGCGCCTCCTTGGCAGCCTCACGCTCTGCCCCTGGTTACAAACTCACTGGGAAACTGGGTTACTGTGAATTGTCTGGGCTATATGGCCATGCTCCAGATGTTTCGCCCACATCCATGGCAGGCATCCTCAGAGGTTGTGGGCTATGTTGGAAACTAGGCAAGGGAGGTTTATATATCTGTGGAAGGTCCAGGGCAGGAAAAAGAACTCTTGCCTGTTGGAGAGAAGTGCCATTGTGGCAATTAATCACCTTGATTAGCATTGAAAAGCCTTGCAGCCTCAAGGCTTGGCTGATTCCTGCCTGGGGGGATCCTTTATTGCAACATGTTAGCTGGGAAAGTGTAGGACATTCCCACCTCTCTGTCTGCATTGACATAAATAACCTGTTTTGTTGCTGCTCTCATATGGGAATGCCCGAACACAGCCTGAAAATAAACCCTGAGCTTTCATTGATCAAATGCATCAAATTCACTTTGCCCTGGGATAAAGCAGTGAATATTTTTTAACCCATGATAACTCCAAAGGGGTTTTGATTTACTAGGAAAATCTATATGATAGCCTCAAAGCAATTTTCTCCAGATTTTTGCTCTCAAGTTTGACATATTGGGTTTTTTTGCCCAGCATTCATTTCAAGGATATGCCCCTTCTGTTGCTTTCCTAGCTATAAACTGAGCCGCGGTGTCACAATAGGTTAAACCTTTGTGCTGGCTGGACTGCTGACCTAAAGGTTGGGTTGTTGACCTGAAGATTGCAATTTGAATCTGTGAGATGGGGTGAGCTCCTGTCTGTCAGCTCTAGCTTGTGGGGACATGAGAGAAGCATCCTAGCAGGATGGTAACACATCTGAGTATCCCCTGGACAATGTATCTGTAAGTGACCAATTTTCTCACACCAGAAGCGACTTGCAGTAAGTCGCTGCTACACAATAAAAAAATCTATAAACTTTGTTTTCAAATCTGGTTTTGGGGCATAAGGATTGCTTCCTCATTTGCCCAGGAGCATCTTTCAGGGTCTTAAGGCCTTTCCCATCCCTAAAGCTTCCTTTGACCCTCTGAAAAACCCACTTTGGGAAGTTAGGGAATCTCATAAAGCAGACTATATTGCTGTACAAGGGTACAGCAAAAGAAACGTCTTAGATCCCCAATCCTTGTGCAGGAGATGAAGGTATGTACTTGGGAGACTTTCAGTCATGGCTTTAGGTCTCTGGCAAACTACTTTTTAAAAATGGCCCTTTGAAACTTCATATCCTGTCACATGTTCTTCTGCTCTTCCCATCCTTATCAGCATTATCAGTTATGTCACATCTTTCCTGGTAAAATGCTTTTACCTTCTTTATGTTGCTCTTCCTTGTATCTGCACCACACATAGGCAAACAGTGTTCCCATTTTCAAAATAGGAAACTAAGGCTGAGGTAGAGATTTATGATACATCAGTGAGCTTATGGTTGTGCAAATATTATAACCTATGTGGTTTATAACCTATTCACTTATCAAATCTAATAGCCTAGGTTGGTTGCCCCACAAAAAAACCCTTTGAGTTTTGTTTTTTAAAAAATATTTGGCTCAAAGTCGAAAGCTTCTCCTTTGTCATCTGAGCACAGCTTTGTTCTGGACAATTCAGAACAGATTATCCCTAATAGCATAATTGTTATCATCAGGACCCACTTTTATTTCTTTGGAGTGTCTCATGCCAACCCATCCTATTAGTACTTAGTGATTTGTGGACACTCATGCTGAGAGTAGAAGCCACTGAATGTCAACAGATGAACTCCTATTGATTTCTCTGAGTTCAGAATTCTACCCCTGCAGGACACAGTGGGCAATATATATATATTTCTCCTCAAAGCAGGGTTAAACTGGTAAAACCTTCTTACTTTGAGAGTGTCATAAAGAGACATGAACTATAGGATAAAAGAAAGAATAAATGTCACTGAGAAGGAAGGCCGGCTATCCTCTACAGACTGTTTCTATAGATCGGTAATTGGACAACCAAAGTTGCTCTGGACTAAAAAAAGGGATTACACACACACACACACACACACACACAGTTTTAGGTCCAGACATGAATTTGATGCTCTTCCAGGATCTTACAAGTCAACATGGAGTGACTGATACCACCATTAACAAATAACAGAAGGCTCTTCACTATTATATATATATACTAGCTTTGCCCGGCCACGCGTTGCTGTGGCGTTGTCTGGTGGTGTTGGTGAGAAATTGTTGAGGTAGTGATGGTATTGAATGACTGTTGTATGGTTGTCTTTATGTTTAGTATGCATTTGGTTGTTTGTGTACTGTGTAAGTGGTGAGGATAGAGGGGGTCTATGTCCCTGTGTAGTATTGTATAGTATTTATACGTTGTCCATGTGTTGTGAATGCTTGGATTGTGTCCTGCTGCATAGTAGAAAGGGTTGGGCTGGATGGCCCTTAGGGGTCTCTCCAAACTCTTGTGCCTGTCCCCTGGGCTGAGTAGGTTGCTAGGAGACCAAGTGGGCGGAACTTAGCCTTGTAACTGGCAGCAATTGGATAAAAACTATTATTCCTCTCCCTGTAATTAGGACTTTATTTTTCTTTTCTTTTTGTTGTATCAACCTAGAGCCGTGGATGATGGGTTGTGTTGTCAAATTTTGAGGTTGGGGGGCCTGTAGTTTTGTTGTTTTGTCCGCTGCCCTGATGCCATCACTCTTTTATATATATAGATATATATATGCAGTGAATATTGAGGCCCATGCCATTTGTATCTTAAACCTCATTTCTAAATGCACTAGATGTTTGAAGTGCTTTGGGCATCAGAACTTCTATCTTTGATCATATATGCATGATGCAATTTAGCTGTATTTTATTAACCATGCTATTTTTTAGCTTCCCGACATCCCCTCTACAGTTCATTCAAACCTATGTGCACTGCTGGGTCTAGCTTAATTACAAGGAAGCACAGTGAGTGCCGACTGGTTTTTTTGGATCCTGACTTTTTAATGACTGTTAGCCTTTCATGCAGCACAAGTGTTACATCTGTGTTGTGCTTGTGTGTGTCTAAGAAAGGAAAGGAAGGAGGAGGGGGAAGAAAAAAAAGCAAATTGATGGTGAGACCTACATTTGAGAATTCAGCATCATGCTAGAATATCTTCAAACACATAATTATTTGGGCATAAGGCTGAATGAACTGCTGCATAGTAGGAAGGAAATATTGAAACATCCTTGCAGCTTTGGATGTGACTATGGTGGTCTCTCGTGTGTGTGTTGTAAAAAGAAATTGCATGAGCTGGACTCTTCATTGTTAGTGTCCATCAGCAACCTGCCTTCTGAAATTGTCTATCTTGTCTCACCAAGCTTCACCTACTTTTTTGCAATAGAAACTATCTTTTTATTAAATAATTCTGATGATGATACCCTAAATCCAAGGTTACTTCCAAATAGGATAAACCAGCTGAAATCAATGGGGATTATTAGTCACCACCGAAGTAAAGTGCACAGATTTCAATTGATCTAATCTAGATAGAATTAACCTTGGGTTTATCTCTGTATCCCAGGATATGATAGGTAGAAATTTATATAAGTCTGTTGTCATGCCCTTATCTTTTATTGACCTCATCTTCATAACTCAACACAATGGGTATATCTTAAGAAAATAAGAGTGGAAAACTAATACTTTGGAAGATGCTAACCAGCTAAAATATACATTTGGGTCTGATTAAAGAGCTAGTTAGTTTTATTGTTCTACTTTCTTGACTAAAACTGAATCTAAAATAAAAGAACATCATCTATACCCATAAATCAATTTACTATATTGCTCTTATCTAATGTTTCCTGTATTGCAAAATGATTTATAAGTAATTAATTATGCTTATATTCTAACTAAACTCTATAATGTGCTTTTTCTATGCATCCAGAGCATTTCACACACTTGATTGTCTGGCCTGATCATACATTAACAGAGTGATGTGACTGCCATTTTCTTTTGAATTCATTGCATGTTGTTTTATTAATATTTATATAGAGAACATCACTCAGGACATTAGAGCTGTTTCTGATCACAGTATCACATGTTCTAAGTAACCATGGTTAGTATTTATGTCATTGGACTCTATCACTGGATTGTCTACCTTTAGAATTTGACCAGATAGAAACAAGTCATAAGGAACCATCTATTTGCTTATATCCTTGAGATTGCAGTTTTAGAAATCTGTGCATCAACCATGTAAGACATGATGGCATTCATTTTTTCTTCCAAACTATTGGGTGGATAGGACTATGTATGACATATGGTTTTGCCCAAGCTGATATATTTCACTTTCATATGTGAGCTGATATATTAACTATCAAACATCACTAACATTCTGTCTTTATGTGTTTATTAGCTTTACACCCTGCTTTTCTTTCAATTAATGAAAACATTTTTATTAATTCTTAAGAAATTCTTACACATATTATGTCTGAATTGGATTTAATGTTTATTCTGCATTATAAGCAACATTTATTTTTATGCTTGCCTTCTCTCTGTAGATATCCAAATTGCCATATAGTAGTGAAAAATAAAGCTTTGGAATATAATAATGTATTAGGTACATATAATGGCAATATTGAAAGGAATCAACTGTTATCGTGTCAATACATCATAGATTAATTTTCATAATTCCACTATCAAAAGTTATTTTTGAACCAATAAAGATGTCAAGGTGCTAAAATTATTTAAGAATGAAAACATATCCAATTTGTGCAAAACAGCATTTTTCCTTCATTCAGACTCATTCTCCTAAATTAGTAATCAGCTTCAAAGTTTACATTCAGTCTTTAGTGCAAATTACCATTGTTCCTACACCAACACAAAGTGATTGAAAAGTGTTTATTTCCAAGTAATTACTTAGAGTTATAGGCCAAAGGAGGGCTCCAAAGTAATGTCTGTAGTTAACAATTTAAAAAGTAACTCTTCACTTCCACATTTTTCACAAGAAATTAGAATAATTACTTAGATTTTTTTTTAAGTATAAATGCTACAAACTGCTGGTTTATGCTACAAAACAAATTCTCCTCTCATCCACTTTATCATTACTTCAACATCAACACCCAAACAGAAAGGTGGTGTAGTAAGAAAGGCATTTGAACCATGTGATATTCTTCCATCATATTCCTCTGCTCATTCATAACTGTAACTCGAGCTATAGCTAACCCATAGTTACACAGCAAAAGAAGCTTTGTAATCCTTCTACAATCATAAAATAATATTAGAATCTCTCTTTACCTGTTCTCTTTGAAAGCAGTTTCATCTATACGCAAATTGCTCTGGAGAACCTGATGCCAAGAGAAGTGTTCTCTCTAGGCCTATGGCATGATTCTGTGGTCAACGTCCATCAAATAATTGTGCTGAAGGCCTACAGAGAACATTTCTTTTGGCATTTT
Organism: Anolis carolinensis; assembly: GCF_035594765.1. NCBI lineage: Eukaryota > Metazoa > Chordata > Lepidosauria > Squamata > Anolidae > Anolis > Anolis carolinensis. The sequence continues at coordinate 53,150,262 of NC_085843.1, forward strand.
CAAGGGCTAGATACTGCTTTGACTGGAAACCTAAGACAGCATTAATTTTAAGTAAGAAAAATAGAGTTCCAGATCATGTAAAAATTGTATTATGTTAAGGGTCCCAGAATGGATCCCCCACATAACATGCTGGCCTACTGTAGCAAAGATCAATATGTCTAATTTTATGTAGCTGATTGCTTTCCAGTTCCAGTCACAACACTGGCAATATTTTACCATCGCCTAGACCAGTGAAGGCTAAAATGTGTGTGCAAGGGAGTAAATCCCATTATACACAGAAAGAGTATATTTTAAAAACATGGATATATTGCAGAAGTTTAAGAAGATCAGGATCTGGTCCTATGCATATTTACTTGGAAATGTCATGAAATTCTACATGATTTACTAAAGAATAGACATGCATAGTATCATGCTGTGACTACATTAAATCATGCTGCATTAAATCATGCTGTGTGGTGAATACATGAAAATTCTATATTCCAGATGGCAAAAAGGACATTTTAATGGGTTTAAGGATTTTATAGGCCTCATTTTCCATTTTTTACCCCAAACCTCTTGGCATTCTGTAAAATACCATTCTTGAAAAACAGGATCATACTGTCAATGGACTCATTTTAAAATCTACTGAAGCAAGCATTGCTCATAAATAAGAAATAGATTAATTTCCTCCTTCCACAGAAATGAAATCTAAACCGCACAGTACTGGCTTTAAATAAATGCCACAGAAACTTTGATTTAAGAAAAAACATTTTTTCCTCAAATCAGTTGGAAAGTGAATCATAACTCTCAAGGACAATAATATTAAAAATGTCAGGTGAGCAGAACTATTGACCACATTCATACACCTGAATTAGTTCAAATTAATTATTTCAGAGTCAGAAAAAAACAAATTTTAACAATCTGTTTTCTATATAATCTGTAATAACACAATGAAACACTTCATAATGCCATTTTGTTATTTGCTTAAGACAATAAGCAAAGAAACTAATCATTTTTTCATCTTGTATTATAAGGTGTATTATAAAAAGTTAAACTCCCTTTTGCTTAGAACACCTTTCTCCTCTTTCAAAGTATTTGTAAATAGTAAGGATTTAATACAGCAAGAAAGCCAAGTTGTACAGAAATCCCATTGTGGCAAAAATACAGGAAATTTAATAACCTTTTATCATACCCTGTTTCCTCACATAGGCATGGCTACTAGTTAGGTGTTTAGCTTGTTGATTTCAAAATACATAGACCTTTGTAAACTGATAATATAATTTTTGACATCATAATATTTAGCATGCATGTACTAGAGTTTAAAAATATAGAACCTTGCACTGGATACATAAGTAGAATGTTTTTTGACACAATTGGATGACTGAAGTGCTGAGGCTTCACACTCAGGTTAGGGTTAATGATCATGATAAGATTTAATGTATACTTTTTATATATCCCCAGTCCACTTGGAATTCCAAAGTATTATGCCCTTATTATTCCCTACTGAAGTCAACTTACTAACAACAGTATGTCACTTTTCCTTGGTGGCAGCATGGTTTACTGAAAAGGGTTATTTACTTATTGATTGACATGATTTTTTTATCCCAACAGATGACATTGGCATAGATTTTTTTCAAACATTCTGATAACACAAATAATAGTTTTCTTGGGGCAATCGTTAACCCATTTGCTATTTTTGTCCATATAAAACAAAAGTTAAATTATATATGACAAGTTGTTGACACCTATTGACATTATCCGAAGTTCTGAAGATGACTATTTATTTATTTATTTATTTATTTATTTATTATTTACTGTATTTATATCCCACTCTCTCTAACCCTAAGGGGGACTCAGAGCAGCTTAATAACAATCTTTAGAACATGTACATTGCTGGTCTAATTCTTTCTGTATTCTGCAGCAAGACAAAACAGACAAAAAGCTCCCTTCCTGGTGCATGAGGATGAAAATAATTATTGATTGAATCTATTCTGGATTACGCCATTCTAGAATGGTTTACTCTTTGTCATGTTACAAAAATGAGAAGGGACTTGAATTCATAGCAGTGCATATTTTTGTATTAGGTAAACAAATGCAACATGATTTTTGCTGGAAATCATGGCCAGCTATAGCACATAATAATGGGCTAAATAGGTAAATAATCTGACCTGGTGTAACATAGCTTTGTACATAAACGGTTGCATCATCTATAGTTCTTCCTTCTTGAAAAACCTAACCCACTCCAAATGGCACCTGGAACGCTAGTAGGCTGCTGTGTGTGTGTGTGTGTGTGTGTGGGTATGTATGTAACCACATGGATGTACTTATTGCATTTTGAGGCATTTATATTCATGAAGTAATTTCTTTGCTGTTTCAATAGAACAGAATCTTTGCCTCATTAAACTTACTTCCTGGGCTGCTCTATGGTTCTCCTTCCCTTGTAAATCAATGGAAGGTGCCATGTTCCATCTGTGACAAGGAATACTGAAACAATAGTATTGGCAAAGGGGTGAACTTCATTCATCCTAATTGAGTGGTAACTTCAAAAATACATTGTGACTGAGCTAAGGACTAGGCTTCACTTCTGAAAAGATCTGTGAACAACCCAGATAATTACTCACAAACCACTGTGCACAAGCACTGCAGCAAAACCCAACTTGAAATCAAGATATTCTGACTTCATGGGCTCTAATTGTAAACCACTCCCCCTCCCATTTCTTCTCTATTAGTTATTTATTTTTTATATTACAGAAGTAACCAAGCAGATAGATAGGTAGGTAGAAAATATAGTTTTGTTGTTGTCTGCCAGACCTATAACAGTACCTTATCCCACCCACCCCAATGGCATACTCGCAAAGAAAAGGTTTTGTTCTCTGTCCTTAGAAAATTGCACATTTCATGACTAGAAAAACAAAAGAGGATGATTAATCATATTAAGTAAATATGGAAGAAGATCCAATTAACCTGGATGCCTTGATTATATCATTTCTTTCTAGGTGGATTAGATATGTTATATTTCCTACTGAGTGGGGAAATGTATAAATAAACATAATAATAATACCTCTTTTTAAAAAAATGATGATAATAAGAGTAGGTTACAGCTAACAGGAGAAGACGTTGAAGACTTGACAATGGGTCTGAAGCATCTATAATGAAGAGAGTGAAGGAAAACAGGGAGGAAAAATACACAGGTAAATTTTTATGGTGCCCTACAAGTTGCTACAACAGCAAGAAGCATAAATACCATTAGGATTTGTGTGTGAACTGTTAATTCATAAACACACACACACATTCATTCTCAAAAGCAAAAGACGTTTTGGAGCCTAAAAACTGGCTAGCAAGTTGAGGGACATTTTAGCTCAGCCATAATCATTTAGATTAACTGCAGATATATACTGTGTTGAAATATATGTATAGTAAATTACAGAGCAAGAAGGTTATTCAATGAAAACCTGTAAATGAGCCATGAAATCCACATGGCCACTGGCCACTTGTCATCTGAGTTGTTCTTTATTTTGGTGTTTACATAAGGCCCAGTTAAGTCATTTGTCACTTCTATTGACCCTAAGATTAGGCACCACAATTTGTTTTCTGTCTATCAATGGCACACAGACTAAGGTCTCTTAGATAATTGGGTCTTTCCCTAGTTTAATTGGTAAGTGAATTGGCTTCTCAGTAAAAAGCATGAAACAAAATGTAGCTAACGCACTAACAATATCCTTAACCGGTCCTTGCAAACTCAGGGCTTCCTTCATTCAGGGCTTCCCACTTGTAATGTGGTTTTCCTTTCCTCACTGCTTTCTACCTTGCCTAGCATCACTGTCTCTTCCAGTGAGTCTTTTCATCCCATATGTCCAAAGTATGTCCATCTCAACTTGATCTTTTTAGCCTCTATGGAGAGTAAAGGTCTAATTTGCTCTAAAGCCCCATTATTTTATATTTGCATTTACATTCTTTTATTTAGTATCCACAAAATTCTCCTTAAGCATCACAGCTTGATTATTTCAAAGGCAATTTTTGACCTGCATATAAAAAGTGCCTTTTTTCATGAGTAATGGAATTTATATGAGAAGCACTAGAACTAGATCAGGCAGGGTACACATTTAGTACTTTAAAGACACCGTTGACTTATGACAGTGCATCATATTTATTGTTCATTATCTCCAGCATGAGAGCAGAGAGTAAATTCCTTAAAGCATAAATCACACTATCTTAAATCTATCCTGCTTTAAGCTTTAAGGATTTTCTCTTCAGCACTGTAATGCAGACAGCTGCTATTAGGGTTACCAATTCCTAGTCAAAAGATGTCTCTCATGCAATTAAAATTGCATGAAGGAAGAAATGTGACAGCAGTTGCATCGTCAGGCATGTTGCTCTATCTGTCGTCCTCCAAAAAGAGATTCTGCCACATCGTATTGGTAGAAACCACAATGGTCAACTTTTGCCTGCATGAAATATCCAAGGAGCAATTGCTTCCTTAAGTTAGAGGACTGCTGCCCAGGGTGCCATAGAGGTTCTTACAATGTAGTCATTGCATACCTATGTCTCAGGTAGAAATTCAGGTGAATGAGCTTATATATAATGCAAAAAGTAGAAGAAATAGATCAACAGCATTCACCTGCAGCATAATTTATGCTGTATTTCCTTAGCTGGAGCAAAGGGAGATAGACATTTCAGTGACACTGACTGTATTTTCAGTGCACCTAATCTTTTTTTCATTCAACCACAGTGCTATGCAGGGAACGAAAGGGTAGAAAGGGGTAGAAAATGAACTTCTAATATTGCTGTGCCTCTGTCCAAATCAAATATAGGCAGTCCCCAAGGTTTTTTTTCCATGTCAGGAGCAACTTGAGAAACTGCAAGTTGCTTCTGGTGTGAGAGAATTGGCTGTCTGCAAGGACGTTGCCCAGGGGACGCCCAGATGTTTGATGTTTTACCATCCTTGTGGGAGGCTTCTCTCATGCCCCTGCATGGGAGCTGGAGCTGACAGAGGAAGCTCACCCACTCTCCCCGGATTCAAACCGCCAACCTATCAGTTAGCAGTAATGCCAGCACAAGAATTTAACCCATTGCACCACCAAAGGCTCCAGTCTTCAAGTTATGAGCAAGATAGGTTCTATAGGTATGTTCTTAAGTTGAACTGAAAGTAAGTCAGAACAGGTGCATTTTTAAGTGTAACTCCAACCAAAAATATATCTTTTCTAGCTCTGGATAGCACAGTGAAGGGTTAAAACCCCTGTGGTGTTTGGTGTATGTGACCCTGTTCAGAAGATTTCACCACTTCTGTCCCTGTGACAATTGGATTTTGAAAATTTTGGTTTGTTGTGGAAACAGTGATTGGTGAGAAAGCTTCAGTGGAAACACCTTTTCCCCATGATAATTCTTTCAAGAGTGAATTTCCCTTTCTCGGGGAGATTTCTCTCACTTCCTGTTGTCTCACCCCTGTTCTTAATTGTGAGTCATTTGTAAGTCAACTTGGGGACTGCCTTTATTTGGAATGTTGGATAGGGTTCTGGTTATTTAATCTGAAAAAAATGGAGTATGAGGGGCATTTAAAATGTAGAATGTAACTGTCATGGCTCAATGTTGTGGAATCCTGGGATTTATAATTTGGTGAGACACCAACATTCTTTAGCAAGGAAGGCTATTGGAACCTTTTAGTTTACAAAAATATGAGCATTTGGAGAATTATATTTTTATAGATATGATAAAATGTTTAAAGATGCAATTAGTATGGGAACAATGGATTGATCATACAGTAACACTAAGGGGTGGGAGATCTGAGACAGACAGAGAGAGTACTTGCCAACTGACCTTTAATTTCACACAGTACATAGTGAAACCAAGGGCTTCACTAACACAGTGGCCAACATTCACAGTGGCTTTTGTGGCACCTTAGGGTTCATAGAATCATTGAATCACAGAAGCATAAAATTGAAAGAGACCACAAGGACCATCTGGTCCAACCCCCAGCCATGCAGGAACACAGAATCAAAGTACTCCCAAGAGGTGATCATCCAACCTCTGTTTGATAACCTCCAGAGAAGGAGTCTCCTCCTCACTCTGAGGGAGCAAATTCCACTGCCGAATAGATCTTACCATCAGGAAGTTCTTCCTAATATGTAGGTGATTTTTTTTTGTCCTTTTGTCCTAAACTTTGAATCCATTGCTCCATGTCTTAGTCACATTAAGAAGCTTGCCCCCTCCTTAATGTGATCTCCTTTTAAATATTTAAATGCAGCAATCATATCCCCTCTCAATCTTTTCTTCTCCAAGCTAAACACATCCGGCTTCCTAAGCCATTCCTCATAGGGCTTGGCTTTCAGGTTTTTGATCATTTTGGTCACTTTTCTCTAGACATGTTCCCCAAGAAGCTCAGAGCATTCTTGGGGATCCATCTCACCATCTGGCAGGCAGTACAGGGTGTCAAAGACAAGGACAAATAGATTGAGAGATAGCTTTTATCCTAGAACTGTAACTATATTGAATTCCATGGTTTCACATTGATGTGGCATTGGGGGGCTGCATGGTGGTGGTTGAGGTGTGGAGGGATGAGTGTGTTGTTTTGTGGTGTGTGCTGGGGAAAGCATTTAATTTTGTTGTGCAATAGTCCAATTACATTAAAGTGAAATCTGGCTAAAGCAGAATGGAATGGTACTATTACATCTTTCAGAGAGACTATAATCCTATTGATGCAATCTAGAATTGCATTGACGTTTTTATTTGCCACATCACATTGTTGACTCATGTTCATTTTGTGGTCTGTGAAGACTCATTGAAACACTGTTCTCGAGCCATCCTATATCTGAACATTTCAGTATAGTACCTTAAATTTCTCCATGTTGAAATTTGTTTTGCTAGCTTTGGCCAAGTTCTCTTATGTGTTAAGGTCATTTTGAATTCTGATCCTGCTATCATTCCTAATTTAGTGTCTTCTGCAAATTCGATAAGCACACCCTCTATTCCATCTAGGTCACCCATTTCAATGTCAGTTTGCTGCTTGAAAAATATATGAAGTTGGGTAGAAATGTGCCCATGTCTGCTTGTGGACTGACCATTATGAGAAATGGGATATTGGTTTGGACAAGTCTTTGGTTTGATCTAAGACAGCTTTCTGAATGTCTTCAATTTTATGAAATTAAAAAACCTGGAATGAATAGTATACAAATTTTGATAGAATTTCACAGCTCAGGATATTCAAAACTGCTTAGCCTCATGTAAAGTTCATTTATAATGTGAGGTGATATTCATCCATCCATTTGTTTAAGGTTTTAAAAATCAAATAGGATTTAGTCAAATAGGGTGAGGTCCAATATTCAAATTGTAATAATAACCAGAATATTAAAAAAAAACAAAGTGAGGAATTAAAACACCTGTAAATACCATGGTAAATAGAATCAAAAAGATGGAAGGGATCCTAAAAACCATCTGGTGGAAGCCCCTACCATAGCAGGCAACCACAGCCAAAGCATTCATGATAGGTGCCTGTCCAGGCTCTGTTAACCTTCAGAAAAATCTTGCTAGTCTTTATATAGAATCACATTTCTCATCATTTGAATCCATGGATCTAGGTCTTTTCCTCTGAAGTGTACAAAAGAAATTCATTTACATCCATGGCACTGCCTTTCAGATAGTTAAAGATTGCTTTGCTTTATGGGTGACCTTGGACAAGTCATACCATATTCTCTCAGCCTCAGAGGACTACAAAGGCACAAGAACAAACCATGCCAAAAAAAACCAGATTTGCCTTAGGGTTGGCATAAGTCAGGAATGACTTCAAGGCACACAACAGCAACAACATGTACCTTCAAGTTAACTTGATTTATTTCGAGAAGAGGCTTGACATTTCCTAGTTCTTCAGCTGACAGAGTTTGACCTGCTCAAAGTCACCCTGTGAGTTCTCATGACTGAGCTAGGATTCAAATTCTGGATTCTGGGCTTCTCCAACCATTCCTAAAAATATTTGGTTTCCAGATCCATTACAATCTGAGTTGTTCTCTTTTAAACACATTTCAGCTTGGTAACGCCCCTGGTGGCACAGTGTGTTAAAGAGCTGAGCTGAGCTGCTGAACTTGCAGACCGAAAGGTCGCAAGTTCGAATCCGGAGAGCGGAGTGAGTGCCCGCTGTTAGCTCCAGTTTCTGAAAACATGCAAATGTTAGTAGATCAATAGGTACCGCTCTGGCGGGAAGGTAATGGCGCTCAATGCAATCATGCCAGCCACATGACCATGGAGGTGTCTACGGACAACTCCGGCTCTTCGGCTTAGAAATGGAGTTGAGCGCCAACCCCCAGAGTCAGACATGACTGGACTTAATGTCAGGGAAAACCTTTACCTTTACCTTTAATGCTTGTCTTCTTAAATTTAATAAGGTCTCTTATTTATTTTTTTTCTATTTAAGATTATGTAACCCAAACCTCTGGGTTGGATTGAAACATATCTTGCAACAGTATTAATTCCCATAGTACAACTGAGATAGAAAGCATCCCTTAGGAAAGTAACTATTGTATCTTATATTGGGTATCCCCTTTTGTTTTGGGGAATGTAAAGTAAATTCATCTCACTCACACAGACTGACTGCTTTGGAGAAACTGAAAATAAACATTGCAACCAAATTTACTTTCTATAAGGAATGTGTGCTTTTAAAATGGCACAACTTGGGCTTTATTGTTTTTTTTTTCTTTTTACTCTCTGTACATTGCATTCATTTTCTGTGTAATTTGCATTCTGGATCATCATACAACTTATCTTGTCAAAATCTTGATGTTTCATAAAATATTTATAATACTATTGTGTACACAGTTCAAAATACCAATGTGTTCAGTGGAACAGCTTTCCCCAAGTAAGTGTGTGTCAGCTTGCAGCTTTATCTCTGATATGATTGTACTTATAAAATGGAAAGGAAAGGAAGAAGTGATGTTTATCAGTAGTGACACTGATACTTTGTCAAGCTCCAGCCACCTGATCCCAGTCTCTTATTCAAAGTCCAGAAACCTATGCATAGAGACTGGAATTTGAAGGACTCAGTGAAAATGTGGAAGCCAGCAAATTTTAAAATAAATCCCAGTATCTTCCTAGTAGGCAAACCATCCTCAGAGAGGAGTACAAAAATATGGTAACTGATTATTTCTGGTCAATAGTCACAGTTGCAGCTATTGTATTAAAAAGGAATGAGATGGCAGTTTGTATTTTGTACTTGATGCACTGGAGAAAAAACAGTATAACAGTATAACTTTCCACAGTATAACTCTTTTGTCATTGTCTGATGGCAATTCATTGCCCAAATCAACCATTGTGAGATAGAATTTTTTTCATGTAGAAATATTGCTTTAGGAGCTGACCATGACAGAAGAAATCTCAGCCAACATAGACATTTACATAAATTTCCCTCTGCCTGAAGCCAACTGTAAGGTGATAGAAAGGTTGTAAAGAAAGCTGTGCAGGACAGTCAATTAAATTTTACTGAAAAATTTATTACATATACAAGTTTTTTCAGACAAAATACCCTCATAAAATATAATTTTTAACTAACCTGGGCATCTGTAACAAAATGTCTACAATTGGTGAAATGCCATTATCATTTAAAAAGAATTTTCCCCTTTTCATTTAAAGCTCTTACCAAACTATTACTCTTAAATTATCTGTCATAAATTGCCTGAAATCCTTATCAAAAACCAGTTTCTATTTTGTGGGTTATTCTAATATATTTTCATAGTGAAAACAAAATGGCAGTACAGTACAATAGGGGTATAACCATTATGATGCTGTTTGACTGCAATTTCTATGATGCCCCATTATTGGCTGTGCTGTCTAGGAGCGATGCAGTTGCAGTGGAGCAGCAGCCTCATGTTTTACCCCTTTACAATAAAAATAAAAATAGTAAGAAGCTTGCTGAGCGACTGCTTTATTGCCGTATGATTACAGTAGGAAGAAAAGAGCCAATGTTGTGTAGTGGCCTCAGCATTGGACTATAACTGAAGACTAGGGTTTAATTCCCCACTTGTCTATGAAAACCTTGGACAAGTCACACACTCTCAGCATGAGAAACCACCATTATTTAGGGTCATCCTAGTGTTGCCAAAGGTTGGAAATGACTTGAAGGCACACAATAAAATTGACAACAACAAAGCAGGGAAACATATATGCCACTATACTGTTACAGTTGCCCAGCGGGCGTTGCTTCATTCCATGTCAGACTTTCTGCCTATTTTGCCTTTTATTACCAACTTCGACTAGCAGTGCTTGCCACCTTCTCTGTTATAGGTAACCATGATGTCTCAGGTACTGAAAAAAATGCTATTTTCTCCACACTTCAAGAGCTGGGGCCAGGCAAAGTGTTGGCAAGATGGGGTTTGACTCTTCTGTATTGAGATTTAATTGGTTAAAATTATGGATTAACTGACAGCTTAGAAAAGTTACTTTTTATTTATTTATTTATTTATTTCCAATATTTCTACCCCACCCTTCTCCCCGAGGGGACTTTTTAGAACCACAACACTCAGAATCCCCCTGCCAACAAAGTCCATGAGCCATGCTTGCTAAGGGATTCCAAGAACTATAGTCCAAAAATGTCCTTTTTCCAGTTATTTCATGCAAAGAGGAGATGTTCATAATGTAACACAGGCCACATTGAGTCTGCCATAAACATCAATGCAGGAACACTAGGCTTCAAAATTAATTTGTTAATGCTCAACACTGAAAATGGGGAGATTAATGTATTAGGAAACAGCAGGGGGGAATTCAAATAGTCAAACAGAAAAGTGAATATGATAACAAATAATATTTTGGAAAATATACAGAATAACCAAAGGCTATTAAATATTACTGATAACCAACATTATAACTAAACATTATGACTGTAAATAGAAGGACAACTTAACCCAAAAATACCCCTAGGATAGATATTATTTTCTTGACATGAACAGCTGAAATAATGTAAGTAATTGGATGTGTTAATTAATCTGCAAGTTTTCAAAGCAAATTGTCAGGTTTTCAGAGAAAGACAGGAATGTTATCATTTTTTACCCCCCCCCCTCATGACCCATATTGCTTTTGGTTTTTGTCATTATCATACCATTTTTTAATGCCATCTTCTCTAACTTGAACCTTGTTCAATACATACTTGAATACAATTAGTTGAAGATGGTGAAATTTGAAATGTAGCTCATTGGAAGTACCGTTTTGAGGATCTAACAACCTGATCAATTAATGTTTATCATTGACCTGCATGTTTCCTCTTTTCATCTCACCCACTCCCTTTATATTTATGCTCTTCATTCAATGTTCACACATTGTGAATTATTTTACTAGGCTGGAAGAGGATATGGGATGGTGCATTTGTTCTAGGTGAAGGACACTGATCCACTCCAACATGAAGTGAAGCACGAAGGGGCTACAAAGCTGAGTTGGTGACTAAAGGATTGAAGATTCTTAAGCAGAAATATTTTTGAATGTCTAAAAGTGTTTGCAAAGCATTTGTTTGCACTATAAAAAAACTCTGTAATTGTACCCCCTCCATTCATTTACAAGAAGTGTGATTTGCAAAGATTCGTGCTGATGAACATGATTTGCGTGTAAAGAACAGGGTTCCCAAGTTATTTGCCAGTGTCTAATGACATTCTCTTATGAACCAAAGTGGCTTTCCCTTCCTTTTGAGATCACCCCCAGCAAAGAATAATAACGTACAACCACCTTACATCACAGGAATAATGAGCATTGCCAAACAGTAAATTTATTTAAGTCTTGTTGTGGGAAAGGGGAAATATGTTAGTGCATAACCAATTAAATTTATTTGTGAATTCTGATGGTATGCATGCTAAATGACTGTTAAGTGATAAAATAATTTGTTAAACCTTGTTGGGAAAATAGAGTAACTAATTAACCATAAACAGTTAGATCTCACTAGTTATTACCAAGCTCTGCACATAGAAAGAAATAGAAGAGTTCTTTACCTACTTTCTCATCTTAAAAAAGTTTAATGCTCTTTTGCCCCAATACAAAATATGTGATTTATTTACCATAATCAATTCCATAATAAACATTTAAGGAATAATGTTTCTAGTAATCCCAGGGGTGGATAAATTGTAGCCTGTGAGGCATATGTAACCCCCAGGAGTCCCCTTTTTCCAACTAATTTTTCACCCTCAAATGCTCTTTAGTTGTCATAAGGGCCTTTTACCATATTCATCCTCAACTAGGCCATTTTAAACATGATGAAATACTTTTAGAAAAGGAAGTAAATAGGGAGTAAATAATAGGCATTAGAGAGCAAAAAAGATTTTGGAGTTTTATTTTATTTATTTATTTGGTTTTTGTGCATTGCGTGTGTTGGTGCAATGCAGAGCTCCACTCTACCCCTGTAATAGCCCATGGAAACATTCCTGTTCTTTTTTTATTTTGATAGTATAACACTATAATGAAATGAATACAAATAACACTGGGCTGATCCACAAGAAGCATGACCTTGCAATATGGCTCCTTGGGTTTTGCTGGCTGTTGTTTCACTCATGTCCATTCTGTCAAATATTTCAGGGATGGCTGCTTGTAGGAATTACTTGGATCATGATTTCTCATGGTGGTCTTATGGTTTCAAGGGAAGCTTTTGCCTCTCTATTTGTCTTTTTTCCCCTTAAAAAATTGGTTTGATACTGCAAATGTTTCATTTACTGATAGCATTTCTTGAGGGCTTCATATTATTTCCAACTTGGGTGACCCTACAGTAAACCTATCATAGAGTTTTCTTGGCAAGATCTGTACCTTCCTTTGAAACTAAGAGTTTATGACTTGCCCAGGATCACACAGTCAGCTTCTATAGCTCAGCAGGAATTTGAGTCCTGATCTCCAGACTTGTAGTCCAATGGGCAAACTGCACTCAAAGACCGGCAGTATCCATGGCTCCACGATCTTGGGTGCAAAAACTTTTTTTTAATTAAAAACCCCTAGAGCAGGCCTGAACTATTTGCGACCCTCCTGGTGTTTCAGCTTTCAACTCCCAGAAGCCCTACAATGGCCAGGAATTCTGGGAGCTAAAGTCCAAAATGCCTGGAGGGCCACAGGTTGTGCAGGCCTGCCTTAGAGGATTGGAATAAAATGCTGCAGCTGGTGCTGGGGCACCAGAAATGTTGCTTGGGAATTTTTTTAAAAAATGACCTTAAGAACTCCTTTAAAACACTGAAGCTTCCAGAACTATTTGGAGCAGCCCATTATATTTCGCTGTAACGTATAAGTTCAAGTGAACTTGTATGGGGGATGAATCATGCCCATACCTCCACCTATTCAGTCAAGTTTAGGAAGAGGACTTTCAGTTTATTGTATGAAGAACATGAGGAAATTGTATTTTGTGGGGGGGATAACTACTAGAATTCTCACCTCATATGGGCAGTGGTTATATTGGTTACTATAGTACAGAAGTTATAGTTCATAAATATTTTTTTCTAAGCCTTGATATAGTTCATATGAATGACCAGAGTCTTGGAAAAACAATAAACCTATATTTGAGGAAAGAGAGCATAAGGAACACAAAGCTGCATATAGGACCATTGTTCCACAGTGTTCTTGCCCTTAGTAGTACTCATGAAAATGCATTTAGCAATAAAAGGATATGAATGAGAATATTAAACAGGTTAACTTTGAATCCTATCTCCATTTATGAACCATGTGTGGTCGGGTACATATTTTTCAAAGGATATTAAGTACTTTTTGTGCTCTTCATTTCACACTCCACTATTATTCCATTTCAACTACCATCGTTGTATCCTACAGAATCATGGGGTCTAGTGTTGGGCGAGTCCCATAGGCCCTTCCACGCAGGTGTATAAAATCTGACATTATCTGCTTTGAACTGGATTATATGACAGTGTGGACTCAGATAACCCAGTTCAAAGCAGATATTGTGGATTATCTGCCTTGATATTCTGGGTTATATGGCTTTGTGGAAGGACCCTTTGGCCCCTACTACACTGCCACATAACATCCAGATTATCTACTTTACTGGATTATCTGGCAGTGTAGACTCATATAATTTAATTCAAAGACGATAATGTAGATTATCCGCTTTGATAATCTGGTTTATGTGGCAGTGTAGAAGGGGCTTTAGATTTCTCAGCTGAAGAGCAATTGTTTGTCTCATCAAATTACAAACTGCAGGATTCCATTCAATGTTGCTATGATACTTAAATTGGAATCTTGGTGTTATAATTGTATAGTCTGAACTGGCTTTGCAGCGAACACTTCAAAAGGACCAGTGTATTCCCTGAACATGAAAACAATGTGTAAGAAGGTCTTGTATTAAACATGAAAAGAGAAAGAAGCAAGTGACAGTATTAAACAATTGTTCCTACATTGTTTGTGCAAAATTGATATAGAACATAAGGGCTTATTTTCTCCTGTTACATTATAAGACATGGAAATGAGAAAACAGGAAAGTCACATTAATTTGTCCTCCTTCACGTGACTAATGGTAGTCCCCATGTAAACTCAGCTTTTCCGGGAATTTCCCTGTGAAGCTGTGTGTCTTTTCACTTCTTCATCCTCTCGAGTTAAATAGAATTTGATGGCATGCAGCACTGAGTACAACTAGAAAACTGGAGCATACCAGTTTCCTGTAATCTCACATTTTCGTATAGATGTCACTGCTGTAATGTATATATTTTTGGAGGTAGGAAGCAACCAATTGAAATTTCTTTGGGAGAAAAATGAAGAGAATTATCTGTGACAAAACTCAATGTGAAGGTAGTACCTGCAAATACATAATATGAAGCATAGTAAAAAGATAAATTTACCAAGAGCCCTTCAGTCTCAATCCATTTTATGCTTTCTGCACCCAGAAGGAAAAAAAAAGGAAGAGTCACAAATAGTAAACTGTGTCACTGGTGCGTGTAATAAGTGATTAGCTGTGGTTCAGGCCTTCTAGCTATAGTGAAGCTGTGGCTGTCATTTATAGTCTCTGATTGTACATAGCTGCTCCCTAGCTACACTAGGAGGTTGGCTGCGGATAGATATAGATAGATGTATTCACCAGCTGTTCCTATTTCTCAAGAGTGGCTCTCATTTTCTAGTACCTGCCTTTAGCAAAACACTGTTTCTGTTCTTTATTGCTGTTTGTTTGTTTGTTTTTAACAAAAATGCTGGTTAGCCATCCAATTCCCATATGATGGAATATCCAACTGAACCCTGGGGAACCAAATGCCCACTCATCCATAAATGTTACTGTATCACTTTAGACAGCCCTTATCTAGTATACAGAGTTGTTGTTATATTAAAATGGATCAATGGGAATAAATAGAAGAACAATTTGTGCTGTTTTCAGCTCCCTGAAAGAAAGCTTAGATACAAATTTTCTCCAGTAGTAGTTTTGTCAGTTTGGACAATTTGTGCAATCAAGCTGCATTGAACCTACTGGCCTCTTTAGAGAGCTCCTGTGTTATTCGTTTTAATTTTTTCCTAAAAACATGGCAGGGCCAAAGTAGACAGTGAGCATCCAAAATTTCAGCATCCCAGATAAGGAGTGTGTCTACCCCGTAGAACGAATGCATTTTTGCAGCATTTTAACTTCCATGACTCAAAGCTGGGATTTGTAGCTTGACAAGGCACCAGCAGTCTTGGACAGATAAGGCTAAAGATCGTGTAAAATTACAATATGCACAATTCCAAAAATATGAAATCCAAAACACTTCTGGTCCCAAGTATTTTGGATTATCCAAACATGTAATGTTTAAATAGGCTTCAACTGCATCTTTTCTTATTAATAATGGTGTTATGTTCCATGAATTTCATCCCATTTGCTGCCGGAATCACCACGTATTGTGGTGAATCTGGTGGTGCCCAGCGAGAGGCAGGGGGAACCCATCGCCACTTGCCCCATATTGACCAGCTTCTTCCTTATCTCATCACACAGAGTGTCCACCACCCAGCTTTTCCCTGATGAACTCTATGCAATACATGAAGCATGCTGTGTTGCTGTGGCAACAACATATGTTGGTCCTCCTTCCCTTTTACCATGGAACTCTGCTGGAAGTAGCTGTTTGTTGTGAAATGAGAGCTGGTGGGTTCCATGGCAAAAGGGAAGGGAACCGGTATACATTCCTGAATTCAGCCCCATCTCATGAGGATGCACGTCTTCATACCAAATACTGTGATTTTGTCCTTTTCCTGCTTGCTGCAATCTATAATGGTCCCAATACTGCCTATCCACAGTTGACAAGGGTCTTTACAGTACAATCCTATACAAAGTCAACTGAGAAATAAGTCCAAATATATTCAATGAGGCCTTGCTTTAGGTAAGTGTGTATAGGAATTTAGCCTGAAGCAACTTCTTTTAGCCAGGATACTTGTGACTCTAATGTCAGTGGGATGCTGAATTTATTATTTATTATTATTTATTTACTATAATTGTACCCCAAGGAGCCCCGGTGGTGAAGTGTGTTAAAGCACTGAGCTGCTGAACTTGCAGACCGAAAGGTCGCAGGTTCAAATCCCGGGAGCGGAGTGAGCGCCTGCTGTTAGCTCCAGCTTCTGCCAACCTAGAAGTTCGAAAACATGCCAATGTGAGTAGATCAATAGGTACCACTCCGGCGGGAAGGTAACGACGCTCCGTGCAGTCATGCCGGCCACATGACCTTGGAGGTGTCTATGGACAACGCCGGCTCTTTGGGTTAGAAATGGAGATGAGCACCAACCCCCAGAGTCAGACATGACTGGATTTAACGTCAGGGGAAACCTTTACCTTTTTATAATTGTACCCCACCCTTCTCAACGCTGAGGGAAATTCAGAGTGGCTTCATGTATCGGCAACAATTCAATGCCTTAGAAGGTACAATTGGTAAAAACATCTACATTAAAACAGAGAATTAAATCAATTATTAAAATCACATAATCCAAATTTGAACAGGTAAAGACCACAACCAGAACTGTACTGGAGTGCTGTGCTAATAATGGAAGGGTTTTTTTTAAACAATTGCACTCTGAATCCATTCAGAGTTCTAATATGGACTTTAAAAATAGCTATAGAATTAACTTGAAACAGAGTTCAGCACCTTTAAGAGATTGGTTAAAGTTCCAGCTAAAATTTAAAATGGATTACTCTGTTTACTGACATCATATTCACTGCTTCCAATGTTGTTAAGATATACCAGCATTTAAATATCTAGTAGGACAATGTATAACTGTACCAAAAAATCCCAAATCCAAAACCAAAACTCAAATTAAAACAACAATCACCACCAAGAAATCCCTGAATGTGAAAACACACATTGTATTCATGAAGCATGCACAAATTGTTAGGCTGGTCATAGAACCAGCCATTATGTGGAAACTACCTCATCACCCAATGTCTCAGACTCATTGCCAGCTTGCAACAGTAAAATAGCATTTCCTTCACTTTCCTACCCAGACTTCAGAAACTTGGTGGGCTCTCTTGGGTGAAGAATTTACCTTTTCTATACAATGGAACCTCGATTTATAGTATCCCAAGTTGCAAGCTTTTCGAATTACGAGCTGGTGCTCTTCTGATTTTTGTATTTGACATGTGAGCCAGATCTGAATTATGAACTTCTTCTGAGATGGTGGCCGCACTGGGGGGTTGAGGTGGAGAGAGAATGGCCTGAGCGTCAATCACTCCATCTGCCCACCTAGGGACTCCGTTGCTTGGGCCCAAAACAGGTCACGCAAGGCCAGTGACTGAGCTTGAGGGGAGCCTCCACAGTGGTGAGAAAAGCCGAAGACGACCCAGATAGCAATCCAAGCTCACAGGGAGGGAGGGAGGGAGGGAGGGAGGGAGGGAGGGAGGGAGGGAGGGAGAGAGGGGCCTTGGTGCAGGCAACTGGAGGATCCTTTCTCTCCTTCTCTGCCTCTGAAGGGTGGATGGCAGCAGAGAGGCTGAGAGGGAGCAGCTTAGATAGGGAGTAATTTGCTCTGATAATTGATAAATTGATAAATTTGCAAATTGAGTTACAATGTTGGGCAACGGGTCAGAGCTCTGTGGTTCATTTTACTTACAAGCTTGTCACGGAAAGAATTAAATACGTATGTGAAGGTATCACTGTATATCTAATAATAACAGGACAATAAAGACTTCTCCCTAAACCTTTCCTTCTTTTTTGGTAACTTAAAGCAATTCATGCCAGTCTTTTTTGCGGTGGTGGCTTCAATTTAGATCTATGCTATAAACATTTTGTAACACTATAACAGCTATACAAAAACTCCACAATTTTAGCAATTGCTGTACACAGCTTATCTTTAAAGATAAAAAAAATCAAGAGGACAAAAAGAACTTATCAGAATGTGTCTACTGATTTTCAGCCACTGGAGGAAAAAATAGTAATCATTGTTGCCCTTTAGCTATAAGAAAGCATTTTTGCTATCCCAGGCAATGTAATGTAATTGGACAAAAAAATCCCATGCTATTTCCTTGGCAAGACGTATTGCAGAAATCTAACGTTGCACGTGCTTCAGTTGTTTCTTGGTTGGCCTCATCAGTAGAAAATCAAATTTTCTTCCATGTAGGTGAGAAATGTTATAGAAGATTAATTCTGCACAGAAAAATGTGAGGGTTTTTTTTTTTGACAAAACCTGTTTTCTGCTTAAA
The DNA here is from genome assembly GCF_035594765.1 of Anolis carolinensis. Classification (NCBI taxonomy): domain Eukaryota; kingdom Metazoa; phylum Chordata; class Lepidosauria; order Squamata; family Anolidae; genus Anolis; species Anolis carolinensis. Next base: position 53,168,824 of record NC_085843.1, read on the forward strand.
TAACCTGTTTTCAGTATGGAAAACGCATGCAGGATTAACTATGCAGGAAACCTTTTCTTCTGTTCCCAGTGGGGAGTTGCATTCATTTTTACAGTTACATAAGAAAATTATGTTTCAGTAAGACTGTACAACCTGAAAAGCAGATTTATTCTGATGATTTGCTTGTTTATGTGCTAGGATATGGATAAACAAAGGACCCCGTGTCTTTTTTTTTGTGAACATACTCTTGCAAGTACTGTCTCTGTTAAAATAAAATTGAGTTTTTCATCTCAACCTGCAAGTTGTGAAAATGACCAGTTAAATGACTGTGAAACACAATAATACTTCCACGATGAGAACAATTTTTACATGTATTAGGAAGCCCCCAATAGTCTCATTAACTATATTTCAAGATTATTAAAATGCTCTGTTGAGAGTGGGGACTGGATTCCTGCCATAATTCCCTTGGATAGTTTCATTCACTCTTGTAATATCTAGTAATGATCTTTGTATCTCATAGTTTAAGCATAAAAAAGGATAATGTGATTGAAAAGAACAGAAAAGTGAGTAAAAATTGGCATGAACAGTAGTATTAAATTGTCAGCATGATTTGTAATGTGTATTTCATTCAAGAATTACAATTCAAATTTTCTGAATGATGGAAATATATTTAGTGACACAACTATGCCCACTACCAGCTATGAACATTATAAATACTCAGCAGAACATAAGATTTAAAAACTCTTTTGTAATGCTGATTTATTCAGGCAAGGAATACCTTATCTTGGTGCTAGGATGCCACCTTGAAGTGTGATGGAGTCTCTTTCCTGAGGTTTTTAAGCTGAGGCTGGATGGTCATCTCAAAAATCTTCAGAGCAGTGGTGGCAAATCTATGGCACATGTGCCAGAAGGGGCATGCAGTGTCCTCTCTCCTGGCATGCACATTGTCGCCTGCCCCCACTCACCTGCTTGCCCCCCATTCACCTATCTGCCATCCTTCCCCCAGCTCACCATCCCACCCCACTCTCCCACTCATTCTTCCCCGCTTACCCACTCAATCACTTGCCAACTTGCTCCCCTGCTCAACAGTTCACCTGCTTGCCCGCCATGCGTTTGACTCCCTTGCTCACCCCTGCTCACCCAGGTGTTCACTCTCATCATCCTGTCCTCACTTGCCCACTTGTTCACTTACCCACTCACTGTTTGCCTGCCCACCCGTTCACTCACCCTCTTCTCCCCACTCACTCGCCCACCCCAGCTTGCTTGCCCTTCTACCTCCTACTCACCTGCTCCCCCCACTCACCTGTTCACCCACCCCTGTGTGCCCAAAAACAACACTCTGGTTTGGGCACTCGGTCTCTAAAAGGTTCACCATCACTGCTCTAGAGTGTTCCTACATGGAGGAAGGTTTGATTGGATGGCCCTTGTGGTGTTTTTATTATTCTATGATTTTATTATTGTATGTAACCATACATTCTTGTTGTTGGCCGAGGCACACAATATTTTAACAGCATTTATTTATTTTTATTTATTACAATATTTATATCTCGCCCTTCTCACCCAATAGGGGATTCAGGGCGGCTTACAATAAAACGCATATATAAAATTATACAATACATTGTGAATCAATTAAAAGGTTATTAAATTACATCAGACATTTCAATCATCACACAAATTACAAAGCTCAGCAAAACTATACAGACCATGGGGATAAGTCAGGTATTGTCAAAACAGAGTTTTATCAGGTTCACTAGAACAGATCAACATACTGGTGAATCTTTAATTCTTATTTTATGACAAGAATAACTCCTTTTGGTGCTTTTGTGACCCGTAGAAACCAATCTGAAGCACAGTTGTGATTTTTGTAAATTGTGGAATATACTTATTGCATTTCTGAAAGCCAAACATTCTAAGCATCCCTAGCAGTGATCTGCCTCACTTCATATATGGTCGTTTACATAATCTAACAATACAGAACATCATTAATGTAGTACATTGAATGTAGCATATACATTAGAATCTACAAGAATTTAGCCAGGATCTTCATACAAAAGGTTGTGGTTATAGAATTGGTATATCCAGGTGGAAGAATCAAATAATGAAAATGTATTTCCTGAGAGCTGAACAGGCAGAATAGAAGACAATACTGGGCTAGAACAGCAAATAAACTTCATAGTCAGGCAGGGTCCTATGTTATACTTACATTAAAATGGCCACACATATACCACTTAGACATGAAAAATTGCTTTAATTTAAAATTCACATTTATTTAAGTCTTGGAATCAGTTCATCGCACATATTCCCTCTATGTACACCAGGCTGTGGATTTATAATTACCATGTTTCATGATCCAGATGAAAGCACTAAGAACTGTAGCTTTATAGCCTTCATTCCGTAGCTTTAAACTGATTTACTGTTCTAATCTATCGGTACCATTATTCCATAATCCTTGATCTGTTGTTAATGACCTTGCTTCAGCTCCTGAGTGAATGACTGGGGAAATTTTAGCTCAAAAGTGATAAGTGACTCATTTCATACTGCAACTCTAATTCTGTTTTGTTAGAGCATATACTGTATACTGCTGTATGTCTGGTAGAGCTGACCCAAAGAGTCTAGTTTAAGCATGTGCAATTGATAAAAAAATGTTTCAAAAGTAATTACAAAATTAGGGGGCACTGGCATTTTTTTCTAACATGTTTCTAAAGTATTGTTAGTAAAATTTAGTTAATATAATGAGAGTAACAAAATTTTGTTACTTTTTCATTATAGTAATTGTGCAAGAGGAAGAAACTTCAGGGGGTCCTTTCTCCCTCATTTTTACAGCTATTGGGGTGAAACTTGCCACAATGGTAAAAAAAAAGTACCACTGTTAGTCCATTAGGTTTCAGAACGTTTAACATATTCATGGATTTTGGGGAAATTTTCAAAGTTCTTATAAATAACATTAAAAAAAACTGCAACAGCTATCTTCTTGAATTTTCTATACAATGACACAAGATAATAGGGGATTGTCCCCCCCCCCAACTTTCAGAAATCTGCTGATTTTAGGGATTTTAAAAAGTTTTGACAAAAACTGGGTTTTTTTGTTTTGTTTTTTTTAAAGGCCACAACAGCTATTTCACTGAATGTCTCTCATATTAACCAATAGAACTTTCATTTAGGGATTTCTTCCCAGCCTAGCACAGATATTTACTTACTAGAAATATTAGCCAGTACTCCTCTTTGCAGATTCAACAATTTATTAGAATTCTAGCTGGCTGCTGCTATGAAGGGATAAATCTTTCTCCTATCTTGACTGGGGCTTTCTGATGCTGAGCAGAATTATAGGAAACATAGTTTCAGGCAGGACCTTTTGAATTCTCGGGTATAGGACTCCTCACCTTCCCAAACTACATACTGTGCTTTCTCAGTCACTTTCCCAGTGAACTCTGCTTCCTCCTTGCTTTCTCCCTGCTGCCTTCCCTCTCATAATGGCGAGAGGCCATTAATTTAAAGAGGAAATTAGCCTTTTTGGATTTGCTTTGCTTCCCTGCACTGAAAATGAAACTGACTTTGGGAGGCTTCTGAGATTTACAAATTTGAAATGAAAAAGTATTGGGTAAATTTTGATTCTTACATTTTTGGTGCGGGATAGCACGTTCTAAGTACAAATTTGATATGACTTACAACAACTAACAAAAAAATTGTACACCCCTAGTAACCATCATTATTGTTCAGCCCTCAAGGAAGGAGAGGGAACAGAGAGAATCCATGGCTGACATCAGCCATGGAGACTGTATTGTAATTGTTTCTATTTTTAAAAAATTGGCAAAAAGCAGAATGGAAGTTGCAACTAAAAAGGAAGGGTTCCCCCTATCTTGTGCTCTGTTCAACACATAAGAAATGCAAGAAACCTTAGCATCAAAGCAAATATGAAAGACAAGTCTTTACTAGGAAATGCCTACCAAAAGTAGGAATGCAGTGAAAGAGCACTTGAAATTTTGGCATCCAGACTAGTTAGGGATATTTTACTCCAGAAAGACTGGAATCATCTGGAATGTGTGAGGTTGGAAATTATAAAATAGGCACACAAAAGCATATTTGCCTGTGGGCAACTAGATTCTCACTAGCCCACCTTCTCAAAGGAAACAAATATTTTAAACCATGTGGAGATACATAAAATGGCATTAGAATAGTGCTGTCTCATTTTCCAACCTGGAAGCAGGGTGAGGGTGGGATATTCTTTTCTTGGTCAGCATTCTGCAGTATTTAAAAATGCATTTAGATATGACTTCTTTTCATTTGTTACTTTGACAGGTCATATATCTTTACTTGGAAAATATGCCTCCAGAAATATGCCTATTGAAGGTAGTGACACGGATGGTATTTTGCAAGCAAGAAGGCAGAATCAATAATAGATTAGACCCAATTACATGTTGACATTTAAAACTTCATATCTTGGATGTTAACATTTATTGACAACAAATACATTCTCATTTATATCTGCAAAGATACTTTTATCTTTGATTCAAACATAGAACATGCTTTGTAAAGGCTGAGGTACATTTGATGGTTCAAACTGGGAGGGGAAAGGGCACACAATCCAAGATGCAACTTGCTGTGGTGATTATGTTGTATTATGGTATGTCAAGCATGCAGGCCTTTTTGATGTGTTTCAGAATGTAAATGAAACTCTTAGGCCAATATTTAGTTTTTGCTACATTATATTTTATTTTGGACTTTCATTCCTACTTGGCATTCATTTCATTTTACAGAACAAGGGCTAACTTTCCTGTTGATGTACTAGTTCCTCTTGATATTATAAAATATATAAATAGTATATTGGACCTCATAATACTAATAATCTTAATACTCTTTAAAAGACAATACTCCCGGACTTATATCCACTCAGTGTTTCCATCCTACATATTTTCAACATTTGCGTTTTTCACTTTTTATTTGATTCTTTATTGGCATAATGAAATAGCCTATTCACTGGAACTTTTTTTTTTTTTGCATTGTGCAGTAACTGTTTTGATTAGAGCTGGTGAAAATTCCCAGAAATTATGTTTTGAGACCTGCAATATCTATTTATACAAAATTTGAAAACCACAAATATTTCTATAGCTTGCAAGAAGAAGAAGAAGAAGAAGAAGAAGAAGAAGAAGAAGAAGAAGAAGAAGAAGAAGAGGAGGAGGAGGAGGAGGAGGAGGAGGAGGAGGAGGAGGAGGAGGAAGATGACTTTGTTTGTAACCTGCCCTATCCCCCCAAGGGAACTCGGAGCAATTTCCAATGAGTAACAAAAATGGCAAACATTAAATGCCAAAAACAGACAAACAACAAATCAAGTAAAAAACAATGAATAAAACAATCTCAATATAACATAAAATTAACAGAAAAATAGCCAAAATTAAACTTAAAGGAACATAATATAATATGCTAGTCTGCAATTTATATCCTCAATCCCCATCAAACCTTAGTAGAAGATGTGTAAAAAAAGAGAAACTTAATTCTATGTTCTAAATAACAAGCATAAATTATCCTTCATCATACACAGGCAGTCATCCATATGCATCTATTTTAAAAATATAAGCCTATACATGCCTATTAAATTAGATGTATATTGCAGGGAATACATCTTCTGGATTTATTCCCAGGTGAGCATAGGATTGCAGTTGTAATATCCCAATGGACTCATTTCACTAAAATGCAATGCATTAAGACATAACAAATCAAAATTGAATAAGTTCCTCTTGATCACTAGCCCCGGTGGTGAAGTGCATTAAAACACTGAGCTGGAGACCGAAAGGTCCCAGGTTCAAACCCTGGGAGCGCCGGGAGCGGCCGCTGTTAGCTCCAGCTCCTGCCAACCTAGCAGTTCGAAAACATGCCAATGTGAGTAGATCAATAGGTACCGCTCCGGCGGGGAGGTAACAGCGCTCCATGCAGTCATGCCAGCCACATGACCTTGGAGGCGTCTACAGACAACGGCGGCCCTTCGGCTTAGAAATGGAGATGAGCACCAACCCCCAGAGTCAGACATGACTGGACTTAACGTCAGGGGAAACCTTTACCTTTACCTACCTCTTGATCTGGGGGAGAAAGCATATCTGAAAGACAAACAGATTTTTTTTCACTTCCAGTGACAATGTAATTATGGAATTCCAGATTCCATAAATTACACAAGAAATGTAAGGGGTACTTACATTCAACATAGCACATAAGAACTGAACTACCCACCCCTATCTGTAGCTTTCTGCATTTTGAGAGATTTTGGGATTCCATTTCAGTACAACAGACTACCATACCCTCTAACTGTCCTGAGTTGACAGCTTCATTTACTGACCAATTAAGGAATAATAAGGTCAGACACAAGATATGGGATAAAATAAGGAGTTTATTAATTGTTACCTATTGTGTGGGCTTTGGCGACTAACCTCCCCCTGCCAGGAACCCAGAAAGAAAGATACAATAGATTTGGGATAACCAAATGCCACAACTTTTTATTGGTTACATTGAGAAACAAGGTTGGCAGTCATGCATGGGTCAAGAATTGGACAGCCCGATGCTAACCAATGCCGCTTCACAACAGTAGGTCCCTGGCAGTAAGCCGAGTGGTTCCAGCCTGTGACACCAATACTGCTGCACCCCTACACCATGAGGACACTCCCCCCTCACCAACAAAGGGGGGGAGGTATGCAAACCGGATCCAGGGCCCATGCCACACGCCCCCAAGTTGTGACAAAAGAAAATGCTAAGCAATTGAACAATAAATGCATACAATGATACAATTTCATGTTGAGAGGGATGGGACAGCTGAGAGGCGACTGGCACCCACTGGTCTGCCCCCACTTTGTCTGTGCTGGCAGAGCAAAGCAGGGGCCATGTGCAGCTGATCCAGGCACAGGCTGGAGCTAACCCAATTGGCTGCCACACCAAAAAGGCTGAGCACACCAAAAATCAGAGGGCATGAGGGCTCCTGGGAAGGAGAACCCCAAAGAGAGGATGGTGGGTGAGGCATGCCAGCCACCATAACCTCCCTATCCGGTAAGTCAGGCAGGGCATTTTTTTTGGCAATAAACAAAACTAAAAAGGGGGGAGGGGAAGCAACCTAATGTAGGAGCAGCCGGAGTGGTAGGTCTCACTCAAACCACACACTTCAGCCTCCAATGGGAAAAAACATCATCGACCTCTAGAGGAATCCCTGAAACTCAGCCAACTCCTAGCCAGCTAGAAAAACTGGAAGGCTACTAGATAATGTTAATTTCCAAACTGTGTGGCCCCTGAAGATGCAAAGACCCAGAGACAATCCCTAAGGATAGTAAAACCCCTTGATTGCTTGATACTCAGGGGGAGTTCCAAATTCCCATCCTTCATCCAATGTGTGCAGAAATTGCTCATAGAATCATAGAATAGTAGAGTTGGAAGAGACCACATGGGCCATCTAGTCCAACCCCCTGCTAAGAAGCAGGAAATCGCATTCAAAGCACCCCCGACAGATGGCCATCCAGCCTCTGCTTAAAAGCCTCCAAGGAAGGAGCCTCCACCACGGCCCTGGGGAGAGAGTTCCACTGTCGAACAGCTCTCACAGTGAGGAAGTTCTTCCTGATGTTCAGGTGGAATCTCCTTTCCTGTAGTTTGAAGCCATTGTTCCGTGTCCTAGTCTGCAGGGCAGCAGAAAACAAGCTTGCTCCCTCTTCCCCATGACTTCCCTTCACGTATTTGTACATGGCTATCATGTCTCCTCTCAGCCTTCTCTTCTGCAGGCTAAACATGCCCAGCTCTTTAAGCCGCTCCTCATAGGGCTTGTTCTCCAGACCCTTAATCATTTTAGTCACCCTCCTCTGGACGCTTTCCAGCTTGTCAACATCTCCCTTCAACTGTGGTGCCCAAAATTGGACACAGTATTCCAGGTGTGGTCTGACCAAGGCAGAATAGAGGGGGAGCATAACTTCCCTGGATCTAGACGCTATTCCCCTATTGATGCAGGCCAGAATCCCATTGGCTTTTTTAGCAGCCGCATCACATTGTTGGCTCATGTTTAACTTGTTGTCCACGAGGACTCCAAGGTCTTTTTCGCACACACTGCTGTCAAGCCAGGCGTCCCCCATTCTGTATCTTTGATTTCCATTTTTTCTGCCTAAGTGAAGTATCTTGCATTTGTCCCTGTTGAACTTCATTTTGTTAGTTTTGGCCCATCTCTCTAGTCTGTCAAGATCGTTTTGAATTCTGCTCCTGTCTTCTGGAGTGTTAGCTATCCCTCCCAGTTTTGTGTCGTCTGCAAACTTGATGATCGTGCCTTCTAACCCTTCGTCTAAGTCGTTAATAAAGATGTTGAACAGAACCGGGCCCAGGACGGAGCCCTGCGGCACTCCACTTGTCACTTCTTTCCATGATGAAGACGACGCATTGGTGAGCACCCTTTGGGTTCGTTCGCTTAGCCAATTACAGATCCACCTAACCGTAGTTTTGTCTAGCCCACATTTTACTAGTTTGTTTGCCAGAAGGTCGTGGGGGGCTTTGTCGAAGGCCTTACTGAAATCTAGGTACGCTACATCCACAGCATTCCCTGTATCGACCCAACTGTAACTCTATCGAAAAAAGAGATCAGATTAGTCTGGCATGACTTGTTTTTGGTAAATCCGTGTTGACTATTAGCAATGACCGCATTTGTTTCTAAGTGTTCGCAGACCACTTCCTTAATGATCTTTTCCAGAATTTTGCCTGGTATTGATGTGAGGCTGACCGGACGGTAATTGTTTGGGTCGTTCTTTTTTCCCTTCTTGAAGATAGGGACCACATTCGCCCTCCTCCAATCTGCTGGGACTTCTCCCGTTCTCCAAGAACTCTCGAAGATAATTGCCAGTGGTTCTGAAATAACTTCCGCTAGTTCCTTCAGTACTCTTGGGTGTAGCTGATCTGGCCCTGGCGACTTGAATTCGTTTAGAGAGGCCAAGTGTTCCTGGACAACTTGTTTCCCTATTTGGGGTTGGATTTCCCCCAATCCTTCGTCCATTCCGTGTTGCTGAGGTTGAAGATGGCTTTCTTTTTCTGAGAAGACCGAGGCAAAGAAGGCATTAAGTAGTTCTGCCTTTTCCCTGTCCCCTGTCGCCATCACCCCATCTTCTCCTTGCAATGGCCCTATCGCCTCCTTTTTCTTCCTTTTTCTACCAACGTAAGCAAAAAAGCCTTTTTTGTTGTTTTTTATGTCCCTGGCAATCCTGAGCTCATTTTGCACTTTAGCCTTGCGAACCTTTTCCCTACAGGTGTTGGCTATACGTTTGAATTCTTCTTTGGTGATTTCTCCCCTTTTCCACTTCTTGTGCATGTCACTTTTGAGCTTTGGCTCAGTTAGAAGTTCTTTGGACATCCATTCTGGCTTCTTTGCACTTATCTTATTTTTCTTCTTTGTTGGCACTGTTTGCATTTGCGCCTTGAGTATTTCACTTTTGAAAAACTCCCATCCATCCTTAACTCCCTTGTTTTTTTAATATCGGCGTCCATGGAATGCCGCTCAGTAATTCCTTCATTTTTTGGAAGTCAGCTCTCTTAAAGTCCAGAATGCGTGTTTGACTTGTCTTAGTTTCAGCATTCCTTTGTATTGCAAACTGCAGGAGCACATGGTCACTTGCCCCTAAGGATCCAACCACTTCAACTGTATTGATCAGGTCTTCCACATTTGTTAAGATTAGATCAAGAGTTGCTGATCCCCTTGTTGCCTCTTCTACCTTCTGGACCATAAAATTATCTGCAAGGCAAGTGAGGAATTTGTTGGACTTTGTACTCTTGGCTGAGTTTGTTTTCCAGCAGATATCGGGATAATTGAAATCGCCCATGACTACTATATCTCTTCTTTGTGCCTGTTTGGTCAGCTGTTGACAGAAGGCTTCATCAAGTCCTTCATCCTGACTCGGAGGTCTGTAGTAGACACCCACGACAAGATCTTTTTGAGTCCCGGTTCCCTTGATTCTTATCCAGATGCTTTCAAGCTGGTTTCCCGGATTACAGTCTTGTATTTCTTCTGCAACGTAACTGTTTTTGACATATAAAGCTACTCCCCCTCCTCTCCCCTTTGTTCTATTTCTGTGAAAGAGGTTATAGCCCTCAATGGTTAAATTCCAGTGATGGGAGTCATCCCACCAGGTTTCAGTGATGCCTATGACATCGTATGTGTGGTGCTGTGCTAGGAGTTGGAGTTCGTCTTGCTTATTTCCCATGCTCTGAGCATTAGTGTAAAGACATGTAAGCCCCTGTGACCTCCCCTCGAACTGTTTATTTGGGATTATTGTGCTCTCTGTACTTGGTCCTTGCTGTGTTTGTGCAGCCCTCCATTTAGCCTTTCGGCGGTTCCCTGTGGTCGTGGGTAATATAGTGTTCGCCAGGCTGTTGTTCCCCTCCCCCAGTGGATCTAGTTTAAAGTGCGCCTGATGAGGTTTGTGAGTCTGTGTGCAAAAAGATGTTTTCCTACTTTTGTGAGATGCACCCCATTGCTTGCCAGTAGTCCATCCTCTTGGAAGAGTAGACCATGGTCAAGGAAGCCAAAATGCTCCTCTTGACACCATTTTCTGAGCCAGTTATTGACCTGTACTATTTTTCCGGCCCTTGTAGAGCCGTGTCCTACAACAGGGAGGAGGGATGAAAAGATCACATGTACATTATACAGTTTTAGCTTTGTTCCCAGAGCTCGAAAATCATTTGTGATCTTTTGAAAAGTATGCCTAGCGGTGTCATTGGTACCTACATGAATCAACATAAGGTGGGGAGGGTGATGGGGCTTTAGGAGCCTGCTGAGCCTCTGAGTGATATGGTGTATTTTTGCCCCTGGGAGGCAGCATGTTTCTTGAGCCATCCCATCCGGTCTGGAAATGATGGCTTCCGTTCCTCGAAGGAGGGAGTCACCTACTACCAAGACCTGTTTCCTTTGAGGATTGACAGGGTCCCTTTTGTGCAAGACAGTGTGTATGTCCCCTGAAGAGTGTTCCTGTTGAAACTTCCAGGAAATTCTATTTATTCCCTGAAAAAAACCTTAAGGAGAGGAAAAGATTCCTACCTGGCCCCATACCAACCAGAAGAGTTACACAGTGAAAGGAGGAAGGAAGGTGGGCAGACAAACTCAAAAAAGGATGTGATACGAGATGTAAGGCTTCTTTAAATAATCTAGCCAATTCAGATCTCATCTCCCCACTGTCCTGAAAATTGAATTTGGTATCAGACCATGGAGGCCAGCTAAGTTATTTTTTCCACATCACTCCATTGAATTGATCTTCTCCCATCCTACTTTGCAGCTGTTTTTATAATTGTCCCACTTTATTTTTTAACTTCCCACTTTTCCCCTTTGTTATCAGCTTACTTCAGTTGTTGCAACTTGAGTTCAAAATCCCATAGTAGTTTGCACTCAGTTAACTCAGTAGGGGAGAGAAGTGGTAAAGGAAAAAGTAAATTGCTGTAGCCTCACCTACATTGTGTGTTCTTCCCCATTAATAGCTTTTGCCATCATGACTACACTGTGATACTGCTTGGTTACACATGTCCCAGTTTTCTTCTGTGAAACGATGCAAGGCACGAGATACTGAAGGTACACTTTAATACTGCACCCAAAATCACAGCTTAAAAAGGTTACTTTTAGACTACAACTCTTAAATAGCTCTAGCCAAACTGGCTATGGAATTCGATGGTCCAGTATCAATGTTGCATTCCAATATCAACATTTCCAAACTCGGCAGAGAACAAGCTGGCTGTCAAGCCCACCGCCTTGGTTACTGACCAAAACACACACTGGGGTTGCAGTGCATTTTTAAAGGGTTGCAATGCATTTTTAAAGGTCAAAGAAAATTCTAAATCCTTCAATGTGAAAAAATCAGTTCCACAAAATACGAAACGTATCATAGACATTCACTTTCACTGAAGCACTTTATAGAATTTGGAATGCAGGGTGAGGGGACTGCTGAAAAATGTCCCAAGGATATGGCTGACTAGCAGGGGTCTAATTGATCCTGGGAAGCGGGGAGAGATAATTGGTTTTCCTTTTTTGTTTTCAACCTCCTATGCATCTAGAGCACAAAAAAAACATGAAGAGTTTAAGGCCAGGTTCTATGGTAAATATGATCACCTCCCTTATATAATCATATAATAACCTCAAACCCATTCCAGACCTGTCAACTTAATCACAGCGAAACAGGTTCTTCCCAAACAGATTCCATACTAACCGAAGTGGTTCCGTGTAGATGTTGCACTTTGATATCCCATCACATTTTGCATCGTGAAAAATGGCATATCAATTGTTCCTGAGAGTTAATGAATATAGTCAAATCTTCACTTATGCTCAACCTAGTATAGGAACAAGGTGCACAATAGTAAATATGTTTTATAAACAATTTGCCATTGGTACACATTAAACGTTTGCACACCAGCAATAAATTCATTTGGAAAGTTTACTGTGGTATGAGAAGGCATTAGCATGTGATATTTCTGATAATTTATTTGCTAGCTACACCACATTTTTGAAGTAGTTGAGTTTGAAAAGATATGTGTGCCATAGCATGTGGTTGCCATGTTTGCTTAATTCAGATAGAAATAAATCAAAGGAAAATGTCAGCATTTTTTGTTTCGATATTGTTTGTAAAGTTACTTAATAATTCAGTAAGAGTTTAGAATTCTTTTTGTTTTCCTATGGAGAATTGTATATCTTTATGGTCGCCTTTCTTTCTCTCTATTATTAACCACCAGGAAAAACACATTTTGCTGAAAACAAGATGTTGCAAATACAGAATGGTTAAAGGCTTCTGATATGTACTGCTGATGTAGCACTCAGTGTATATATTTGGATTTGCCTGCAGAGCTCCTCAGCCTCACTCCAGAGATTCTTAGTGACATTCCCCTTTCCTCATTGGGTTACATAAGAGGCACTTAAGGCTGAAGTAGCCCTTTGGAGAATTACTCTGAACTAAGTCACTCAAAATGACATTGCTTCATTTTCAAGAGTAGTGATGCAACACTTCTGCTGCACTCTACCTGCCTAATCATCCTTCCCTCAGACGTATTCATTACAAGCCACTGGAAATCTTCAGAACTGCTTTTCTAGGCATTATTTGTTGCAAATCTCTTTGCTTACAGAGCATCTGTATTTTAATCATTCTGCATAAAGCCAATGTATAGAACTGCTGAAGCATAATAGTAATGTTGAATTGAATACAAATGTTAATTGATTAGACAGTGTGACATAACTAAGATGTGTCTTTGTGATTTTTACATAATGATAGAAAATGATACTTCCTTAAGACTGGAGAAGTTCCTACACTGGAAACAGTTCAAGAATCTAGTACATCATGTAGCAGACTGTCTCTCCCCTTGGAATCAAGGATAATAATTTATTCAGTTCCAGGAAGGGAGAATGTATCCTATATGTAAAATAACTTGTACAAGCTGGAAACTAAAACTGTATTTATTTGTTTTAATTCTTTGTTTTAATGTGTTTTTACCAATTGTATGTTTTTTAGGCTTTGAATTGTTGCCAATATGTGAAGCCACTCTGAGTCCCCCTTGTGGTTGAGAAGGGCAGGGTACAAATATAGTAAATAAGTGAATAAATATTTGTATTGAAATTGTGCTGGAGTTGGGCACTTCATTTAGAACTTCTGGTCTCATATTTAGCTAGCCAAAGAAATGTACATGCACTGCATTAAATACAAAGGGTAAGGTAGATAAAGGGTTTCCCCTGACATTAAGTCTAGTCTTGTCTGACTCTGGGAGTTGGTGCTCATCTCCATTTCTATGCCGAAAAGCCAGTATTGTTTGTAGACACCTCCAAGATCATGTGGCCAGCATGACTGCATGGAATGCCATTACCTTCCCGCCTATTGATCTACTTACATTTGCATGTTTTCAAACTGCTAGTTTGGCAGAAGCTGGGACTAATAGTGGGAGCTCATCCCACTCCCCGGATTCGAACCACTGGCCTTTCAGTCAACAAGTTCAGGAGCTCAGTGGTTTAATCTGTTGCACCATCGAGGGCTCATTTTTTTCAAAGTCAGCATTTTTTCACCAAATGTTATAGATTTTGACTTTATATATTTATATTATTTACTTATATAATATATTTTCTGGAATCATGTTGGTTAGTTCCATTAAAGTTGTTACTAGTTTCTGCCTTCAAACTGTTTCTCACTTATGGTGACCCTATAATGTAATATCACAGGATTTTCTGGGGCTGAGAGTAAATGGTTTGTCCAGGATCACCCCATTGATTTCTGTGATCAGACAGGGAAATGAACCATTAGGGTACACTGATTAAACTTATTGTTTAACAGGGGGTCAACACACTGGAAAAAGTGATCCCATGACACAAGTAACATTAGCATTTCAGTCATTGAGTCCTGTTCAAGATGCAAATCTTTGAGAGGGCATTTTCTTCTTTCTACAATCTGAGATATTATTATTATTATTATTATTATTATTATTATTATTATTATTATTATTATTATTATTATTATTATTATTATGACACAGCAAACAAGATAAATATGCTGGATTTCGTATCACAAAATCACAAGTCAAACACTTCCCAAGTGTCTAGGACTGTGTGATGTATTTTCGGATGATGCGTGCAGATCCCAGTAGGGTGGCCTTTTATAGTTGGCAGATCGTGATTTTGTCAATGTCTATTGTTTCCAAATGCCGGCTGAGATCTTTTGGCATGGCACCCAATGTGCCCATCACCACCGGGACCACCTGTACTGGTTTCTGCCAGAGTCTTTGAAGTTCAATCTTGAGATCCTAATAGCGGCTGAGTTTTTCCTGTTGTTTTTCATCAATGCGACTGTCACCTGGGATGGCAACATCAATGATCCAAACCTTTTTCTTTTCCACAACTGTGATGTCTGGTGTGTTGTGTTCCAGAACTTTGTCAGTCTGGATTCGGAAGTCCCACAGTATCTTTGCGTGCTCATTTTCCAATACTTTTGCAGGTTTGTGATCCCACCAGTTCTTTACTGCTGGCAAGTGGTACTTGAGGCATAAGTTCCAATGAATCATTTGGGCCACATGGTTGTGCCTCTGTTTGTAGTCTGTCTGTGCGATTTTCTTACAGCAGCTGAGGATATGATCAATGGTTTCGTCAGTTTCCTTGCACAGTCTGCATTTTGGGTCATCAGCCGATTTTTTGATCTTGGCCTTAATTGCATTTGTTCTGATGGCTTGCTCCTGGGCTGCAAGGATCAAGCCTTCTGTCTCCTTCTTCAGGGTCCCATTTGTGAGCCATAGCCAGGTCTTCTCCTTATCAGCTTTTCCTTCAATTTTGTCAAGGAACTTTCCATGCAATGTTTTGTTGTGCCAGCTGTCAGCTCTAGTTTGTAGTGCAGTTTTCTTGTACTGATTTTTTTGTCTGCTGTGCTTTGAGGAGTTTCTGATTTTTGACTTCAGTCAAAGCAGGTTCTTCACTTTGCTTTACATATTTTGCCAGGGCATGTTCTTCTTCTTTGACTGCTTGTTTTACTTGTAAGAACACTCTGCCCCCTGATCTTCTAGGCAGATATAGTCAGTCAACATCACTGCGAGGGTGCAGTGAATGATGAATGGTCATGAGTTTTCTTATTTTTCTGTCCAAATTGTCCAGTTCTGCCTGTGTCCAGTTTATGATGCCAGCAGTATATCTTATGACAGGTATGGCCCAGGTGTTTATGGCCTTGATGGTGTTACCTCCATTGAGTTTGCTTTTGAGAATTTTTCTGACCCTTTGTGTGTATTTTTTGCTGACCACAGTTTTCACATGTTCATGCTTGATGTTGTCCAGTTGTAGTATGCCCAAATATTTATAGGCCTCTGGTTGGTGACACTTTATTGTTTGGCCATTAGGCATATTTATGCCCTCACTTTCAATGATTTTTCCCTTCTTCAATGCCACTGTCAAACATTTGTCCAAACCAAACTCCATGCTGATATCAGTGCTAAAAATTCGGACAGTGTTGGTCAGAGACTGGATTTCGGTTTCTGTTTTCCCATACAGCTTCAGGTCATCCATGTACATCAGATGTGAAATTTTGTGAGATTCCTTATAGCCGAGATTTGTTTTTTGTAAGATTGTTGACAGAGGGATCATGGCAATAATGAAAAGCAGAGGGGACAATGAATTTCCCTGGAAAATTCCTCTCCTGATGTTGACAAGTCCATAGCTTTCATTTCCAACAAACAGTTCAGTTTTCCAGTGCTCCATCATGTTTTCAATAAAGGTGTCAACGTTTTTACTGATCCCGATGGCATCCAGGCACTTGATGATCCAGCTCTGTGGGAGTGAGTAAAAGGCCTTTTTGTAGTCAATCCACGTGGATTATTATTATTATTAAGCTTTATTTATATCCCACTCTTCTCACCCTTGCAGGGAACTCAGAGCGGTGTACAAAAGGAAATGATTCAGTGCCACACATTTAACATCATAGAAACAATACATCAATATAATAAACAACTAAAAACATATAAATATCATAAAACCATTAAAACAATTACCCAGTCTTGAGGTCATCGTTTGCCTGCTACATTGTGCTGATCTTATATTGCACTATGCAAATGCCTGGTTGCAGAACCCAATTCAGGAACAGAAAGAATATTCAAAAGTATTTGAAAAATGATTTTTAAACCATAGTTTTTTTGGCGTTGAGAAATCTTGATGACAAAAGTATTTGACTGATGAGTATATTCACAATTCAGGACTGATTTTGCAACATTCACATTGTGGTATTATTTTGTAACCACTAAATTACCAATTAAGAGTAATTTTCAGTTTTATTTTAGACTTGAAACTTTGTAGCTAAAATAGAAATTTTATTTAAGTATATATAAAAATATAGAATGAGTCATGGAATTTAAATTATTTTGTGTTATGGACATATTATTAATGATTCGCTTAAAAAAATGTTTCAACACCTCCCAAATTGTTTTCTGGCTATGGGCCTAATGTGCACATATATGGTTCAGCGCATAACGGAGTGAATTTTTGTAAAAAAAAAAAAAAGAAAAGAAAAACTTCTGCCAGATGTCTCCTGTCTGCCCTCCATCTTGTTCCAAGACAAAGGAGACCTGTGAGGATTGGAAGGGAATAAATTCAGGAACCCACAGATCTGTGTAGGGACCTGCTCTCAGATCCCGAGTTTTTTTGTCCTCCCTCTTAAACCCACGTTTTCGTGCTATCTGGAAGTGCCCTCACTGCCTTTCTGCTGGGTTCCTATTAGAAATGATCAGCATCAATTTAATTTAGTGCATTAAAATGTTTTCACTAGTGATAATATAAACTGAATTAGGTTTGGGGGTTTTCTAACAAAAACCTTAACAAATTTCCTAATTAAAACCTTATCAAAGCTTAACAAAACCTTTTAGAGTCAATGTTCTAGGCTACAATTAGACCAAGGTAAGTATGATGAACTTGAAATTTTCTAATTTGGATCCTAACTTCATCCAGTATCTGAAATTTGTGAGATCTTTATAGGTTTATTTTATTTATTTATTTTTTAAAGTGTGATATTTATAACACTTGGAGCATGCTCTATAAATAGCAGGCAATAAGATTGATGAGCTGCTTTTCATACAGAAACATGCTGGCAAAAATGAAAGCTTTTCTTCTAAGTTGAAAATAATTTTACCAACTAGCAAATGAGAAGTCTGTGGTATACAAACAAGGACATACCAACATTTTTAGAATTGTATACATTGATTATTCCTTTGTTATCTGAAGCACAAATTAGAAATCAAAGTTGTCATTTTCTGTGAAGTAAAGAGAATGGGCTTTTCAAGGCTTTCTGTTAGCAGCATATACTTCACTTTGGCAGTTTGGCCTAGCACCTGTAAAATACACATACTATAAAGGCTTGGTGTTTAACACTGTAAATTATAGATGAATAGTGAGTGCAGAAAGTGACATCTGAATCAGTGAAGAGAATATTGCAAAGAGAAAACACATTGCTTAGCTGTGAAGTCTTTTAATAAGAGAAAATAAGATACTTAATAAAGCTCTTTCATGAATATATTTCTTGACATGGGATCAAAAAGCATAGCTATAATGGTTGACTTTTTCTAACAGTTTGCATTAAAAATATAAGCAAACTAAGTTTTTTTAAAAGATCTACTAAAACTGAAAACCTATCCACATTTACCTGGGAGGAAATGCCACTGAACTAAATATGATTTACATCAAGTTGACTTTGACTTATAGCAAATCCATGAATGACAGACCTCCAAGTGAACATATACATTGTCCACTGAATGAAGCCAACTCCAAGCTGCAACAACTAGAAAACATATGTCCTACAGCATGAATTAAGGGATTAAAAGTGCATCAAGTCAAGTCAGGAGGGAGTGTGGTTTAAACCCTTTAATGGACTTCTGTGAGCCCAAAATGTAAGCCATATTGCATGACAAAATTGACTCCACAATGCGAAGCACATTGCCCATGATGGAGCAGCTTTCAGGATGAGAGGGTGGGATGTGCTGCCAAAAACAATCCAAGGACATGACTGGGCTGCAGGGGTTAATTGGGGGTTGGACTAGATGGCCCATGAGGTCTCCTCCAACTTTATGATTCTATGACAGCTGTAAAAGGTAATTGATTGCCTCTACAGCTGTCAATTAACCCCTTGCCCCTTATGCCACCATCTTGCTGGGAAATTAGGGAAACCCCATTTCTAGATTCTGGAAGCATTTATGACCACTTTCCATGGTTAATGTAATCAGCATCCTGACCTCAAACTTTTTCAGACATCTCAGTCTAATCACCCACACAATGAAACTGGTTTCTCCCAGACCTGATCCAAACTGGCCTAAGTGGTCAATGTAGGTGTGCCTCAAGTCACCCTCTCCTCAATAGCCTTGCTCATGTCTTGCAAAATGACTGCTGTGACTTTCTTGGATGACGCTTTTCATCTGGAATGCAGTCTTCCTCTTTTTCTTCCAGGCATATTATCCTCTAGGTCTGCTAACTAATAATTATTGAAAGACCAGCACTGCCTGAGGGTTTTTTTCTGGATTTGAGCTTTTACACCCATAAACAACTTAGGTCCTTGTTATCTAATGAACCATATTATGAATCTGTCCTAGGGTCGTGGTGGAGCAATGGGTTTAACCCTTGTGCCAGTAAATCAGCTGACCTAAAGGTCAGCAGTTCAAATCCGCAAGACGAGGTGAGTTCCCACTGTCAGCCATAGCTAGCAGTTCAAAAATATGCAACTGTAATTACATAAATAGGTACTGCTTCAGCAGGAAAAGGCAAAGAGACACCCCAAGCAATCTTATCAGCCACATGACCAGGAGGTTACAACACAGGCTCCTTGGCTTGAAAAATGGAGAAAGAGCACCTCCTAGAGCCAGAAATGAGCACCGCCTCCAAAACCAGAAATGAAAGTAGAAGTCTTTGCTTTTGTTTATGTTGTATGTCTATAAATAAGGCATTGGCTATTTGCCTTTGTCTGCTCTATAATACTGTAATCTGCTCTGAGTCCCTCCGGGACTCATTCTTTTAGTAATTATAGGTGGTCTCTTCTCCAGTCTCCTTATTTAAGAAAGCTGTAGATCCTCCTCTCTAACTTTTAAATGATTTTAGTACAATATGTCTTGTGATCTTAAGGGCTGTAAGCTACTTGAGATAACTTTTCATAAATGCATTATTTAATAATAAATACATAAAATTTTAATTTTGATTATGTTTTCTTTTTGTGATTTTAATTACATACATTCATTTTGCACTCAGTTACTGTATTTTACCAAAATCAATTTTAAAAATAAGTATTCATATTATTAGAATTTCATGATAATTCCACTAGCTTTTGATTTTGTCCAGAGAAGGGATCTTGTGAAGAATTCATTATTTATTCTTATTTCATTAAAATTGGCTGGTGTTTGGGGTTACAAATACCCTCAAATTTGTATTGTATAGCTGAAATGCCTCATCTTGAAATGAAAGATAAGAGTGTATATGTTTCTAATTCAAACCTCTTTAAAGGTAATCATGTGGGGGGTTTTGAAGGTTTGCTAAGAAAAGTAGCCTGTTTGACAGCCTTTCTCAAATAGAACATGCCTTGGTATTTCTCTTCACCAGCAGCACTGAAAGGGACTAAACTGATGAAAGTTCTGAGCATCAGAGAATGATCAGGACAAAATAAAAAAGAGGATGAGAGCAATATACTCAAGAACTATATAAAGCTGATGACAGGATGACAGATTTCTCCAAGGAAGAATCTTTGACAATGAGTCACAAATTTCAGGAAGTAAATTGGAAAAGACACTTGAAAGATATAAATAACCAGAAACAAAGGGTATACAGCTGTTTCAAACTACAGAGGCGGCATTCATTTAAACAATGGCCCACAAACTGCAAAGGGGGCAGTAGAGGTTGTGGCAATTAGAGTAGCCTTCCAAGAAAACAAGGTGATGCTCCAGATTATACAAACAATGACATTTTCATATATGGAAGGAGGCATACCAGATGCCCAAAATGGATTCAGAAGAGGAAGAGACACTAGGGATCTCAATGTAAACATATACTGTCTAATTGAGTGAACCAAAGAATTTCAGAAGAAAAGCAACTCTTTGATAATGTACATCATGAACAATTATGTATCACTCTAAGAGAATTGTCCCGGTGTGTAATTTATACTCAGGCTACAGTCAAGATAGCATTATATTGCTAACAGTAAACATCAAAAATTTAGAACAGCTATTGAGAAATGTCAAGAAAGAAAATGAAAAACCAGGTAGCATGAATACAGTTTGACACTACTTAACTGCCATGATTTCACAACGTCCTTAGCCTTCACTAACAGATTGCACTGGTGCCTCACCAAACTACAATTCCCATGATTCCATAGTATTGATTCCATAGAGCAGTTAAAGTGATGTCAAACTGCATTAATTTTACAGTGTAGTTGCACCTTTGGAAAAGAAGCTATGGTGGAACATGATAAGATGCTCAAGTATAAAGATGTACTATTAAATACTAAATACTAGATGTAAATATTAAATGTGTTGGTGTGGTACTGGCTAGCAGGGAATCCCTAGCCATTCTTGTAGTTTACCGCACACCTGGGTCTCCGGGAGAGAGTCTGCTGAATTTATTAGACCTTGTGGCGGACTGGGTCCTGAAGTTCCCCAGACTTATTGTTCTGGATGACTTTAATGTACATGTCGAGGCACTGCCATCTTCATCTGTGACTAAGTACCTAGTACCAACCTTTGAAGCTCTGGGGCTCTCACTACTCAAGACTCGCCCTACTCATCGGGCTGGCCACACTCTGGACCTGATTTCTAATATCGGAGTACAAACATCTCTATCCGCGGTAATTGATGTTCCCTGGTCTGATCACGCTGTCCTGAAGGCCCAGATTGAGATTCCATCTCCTCCTCCCCATCCTGCCACACCAATCTTTGCTTGGTCTAGGAGACTCATGGAACCTGCTAGGTTCTTGAATGCCCTTAAGGGCTTGGGAACTGTGTGTGTCAATGAGCTAGTCAACACCTGGAATGTCAGTTTGTTGGCTGCCTTGGATGAGATTGCCCCCAGACGCCTCCTTCGCCCTCACCGGAATAGCTCCCCCGGTACACTAATGAGCTATGGACGATGAAGCAAGCACAAAAGCGGCTGGAACATCGGTGGCGACGGAAACCAGACGAGGTGTCACTGTCCGCTTTCAAGGCTTTTCGCAGGTCCTACGAATCAGCCGTCAAGGATGCTAAAAAATCTTACAATTCCTCCTTAATAGCCTCTGCTAGATCGCGCCCAGCTCAAGTATTCAAAATCGTTCGTGCTTTGACCAGTCCGGCTCCCTTAGTCCAAAACCCAGCAACCACAGCTCTTACAGCAGAGGCATTCCAAAAGTTTTTCACTGATAAAATCACCGTGCTTCAGCAGGAACTGCCCCCTACAGTTGATACCTTAAGTGAGCTTGAGACTTTGTGGCCGCTTAGTGGGCCTATCTTTGACCAAT
Organism: Anolis carolinensis; assembly: GCF_035594765.1. NCBI lineage: Eukaryota > Metazoa > Chordata > Lepidosauria > Squamata > Anolidae > Anolis > Anolis carolinensis. Next base: position 53,190,741 of record NC_085843.1, read on the forward strand.
TTACTCCGCTTGACAAGGAAGATGTCGCTAGAATCCTGGCTGTTGCAAAACCAACCACCTGTTCCCTTGATCCGTGTCCCTCCTGGCTGGTGAAGAGCTGCCTGGAAGGTCTACTCGATCCGTTGAGTAATATAATCAATGGCTCTCTTGAACAGGGGGTCTTCCCGGACAACCTAAAAGAGGCAAGGGTTCGTCCCTTGCTAAAGAAGCCTAGCTTGGATCCCATGAGCCTTGCCAACTATCATCCTGTCTCCAACCTCCCATTCTTGGGTAAGATGATAGAGCAGGCTGTACTGGGACAATTGCAACAATTTCTGGATGATACAGCCAGCCTGGACCCTTTCCAGTCAGGCTTCCGCCCTGGCCATGGGACGGAGACAGTCCTGGTTGCCATTACAGATGAACTTCGTCGCCAGTCTGATAGCGGCGGATCTGCGTTACTGGTACTTCTCAACCTTACCGCAGCGTTTGACACCGTTGACTATGATCTAATGATTCACCGTCTCGCCATGTCCGGAGTTCGCGGTCAGGCCCTCAATTGGTTCAACTCATTTCTCCAAAACCGGAGCCAATGCGTGGAGTATATGGATCAAGTTTCTGACAGATCTCCCCTCCTATGTGGGGTACCCCAAGGTGCAATTCTCTCCCCTCTTCTCTTCAACATCTACGTTAGACCCCTTACTAGTTTGGTTCGGAATTTCGGCCTAGATTGCTATCAATATGCAGACGACACCCAACTCCTTCTGCGCTTGGAGCCTGGAGCAATGTCAATACCAGACAATCTCACCTTATGTCTGGAGGCTCTGTCGAACTGGCTACATGCTAGTAGATTGAAGGTGAACCTGGCGAAGACTGAGATTCTCTGGCATGGCCGCTCAACTGGTCTGGCCCACTTGCTACCCACCTTCGATGATGCTGCCCTATCTCCTTTGCCTACTGTTAAGAGCCTGGGTGTCGTTTTAGATTCGCAGCTGACAATGGAAGCTCAAGTCGCTTCTGCCAGCAAACAGGCCTTTTTCCATCTAAGACAAGCGAGGCAACTGGCACCCTATCTATCTGATGAGGCTCTGGCAACAGTCATCCATGCCATAGTCACGTCTAGGCTGGACTATTGCAACGCCCTGTATGTTGGCCTTCCGATGTCCACGACCCGAAAGCTCCGTATTGTTCAGAATGCGGCAGCCAGGCTACTCACAAGAACACCCATGAAATGCCACATAACACCAGTGCTGCAGCATCTGCATTGGCTTCCAACTGATTACCGTGGTCTATATAAGATGCTAGTTCTGACCTTTAAAACTCTTTACGGCCAGGGCCCATCATACCTTAGGGACCGTCTCTCCTTCTCCCATCATCGGAGGTCGCAACGACCATCCCAACGAAACTTACTTTATGTACCGGGTCCTAGAGAAGTGCACTTGGAAAGGAACAGACGCAGAGCTTTTTCTATTTCTGCCCCTGCCTTATGGAATGCCTTGCCGCCCTATATGAGAGCCATGCGTGAGTTAGGGCCTTCTACCCTTGCACTTAAGACCTGGCTCTTTACTAGAGCTTTTAATCTATGCTAATTTTATCAATATTTGTATGTATGTATTTTTATCCTTTACAATTTTATCTTGTAAATCGCCTAGAGCATCTTGGATGGAGGGCGATTAATAAGTAATTAAATGATGATGATGATGATGATGATGATGATGATGATGATATAATATTTCTGATTTCCATTTATGTTTATGAAAGCTTGACAGTGAAGAAAAGTGACAGCTAGAGAATCAGCTCATTTTAAGTGTGATGCTGAAGGAGAGTTCTATGCCTATCAATAGCTATTGATATTGCCCAAAAGAAATACAGATGGGTCCTAGAGCAAATCAAGCCTGAATTCCTATTAGAAGTCAAAATGACTAAACTGAAGGCATATATTGGACATATCAATGAAACAGCATAACTCAATAGAAAAGACCATGAGGCTCAATAAAAAGGAACATCGTAGCCAAAGAAAATGACCACAATAAAAATAAAGGCAACTGAGTGTGTAGGGACTACCAGAGAGTGGTCCTAATGTTACCAGAAGCTATATAATGTTATCGCCACCACCATAGCTTTTAGTAAATGATGGAGCATCCTGAATTTGCCCAAAGTCAGTTGGAACAAACAAACAAAAAATATAGGGTAATTCAGGGGTTGCTTTGTTTTTTTGTTAATGTAAACAAGCTTTTAGATCCACACCAAACTGCACACCAAACTGCCAATGTAACTTTTTCTGCTCCCTGGCAACTGACAGGCCCTTGACATTCACCTTTACTTGTGCTTTTTGAACTATGTGGCAGTTCTTTAACCATTCTCCTTGCATTGGTCATGCAGGGGTCATAGGCTGGAACCTTAGTTGTAAATGCACCTGATTCAATCTGATGGTAAGATACATGGCTGCCTTCAACTATGCCAGCCCACAAAAGTCCACATAAGCCCTGAATGATGTTCAGTAGGCTTATGAGAGGGCAGCCAAGTTTTAAATAATATCTGGCTCTGCCCACCATCACATGCAGTGACTTGGGACCCAGCACCAAACATAATAAAATCGAATGTAATCATGGAGACCATCAAAGATGGATCCTCTCCTGAGTATGTTCATCACATACATCCAATATGTGTTTTCATTAAAAATAAAAAAAGCTGGAAACCTTGATTTGCAATTTGGTAATGTTGATAAGGCTAGAAAGAGGATACTGATTTTGAGGCATGAACACTAAGGCATTGTTTTTAAGGAAGTTTACAGTTTGGGAAATGATTTCCAAAAGTTTGGCTAGTATAATCTGACTTTTTCCTGTACAATTTGCTGCGTTAGTTGTCAGTTAATTTCTCCATTTATAGTATCTTTCAGGGAGCACTTATTGTGACAAAGATCTAATGTGCACTATGAACTAATAGTAGTATAAAGAGTGTGTAATTTTATCTCCTTAAATTGCAACTTTAGGAAAATTTGCATTATAGGGCTCACTGGACTATGTGCAAAACAGAGCATACTGCAAATATTATCAGTGTATAAACTCACATTTCTTGTTGTTGCATCCACATAGAATAGTTCTTTCCTTGCTTCAATATCCAATAGTCTATTTACGTTAGTAGACAGGCCATGGGATGTATCCTGAAAATCTCTATATGATTTTTAATTATGTATGAACTCAATCACGTGGCACTTCTGTGAATAACTGCCAGTATAACTTTTTTTTAAAAAATGCAGCTTGCTAAATAAAACAACCCTGATTTTTATTCCTTTACTTTATAATCATTTTCTTTCATAAAAAAAAACCTCAGAAAGCTTATATCTACATTTTCAGACCTAAGAAAGGCCAAGTTTTCTTCATTCAGTGTTAATGTAAATTTTTAATCCCCTTTATATTTTTGTTATGTTTATGGATTAGATTTTTTTTGGAAAACAGGCAGCTATTGGAGAATTGTAAATATATTCCGAATGTGCTGGTTTTTTTTTCTTCAGGCAGAACAAATTGCACAGTGGTAAAAACATTATAGAGAAAAATACTAATTTAGAATAAGCATCCAGTATATCTATTATCCTAGAAAGAGTTATATGCAAATATTGTCAAGACTTCTATTCAGGTAGAACATTTTTGAGTCCTTAGAATTGTTTTGGTTCCTGGGAATTTTTTAAAGTGACTGTCAAAATGCTGTTTAGTGGGAGATGAGATAGAAGCATCGTATTTTTAGGAAGTCTATATTTTTCTCATTTAATTGCCAAATGTGATGTGACAAAGAAGCAGTGATTTTATGTAGTTTGGCAGTTTACTTAATAAAGCTTCAACTTTACTTGTAATCAATTGTTGAAGACTAGCATCAAAGAGTAAAATGTATATGCAAACTTGGTGATTCACACTTCAATGGCTTTCTAACTGAAACACCTTCAACTTAGAAAACTATAGTCCAAGGACAAAACCTAATTTAAACATTCTCTGCTTCTATGTAGCAGGTTGCTTAGGATACATATAAAATTCTGCAGTCTCGTGCAGGCATGTTTAAAAGTATGATCTACTAATTTAATAGGTATTTATCTCCTAGTAAATATGCATTGAAAGACATGGCTGTATATGTTTGCAGACTTAAATGGTCTCCCTGAATCCAGAAACCCATGGATGACAAAAGTCATCCATTGGATCTTCAAGTACAATATGAATAAATAGCTACCTATCTACATTCATGTTGTCACAATTTTTATGGATAGGAACTGACGGTCCATGGTCATTGAAAATTGCAAATCTAGAAACCCCAGATCTGGAGGGCCACTGTATTAAGATCTGAAAAGATATTTTCAGAAACTTCAAGATTATACAGTAGTGCTTTCTGATGTTATCCTGAGAAGTATTCTGAGTTCTTACTTAAAGAAAATCAGCAATTACAATATCCCAATTTTTTACTGAAATAGTGTTCAAGATCGGGTTTGACATGCTAAAAGCTGTTGTATCAATGTTGTATCATTCCTCATTCAGTAGAATAGGTAACAGGACAGAAGATTAATCTCACTGAGTCAATAATTCTCTTGTTCATTTACTTGCAGAAACGCTCTATCTAGAACATTTGTATTCTCATAATTTGATAAAATTTAGTTATGCGGTCTTACATTTTTCAAAATGATAGTATTCTCTAATTATGTCACTTCTCATTTTTCAAATATATGGACTTCTAAATAAATTTTGCCAAAGAATAAACAAATCAGAAAATTACTTCAGAGGTTAAACTTTATGTTCATATACTGTATGCTAGCTATAGAGGACATAGCCGAATCATGGTGTGTGAGGCTGTTTCGCTGCCACCAAATAAATTATATATTAAATATTATATATTTCTTTTGCTGCCACCAAGTATAATTTATGTACTTATGCTGCCATCATTTATAACATATATCTGCCACAGCTCACCATAGCCAGCACACAGAGACCCAAAGATGGAGGAAACCTCTGTCTCATAGAGCAATGGTTAAATAAGTAGACAGGCCCCTCTTTATTATGATGAACAGGAAGGCACACAAACACTTGAGGTGAAGTTAAAAACAGAAATATGATGTTTATTTGTACTTGAACTGAAAAGTAGCGTATTGGTTCCAATAAAAATAACAGACTGGTTACTTAAACAGAGAATGGTACTTTAACTTGAGTTCCTTAGAAATATGTTCCCTCACACAGGAATATAAACAGGCTTCTTAAACTTTTGAGACCTCTCTTCCTGGGGCTCTAAAAACAAGCACTCTAACCCTTAGAGGCTCAGTGCAATTCTTAGCACTTCTCCCTGAAGGCTAATTAAACTTTTCCCTCAAAGAGGTTTTCTCATTAACAGTTCCCAATCTCCCCTTCCTTCTTTCCTTCCTTCCTTCCTTTAAATTCCACTACTTAACTCTACAAACACCAAACCCTATCTGACTAACTTTCTGGCTGAATAGCTCTTACTGTCTCTCTGGCTCCACCCACCTCCTGTTGCTAAGAAACTTCCTCCAATTTCATCAAACAATCTGACTGCACTCCATACTTGAAGCTGCCTGATCACTCCTCCCCCTTAGCTTAGCCTTTTCCAAGCAAGGCCTTGAACAGCCTTTACACACCAACCCTGCAAGGTAGGCCAATATGTTACACTGGCTATCTGCTATTCAGAGAAATATTAGCCACATTTATCTACAACAGCTTAGAGATTAAAACACATAGAGGGCAGAACTCTGCACATTATATATATATTTTTTGTGGAGCTATTATGCACTTTTTCAATGGTTCATGAAATACCAAAAACTGCTGGATAAATAATGCAAATAAATAGTTGTATTTCTATTTGAAATTTCCTTTCCTTTATAATTCAGTTTAATTTTGTCTTTTTAAAATAATATTCATCCATTTAATATTTTAGATATTTAGAGAGGAGATTGTTTCTGAAATGTACTAGAGGATTTGTATATTCACTCGTTGTGTAAAGCTGAACTATACATTTACCATAATAATAATAATAATAATAATAATAATAATAATAATAATAATAATAATAATAACTATTGTTATTATTATTTTTGTATGCTGCCTCCATCTCCTCAGAAGGGGACTCGGGGCAGCTCACACAGGGAACAAGCTCAACATAATCACATAAAATCATAAATCAAACTAAAAAGTAAACAGGGCAAGTTTCAATGTAGATATGGACCAGGTTATAACAGACTTGTCTACTCAAAAGCACAACCATGTTTTTAATTTCTTCCAGAAGACAGTGAGGGTTGGTGCTAACCTAATCTCCCTGGGGAGGGAATTCCAGAGCCGGGGAGCCACCGAAGAGAAGGCTCTCTCCCGCATCCCCACCAACCGCATTTGCGAAGGGGGAGGAAGCGAGAGAAGAGCTTCCCCGGAAGATCTTAGAGATCGCACAGGTTCATAGGGGAAGATGCAGTCACGAAGATAGGCCGGTCCCAAACAGTTTAGGGCTTTATAGGTAAGCACCTGCACCTTGAATTGGGACTGGAAACTTAGTGGCAGCCAGTGGAGCTGTTTAAACAAAGGAGTTGACCTCTCCCTGTAATCAACTACAGTTAACAATCTGGCTTCAGATCTTTGAACTAATTGTAGTTTCTGAGCCGTCTTCAAAGGCAGCCCCACGTACCTTACCTAAAGTCCTATTGAACACATTTCATCTTTGTTCTTGGCAAAACACCTATGGCATAATTACAGGTTCTGTTCTTACTATTGTCCATATTTAAAATCATATTTCAAAGATTTAATACTTGAAGCTTCTTCCAACGTTGCATTTTGTGACGTGTGAGTCATTATGAGGCCTGTGAAAGACAATATGGGAAGAGCCTGTGATTTGTCTGCTTCCTTTGTCAGTTCCTCTTCAAGGAACTAGAAGTGGAATGGAAAAAAATGATAGAGTTTGGAGGGACCCTATGGGCTGTCAGAGCCAACCTCCCATTGAATGCAGAGTCACTAGCTAGAGTATCCCCAGCAGGTAACTGTCTAACCACTTTTTGAAGGAAGTCAGAAAAAGAGATCGCACCATCTCTATATTCAGTTTGTTCCATTTCCAAACCACTTGTACTACATTTCCAAACCACTAGAAGATGTTCCTTCTAATGTTCAATCAAAATGTGCTCTTCTGTAACTTAAAACAAGTAGACCCCGTCCTACCTTCTGAGCCAGTAAGGAACAAGTCAGTACCCTCCTCCTTATAGCAACCTTCCTGTCTCTCCTATGTCTTCTCTTCACCAAGCTGAACATGCTGAGCTCTTTGCTTCATTTTTTTTTGTTCTCCATATCTCTTATCATTCTTGTTGTCCTTCTCTGACCAATATATCTACATCCCTGAAAAGAGACCCCAGAACTGAACACAGTACTACAGATGAGGACTGAACAACATGGAATATAATAGAACTATTCCTTCTCTTGACTTGGGAACTATGCTACTATTAATGTCAGCTAAAAACATTCACATTTCTGTGCTATTTTCAATTTATGATCAACAATAATCTTAAGTCACTTTTCACATTTAGTACTTCCGGGTCAAGTATCTCCCATCCTATATCTGTTCATTTGTTTTTGTGGTTTAAATGTAAAATTATACATTGGTCTCTACTAAATTTAATGTTATTAATTACAGAGCAGTTTTCCAGTTTATCAAGGTCCTTACAATTCTGTTCCTATCTTCCAATGTATTAGCTAGCCCAATTTTGTATCATCTGTAAATTTAATAAGGATGCTCTTCACTCCATAATTTAAATCACTGATTTTTTTTTTGAAAAGCATCAGATTCAGGATAGACTCCTGCAGGACTCCATGTAAGACTTCCTTCCAAATTGAAGCAGAGCCACAAAAGATGACTCTTTTAGTATGATTTTCCAAACAATTATAGATCCATCTATAAATGTTTCCATCTATTCAATATTTAGTCAGTTTGCTAATAAAAATATCATGAAATACTTATCAAATGGTTTGCTGAAAGGTAAATAAAAGCCATACACAGCATTCTCATCTTCTACTAACCTAGTGATGAACCTATGTTAACGCCTTTCAATGGATATGAAGGATATGAAGTATGCCTGAAAGGAATGAATTGGAAGACACTTTTTAATATCTTTTTTCTTTCTCTTTATTTTTCTCTTCTCTTATATTTTTCCTTTTTTTCCTTTTTTCTCTTACTCTATCTTTCCTATACCCATTGCTGTTCTCACTCTTTTTATGTATAGAAACACCCAATAAAAACATTTTAAAAACCAGAATTTGTCTGTGGCTCCATGGCAAATAATTTACCCCATATGGTTAATTTGACTTAGACTAACCACCATTTACAAACTGGTGGTTCCCATATCAATTTATTTATTTATTTATTTATTTACAGCATTTCTACCCCATCTTTTTCACTCGAAGGGACTCAAGGCAGCTTACAAAACCTGGGTTTCATTGCACTCTATCCAAGTCCTACAGCTACGTGGGGAATAGAATTAAGTACCTTGCATACTCCTTTAAACTTTTGGATGAAATGCAAAGCAGAAACACCAGTGTATTGACACAGGAGCCAGTACTAAATATAATTCTTTCAATGCCCACTGGTTGTAGTGCCTGTGTGTTATGAAAATGTGCCTCTTAATGCACGTGTTTGGGAGTGTGAGCAGGAGATTTATTCTCAACCATGTTCTGCCTGAGAGTTTCCCAGAAGCATCTGCTGAGCTACAATGGGAACAGAATGGTAGTACTCATGTAATTTTGGTCTGATTCATGCCCATCGACACTGCATTATAATGTTGCTTGCATTATATGAGTCTACACTGCCATATAATCCAGTTCAATCTGCATTATAATGGCAGTGTAGATGGGGCCTGTTGCACCCCAAGCACCGATCTGACACCTCTGCACCCAAAGTAATGCTGAATTAAAGTTTATTGTAAAAAGAAGTGTAATATAGAAAAAGCTAATTCACAAATACATTCCAAAGTAAAAATTAGAAAAGTCTTTTCAAAGTATAAATAAAAGGCAGAAGAATGAATATATCCCAAATACTGGTTTCAAGGAACATTCCAAAATGCAGGTTACACTCATAATATTCTTGATGCAGCAAACCACATAGATCACTATAGAAAGTAAAGCCAAAAATCTACAGAACTTAGACTAAAAGCTATACCCAAAACGTGACTTTCCAATTCCAAAACAGGAAACATGACAACTAGGCCCAAAATCTTCTATCCCTGAGCTTTTCTTGAAAATGCAGAGTTGCTCTCACAAAGAACAACTCACAAAGCTGACTTAAGAAACTGACTCATTTCCATGGGGACACTAATAATCTACCACCTGGCATTTCTTTGTTTATCTTTTAGATGCTGTGAGAACCATAATTGCCTTTGCCTAGTGTTATTTCACCTTAGCTGAAGGTGCTGAGAGATAGGCAACAATTCAGCCTCTCCCTCCTCCCTCGCATCATTCCCAGGGTCAAGACGAGCCTCTGGCTATGTTTCAAGGGAAACATTCCCAACCACAATCAGATCTGTCTGTGAAGCAATTCCTATCATCTTGAGAAGAATTACTTTCTCCCTGAGGCACAACAGAAATGGTGGGCTCCAATTCAGACTTTACTTCAAGAGTATCAGGCCCCATCACCAAAGGGTCCCCCTCCTCCTCCTCAGACCAGGCCTCAACAGGGTCCCAGCATTGCATTTCTTGTATTTTAAAGTAAGCAATTGTGATCCAATGAAATGATTCATCATTGTCATTATGTGATATCATTTTTGCATATATGAGATATCAAACAAGAGATATGAATGTCCCGGAACAACAACACAGCTGTTTTTGGCTGAAAGTTTTTCAGATCCTACAATTGTCAAAGAATTCTAACAGAATTTGACAAATACCCATTCCCCTTTGTGATTAAAAGAAGAAAAAAGAAAACAGATCCTATGGTGCACTAAAATAATCATATAAGCACTTTCATGCTTCGTGGGATTTCCCCTCAATTTTTATTTAGATTTCAGTGATATTCAGACCCAAATTCTCTGTGGTTGTTTATGTGGGCAAAAATAGAGATATATTCAGCTAGGTTCATACAATTCTAGTATTTTCCAGGAAAGACGAAAAAACAAATTGAGTATTTCTAATTCAGTGTGCTTTATTTTTCTTTGGAAGTATTCTGTCTGGAAAGGGTTAAACTGAAATGCACCAAACTGTTACATTTTGATAAAGCAAACTGGTTGGTATATTAAATAAATGGCTATAATTTAGAGATATAATAATCTGAAAGAATTACAAGAGTGCTGGCATTGAACTGTAAAATCCACCTGTCTTTCCAAAATAAGGGACCATATGTTAAGGTTTTTGTTTTTCTTCCATTCATTTCAGTGTTTTAAATGTTCTTGGTATGTTTGTTTACACAATGAGTACATTCCATTCTTTCAACAAAAACCAATAACAAGTTGTTATTATATTGCAAAAAAAAAAAAAAAAGCATTATTATCATTAGTATTTGCATAAACCCAAGGTAAAATTTTAAGGGAGAGTATTTTTTGCCAACACAATTCCCTTATACAACCTTCAGAAGTGGCTTTGGGATTTTTTAAACAATATTTTCAAGCCATGGGTGATTAAATCCATGAGTGCAAAATCAATGGGTGTAGACTGCCAATCCTTAACTTCAGCATTAGTATTTTCAAATTATCTAGATTTCTTCATGAAAAAACGTATTTGCCATTGATGCTGAAAAGAGAATTTCAAATGCTGTTTATGTGCATTCTCTCTCTTGAACAAAGAAATATGTAAGGTTAGTCTGCCATTAAGATACTTACAAATACTTCTGTAACATTTCTAGAATTTTCTTGGCATGGAGCTCAGGTTGAGAGTCCTGTGGTTCTCTGGACATTCTTATTTGCCTTTTTGTAAGACAAGAAGCATATTTGTCTGTTTCCAGTCCTTTGGGTATTCACCTGTTTTCCATAATTTCTCAAAAATGATGGTAGGATTTATGCCACCAAGTTTCTTTGATGTTCTTGTCCTGAAGATTTGAACTCATTTAGGTTAACTAAGTGAATCCTGGCTAGCTCCTTAATCCTATTTCCTTAGCATATAGTTCTTTTGTTGGAAAGAAATTGAAGCAAAACAGTTCTGCCTTTTTGTTGTCACCTGTTGCCATTTTATCCGCCTTACTGAACAGTGATCCCACTGTTTCCTTGGTAATTTTCTTGCTTCAAAAATATTGGAAACCACCTTTTTTCTTCCACCTAGGCAGTTTCAGCTCATTTTGACCTTTAGCTTACATTACATTATTCATGTTGTTGGATTGTAGTTCCCAGAAATCCCCAGCACTGACTATGAATTAATGGATAGCAGTACATCAAGATTTGGAGGACCACACTTTACCGAACAGTGAATTAGTACAACACTGCTGCTGGGAATAAGACACCAAATGTTTCTTCCCATGTTGCCATGAACTACTGCAAGACTTACAAGAAGATGGATATGTTAATCAATTATGTTTCGTTCAACTGATTTTAACAGAGAAATGTTTTTCACTTTGTCATTTTACATCTTAATAGTAATTATAAAATAGTATCAATATATTTTCATTCAGTGTTTGTAGAAATGACATGTTGGTATAAATGAACTACAGTAGAGTCTCACTTATCCAACATAAACGGGCCGGCAGAACGTTGGATAAGCTAATATGTTGGATAATAAGGAGGGATTAAGAAAAAGCCTATTAAACATCAAATTACATTATAATTTTACAAATTAAGCACCAAAACATCATGTTTTACAACAAATCGACAGAAAAAGCAGTTCAATACACTGTAACGTTATGTAGTAATTGTTGTATTTATGAAATTAGCACCAAAACATCACAATGTATTGGAAACATTGACTACAAAAATATTGGCTACTAACAGATTGACTTCAAATAAAGATAGATTTGCATAAAATGATGGAGCAATAAGATGGATGGAAGGTATCCTTGAAGTGACTGGCTTGACCTTGAAGGAACTGGGGGTGGTGATGGCCGACAGAGAGCTCTAGCGTGGACTGATCCATGAAGTCACAAAGAGTCGGAGACGACTAAACGACTGAGCAGCAGCAGCATAAAATGAACTTACAGTAACAACATTGTCAGAAATTAAATGCATAAAAAGTTTAGTCCTTGCTGCCTAGAGAAACAGGTGTGGATCTGGGTGGGAGTCAGACTGCGTTGGATAATCCAGAATGTTGGATAAGCAAAAGTTGGATAAGCGAGACTCTACTGCATATCATGATTTGACATATCAGTAACAGATTTGCCACTATTTTCAGAACCTGCACAGCTAACTGAAATATTACTTTTATCCTATGTATTAGGCTTGCTCAAATAATTCGATTTCCCCGTTAGTCGTTACTAATTCGTTAGTTTTGTAACTTGTGAAGCAATATTCGACCTAGATTGTCCACTTGTGTGGATCCCGCGGTTTCGAACCGCAATAGGCCCTTTTTCTAATGTCGTCGTTTTTTTTCATTGGGAAAACAAGGTTTTGCAAATCACCCAAACTTGTTTAAGTGCACTGGGGCAACCTAGATATTGTTTCCACCTTGTGGCCAATCAGAGAGCACGTTTAACCCAGGGGAGGGGCTGGTACGTCCTGAATGAAAAGAATGTGCACGGGAGCCTCGTGGCTCATTTGGCTCGGGATCTGCAGAGAGAGGGTGGTTGGGAGTGAGATTCCAGGCAGGCAGGCAAGATTGCTGCGTCACAGCTTCCTTGGCTGAGCTAAAGATTAGAAGACCGGGAGAAAAGGGTGGGTGGGTGAGGTGGGAAACTGTTGGGTGTTTGTGCAGGGTGTTTTTCCAAAGGGCCTGTGGCCTTTTTCCCCCACAAGCTTGGCGTTTGCCATTTGCCCACCAGCCCTGCAATTTTTCTGCTGCGCCATATTGCCTCCTGGTGCGGGCGGGGTGGGCTTTCGTTTGATTAGGAAACTTTTCTTTGCATAGGCATTAAAGTGAGTTGCAAATAGAAAAAATCGAATATTCCAATTTTCATTTTGCAAAGTCTGGCAAAACTCCCCATAATCCACCGAAAAACAACTTGGGGAAAAGGGAGGGTGTATTGTTTTTCCCTCTTTCCTTTCAGTGCGCTGCAAATCTCTTTCTCCTATCAACGCTAGCAAAGTCTGGCAAAAGGTTGCAACAAGTCCCATTATCCTCCGCAATACCACTTGGTTTGGGAAAAAGGGAGCGTGTATTTGGTTCCCCCTCTTTCCTTTCTTCTTGGGGCTGCTGCTCAATAGGGCTGGCAGGCAGCAGTGACTCTCTTTCCCTATCAACACTAGCAAAGTCTGGCAAAAGGTTGCAAGTCCCATTATCCTCCGCAATACCACTTGGTTTGGGAAAAAGGGAGCGTGTATTTGGTTCCCCCTCTTTCCTTTCTTCTCGGGGCTGCTGCTCAATAGGGCTGGCAGGCAGCAGTGACTCTCTTTCCCTATCAACGCTAGCAAAGTCTGGCAAAAGGTTGCAACAAGTCCCATTATCCTCCGCAATACCACTTGGTTTGGGAAAAAGGGAGCGTGTATTTGGTTCCCTCTCTTTCCTTTCTTCTCAGGGCTGCTGCTCATTGGGCTGCCAGGCAGCAGTGACTCTCTTTCCCTATCAACGCTAGCAACGTCTGGCAAAAGGTTGCAAGTCCCATTATCCTCCGCAATACCATTTGGTTTGGGAAAAAGGGAGCGTGTATTTGGTTCCCCCTCTTTCCTTTCTTCTCAGGGCTGCTGCTCATTGGGCTGGCAGGCAGCAGTGACTCTCTTTCCCTATCAACGCTAGCAAAGTCTGGCAAAAGGTTGCAAGTCCCATTATCCTCCGCAATACCACTTGGTTTGGGAAAAAGGGAGCGTGTATTTGGTTCCCCCTCTTTCCTTTGTGTTCTCCACTGTACCAAATTTGATCAGTATAGCTGAAAAAATGAGTGCAGGAGAGCCCCATAAAAGCCCCCCCCCCTTGGGCTGTTTTGGGCCACTGCGCATGCGCGTCCGCCATTAACGGATTACTTTTGAAACTAACGAATTTTCGTTAATTTCGAATTTTTTGGGGGGCAAAATTCGGAAATGACATCAGAAACGAAACGCTACCCCCCTCTACTTTTGAAACGAGTTTAGAATCAATTTTTTCGTGGATCGCTCAAGCCTACTATGTCTATAGGTGAGGGTTTTTTTCTTCAAATAATTTTATATTCACTTTTTTATTTTTAGTTGTGCTGCTCGATACAACTACTGCAATTGGAGAGCTAGGATGGAAGACCTATCCACTAAATGGGGTAAGTCAGTTGGTACAGATTTATTATTATTATTATTATTATTATTATTATTATTATTATTATTATGCACTGGATAATTTTAGAATATACTTACACAAGTGAATAGAGAATGTTTCTGTTTGTGGCCTAATTAAACAATTTAATGAGAAACTGTTTCTTAGTAAATGTTTCTAAAAATAGAACTTTATGAATATACAAACACACGCACACACAACAGCAGCATGTACTACACATATCTCAGGATTTCTATTCTCAATAAATATTATTCACTGAGTTTGATGTTTAGTTTTAGCATGAACATCTTCCTTTTGCAAACATATAAAATTATTCTTTTGCTGTGTTAAAAATATACCATAAATTAGATTAGTTCTCACCATTGTAATTATCTTCTAGGGATTATTTGGAAAGTATGTTTAAGAAACCTGTCTGTCTTGCCTTGAGCATAAGAATGTTATCTAGAAATTGGTATGTTGGGTTCAGATATTCAGTATTGCAAACATTAACCCCAGTTCAATGAACCATCTGCAGAACAAGGTCCCATTGCTAGCCATGAAAGTTACGGATCAGAAAATGCAAGCTGTTCCATTGCAAGGGAAAAGCCCTGAGTGTATCTACAGTGCTCAGCTGTTGGATTTTGTCCATGTTGTTATGCAAATACATAATATTGAATATAAGAGCTAATGTTGGCAATGTTTTATAAAGTGCTGGCTCTTAACAGAGAATGCTTGTGCCTGGGAATGATTGTTACATGCTGTGAACCTGTAGATGTCTTATATCTAAAAGACATAATGAGTGGAAATGGCACAACAACAAAAATGAGAATGTAATGTGTAGGCAATGCACAATTGGAAGTAGTGCATACACTTGTACCAGTCTTGAGGAGTGGGTTCAGTAAACAATATGCTTCCAGTACAGTTGAGAAATATGCCTTTAACATCCCATGAGATATATCATAAGTACAGGTAGAGTATCCCTTAACTGCCCCGGACTGTGGTGGAGGCTCCTTTTTTGGAGGCTTTTAAGCAGAGGCTGGATGACCATCTGTCGAGGGTGCTTTGAATGCCATTTCCTGCTTCTTGGCAGGGGGTTGGACTGGATGGCCCATGAGGTCTCTTCCAACTCTACTATTCTATGATTCTATGATTCTATGAACCAGAATTCTGAAATCCAAAGTACTCCAAAATTGTCCACATGTGTGGCTCTGACAATGATACCTTTACTTTCTGGGGTTCAATGCACATACATTTTGTTTTGTGCACAAAATTATTTAAAATATTGGATAAAATAACATCCAGGCTATGCATATATAAGATATATATGAAATCTAAATGACTTTAATGAGCCCTGTGTATGTATATGCAAATACAGGTATTCCAAAAGCTGGGGGAGAGAGGGAATAAATCCAAAACACATCTAGTTCCAAGCATTTTTGATAAGGCATAATCAACCTATATTTTCTTCCCTTGAGTGCCCTTTCTTACTTTGTATTACAGATCTCTAATCTGTTAGTGCATGCATTTCATTCATACTGGTCAAATAAAGTATATTGTTCAATATAATGTGGCAGGTTGCTTCAATTTTCATTTATTCTGCTGAGGACAGAACCCAGAAGTCACTGGTTTCTCACTCATATATCTCAGAATTATTAACAGAGTAGTAAAAGGGAGGATGTACATCACTGGTCAGAAAAGAGATTGGTACTTTGAGCAGTATTGGAAGCAGATTATGTGGGCTAAGGGGAATCCTTTTTTTTTTTTTTTTTTGGAAAAAGAAACTTCAAAATCCAATATACTTGGCTGAGAATAACAGTGCTCTAACATCAGGCCCTGAGCATTTACAGCTTGAAATCAATGACCACAGTACTCTTGTGAGTAAAACATAGAGATGTTTTAACCTGAACTCATCTCATAATTCAGTTTAAAGCACGTGAGAAAGAATGGGAGAAAGTTTTCCCCCTCTTTGAAGTCACTAGTTCTCAAGTGACTACACTTCAAAGGTCAGATTCTATTTTCCACTTGGTCAGTTCACTTAATAGCACACTGAAAGAACTTGCATAGTTCAAATTTTAATTAAGATACCATATATTTAAACACTTAATCCATTTTATTGATTTACTTTTTATCCTGGCAACTCTTTAAATTAAGCAGTCCTTTTGCCAGCATATCATTTATTTTTATGTGGAGTACTTTCAGTGCTGAATGATGCTTGATACGATATATTCAGCATGAAATACGGGATGCAATCCACTAGGGTATTCTGTTCTGCAGCTTCCATTTAATTTAATGAGGGCTGTGCATGGGAACGTTTGGTGGGTTGTAGAGTAATCTTTGGGAGAAAGGGAAATCCTGTTTGTTTTATTTGAGGTCTATTTTCTTCTAGAAAGAAAGAATCATTTTCTTCCTGAATAATTTAATATATATATTGAAAATCTGCCCTTAGGATCTTAAAGTAATATGACGTTTCCCAATCTTAATCTATTTTCAAGTTTATGGATACAGTTTTTTCAGAGGCTTACAACATTTTTTATTCTAAGACTGTATTTCACTCTATTAATAGGTAGCATTTCCATTATCTTTTGTTGATATTTGTACACTAAGTTTTGAATTCTGCAATCATTTCCATTTGAGAACATAAACAAAACAAGGTTTGGATAAACAAAAGAAGATGTAGCATATATATTTATTTGCTTCTTCTGTAAAATCCTTTGTGAATCAACAGAACTGTGTCAGGCAGAAAGCTAAGGGTTTGGAAATACTCGTACAGTAGAGTTCAACAATAAAACATCTGGGGGGAAAAGAAAAAGACCTACTAGATTCCTAATCATGAGGCAGTGGAGCTGTTCACAGATGGCACAGCTTGACAGAGCAAATAGAATATGTTTTCTAGTGTCCTTTTCAAAGGCCAGTGGGTTTCACCAGCATACCTAATCACAAGTGTGAATTGCGATAAGTAGTAAAAACTGTGCCAAAATACTGTCAAGTATTTTGAAGCACGTAGAATCTAGAAAGCAATAGAGAAAAGCTATCTTAGGAAACCAGCTGTGTTGACTCCTTGCTTTAGGCTTATTTGTAACAGTGGAAGAAGAGCACTTGCCATGTGTTTTATAGATATTTTTCATTGATCAGACAAGTGCCACACACAATAGAATGACACCCCTTAAATGCACTAAGATTTACTAATAGCTTATATTTGTATCCCTCCTTTCCATTCACAGCATCAAGAATGTGTTAATGGGTTAAAAACATCAAACGTAATGAAACCATGGGGAAAAAAACAAAGCCCTCTGCAAGCAGCAACAAATAAAATGAGATTGTTCCTACCAGATGATCCATTAGAATAAATGAGATAAATAACATCCATAATAACTACTTTGTGTCAGAACTGGGTGCAGTTCCATGCATCCTCGGGACTTTTTCGGTGCTGAACATGTCAATGTTTTAGTGATGGTAAATCATGTATCAGATGATATACAGAAGAAAAGCATTTCAGTCATTTCACTGATGGGGTCCACCATCCCTTCACAACCAATGATATAATTGGGCCACTACATAACTAATTCTACCTAAATTGTCCTTAGCCAGAAAAAAGGGGACTGGTTTTCCACATTTGTCTTTCCCAATGAAATAATTGTTGGTTGAAAGATGATGAGCTGACGATTAAGCTGATGCTGACAACAAGTACTATTAATTTCTGACCTACCTTTCCCTAAGGCTCAAGGTGGGAAACCACATACATTAAAATGCAATATATAACTAAAACAAATAGAACCATTTAAAACATATATTAAATCTCATAAATATAAGATTAAAACAACAAATAATTGCACATTAAAATCATCCATACCTATAATAATGACCATTTAAAATTCATAGTTTAAAATAGCTAAGTAAGTCTGCTGGAAGAGATTGGTCTATAAATCTTTTTAAAATTCAGATAGCACATTTAGCTGTCAAATATCTCCTGAAAGGTCATTTCACAGTCTAGGAGTAATCACCGAAAAGGCCCTCCTGGTGACAGTTACCAGTGTAGTCCTGACTAGTTAAAGTAAACCAGAATATCATCCATAAGTTTGTTTCTGAAGAGAACTTGACATTTTGGTCCAATGTGGAACAGAAGAGTTGCAGAAACAGAGCTGCACATGCTCTGCCATTATACATGAGGCAATCCATTGAATCAATTGAATCAATTGTTGCTAATCAACACTTATGTCAATCTCATTAGATTGAATTGGTCTCTCTTAGTTGGATTTGAGCATTTTATCCATTACATCTAAGTAATATGAGTTCTATTAAACTGAATATTCATATTTCCAGCAGATTTAAAAATAAAAAGTTTCAAGCAAGTAAAAGCACTTATCATCCCAGAGAGTTCCCAAAAAGAAAGGCCATTAAGCAAGGTGTCAACATGGTTGATATGGAGGTAATTAAGTCTTAACGTTGTAATTGTTGTTATTTAGCATGAGTCAAAGTTTATCTGGTGGTGAATAACAATAGCAATATAACTAAGTTTGAATCACTTTTTGAATGCAGTAACTGAGAAGGTCCTGTTCCTGTCCCAAGTGTGGATTTGAGTGTACTAGAGGTTCTCAGATGAAAATCGTAATGAGCAGAAAAAGGTTCATTAAGCATATTTTCACTATGGTTGCAAAAGAGATTGCTCTCATCCCAGTGGATCAATTTGTAGCCTACATTTTCAAGGCTATCTTTTCAAGGAAAAGGGCAGCAAACACTTTAATTTTTAAATGAATGCTAAATCTGGCATCACATAGTGCTACTGTTAAAAGGGGAGTTTCTTGAGGATCTTTCAGCTCATCAGTAAGCCATGCTTACCTTTTTATATGCACACCTGTGTCTGAAATAGCTAATTAGAGTACATCTGCACTGAACAGTTTAGTGTGAGCACCCTGGATTGTTTGGCTTCAGCAGGACTCTTGAGAACTTGTAATCCCAATGATTGCAGCTATTGTAAAGGCTTCCTTGTCAGTTAGTAAGCTTCCGATGAAATTAACCACAGATGTAATTACTTCACTTCAGAAATGTATTCCGCTCCCTGGTGAGCTCTTCTAAGGCTTTGAATAATTTCCAGTTGGTGAGTTAATTATTTATTTGAGTTTTATAAAGAATCTATGGTTTTACATTTGTCACTGTCCAAACAGTAGTTTGGAATTGTTGATTTTGAGGATTTGGTAGCTTGCTTGCTCACAGTTTATGCATGACTTCACTTTTTTCATTTTGTGTCAATTTACAGTACATTTTAACTAGCATTAGAATGTTTGTCTCCTGCTAAACAAATGGGATAATACTATTCAAGTTTCTGGCATCTCACTCTTTCTCCCCATACCCACATTATTTATCTCCTGCCTGTAACCCCCCCCCCCCCTCCCCAGCAATTCCTTAGTTGGGTCTTCCCATGCCTTTCAAGGCCAAATTACATGCAATATAATGCAGAAATGGAAACCATACTATCATTTCCTTTTGACAGAATATGTAGGCATGTTATATACTACACTAATAATCTGATGGAATACAATAGGATATTGAATACTCAGGATGGACTGAGAAGATCAAAGATTTGGATTAAAGTTTCAGGAGCTTAATTCCAGATCCAATCTGACCTTTAATGAAAGATATGTGATTTGGAGGAACTGAAATACCATTACATTTCATTTGACTTTTTAAAAATGCCCTTTAGCTCTCACTCGGGGCCCTTCTATATGGACGATTAATGCAAGGCTGCTCCCATGTTCTGGATCCTGGATTGGGCTCACATGAAGTCCTCATTGGAATTCCCTCAGCTATCTCAAAGGCTGGAGGGTATCCCTACCTCTCGGGGCCCTTCTACACAGGCTCAAAACTCATGATAGGTAATGGGTTTACCTGAGGCATCCAAACAATGCCTCAGGTAAACTCAGATTAATCCAAAGTAAACGGAATTTTCCCAGTTTACACCTGATTAATAAAGCACCTTAACAGATCTGGACCTTACCGAAAAATCTGTTGAGATGCTGGGCCTGTGGGGATTGCCACTGGATTGCATTCCATTATTCCAGGGGTCAATCCAGGCAGCCATCCTGGTTTTTCAGGCTCCTGGAACCCAAAGGTGCCCTCCTCCACCCCCTCCCACCTCCTGACAGCACCAGGAGGATTGTTCAGAGGGACCTGCACTGCTGGCAGGTGCTTCCAGTATGTTTTGGAGGGAACGGGGGGGGGGGGAGGCCTGGATGCTGATATGGCATCTAGCCATCCCCTGAGGGAAAATCCGAGGTTATGGGAGGAGGTAGGGACTGAAACCCAGGAGAAGTGGGGGGTTTTAACCTGTTTCCTCCTGGGCTTAACTAAAACCCAGGAGGAAACAGGTTTAAAAAACCTGTAGAAGGGCCCCCCAACTGCACCAAACACAGTTCAGCATGGCTGGGCTGCCACCCTAGGTGTGTCCCTCCTCTCCCTGAGTTGCGGTGGTCACCAGTCATGATACAGCACCTACCTTCTTCTTCTAAGATCTCTGGCTGATGTCAGCTAGAGCACTAGCATGGCAAGAAAAGGGGGAGAGGAAGAGGGAGGAAAACCCCTCCTCCCTTCTTCTTCTTCTTCTTCTTCTTCTTCTTCAGGCAGTGTGCTGAAAAGAAGGCTGATGCCATGTGCTTGGGAGTGCTACAACACAGGGAACTGCCTTTATAATAAATTGCTACTCATGAGTAGCAATTTATTATAAAGGGAACTGCCATCCCATCTCCTTAGCTGCCTCAGACTAGAGAATGCAAGTATAGCTGTCAAGAACCAACCCAATTGTCTTAGCAGCCTCTAAATTGTATAAAGGTGGCATTGCCCTCAGGTTAACCTGGATAAGCCTCACACAGCTTTTGTCTCCATGGTACTAATTTGAACCCACACTGACCTAAGTGATCAGTAAAGATGCGCCCTTGATAATGTTTTTAAATATGTATTCAATGACAACAAAATTAGCTGCTATTATTAATTTTGATGCATTTTAAAAACAATCCAAGACTATAATTAGTCCAACAATCTTAGACCACTTCTATACTGCTATATAAAATCCCAATAATCTGCTTGGAACTGGATTATATAAATCTACAGTGCCATTTAGGTGTGTGGTTGTAGAGGGGGTTTTTTCCACAGAAAATTATATGCCAAGTGACCAACAACCAGACCTTCACATTTGATGGGCTTAGAGGCAGAAGGAGCCTGTGAAAGTGGGGAAAATGCGTTTAAAGTAAAAAAAAAATTCTATACTTTTAACCTAAGAGGACACCCTTCCCATGATTCTCTGAGTCTTCAAGAATGACTCTATGGTCAATTTCTGCCAGAATCATGTTGGATTACCTATAAATGTCTTTAAAAGTGTTGTCTCTAGCTCCTCCAGCACAAGTCTATCATCAAACCCTGCCTGAAGTTGGCCATAGAGTTATCAGGGCTGTAGCCAAAAAGGGGGGGGGGGTAGAGGTTCAACCCCCGCCCCTGAAAAAAAAACCTGGTTTACTAATGAATTTTAACTGGTTAACCAAATCCCCATGAGTATCCATGGAAGTTTATCTGTCTTAAGTGTCCACTGAAGTTTATCAATAGAGCCTGATTTCTAAATTATTTTGCATTATGGAACTACTCTTCATGATTTGCTAAAAAAAAAGTTTCAATCCCCCCCCCCTTGATTTTTTTTCTGGCTATGGCACTGGTTATGCTGGAGGACCTAGTGATTCCTAGAAAAAACATATTAATCAAATCCACAAAAGTGAAGGTCATAAAAGTAGAGGACTGGTTGTATTAGGAGATTAGGAGACAGGGTACTACCACTGTGGAGAAGTCATAGTTATTTGTTTAATTTTGACTGTTGGAGTATGTATTTGTGTTTAGTGACACAGTAGCTAAAACAGAAGCCATTTTGTTTCAATCCACAGTAGTGCTGTTACCAAGGAGACGAAGCTGGCTAGCTCATCTGAGGGAGAAGTGGGCGGAGCCAAGAAAAGGGAAAAAAAGGGGAGTTTTAAAAAATGAGAAGCCAGAGTGTGAGGAGTGTGTGTGTGTGGCTGGAGGCTTTTCAGTCAGGAAGGACTGAGGAGACAGGCCTGGCCAGAAATCTTTAGTTAAGGCAGACTAAAGGGAGCCTAGTCAAGATCTCTAGTTGAGAAAGACTAGTGATCAGGAATTTGATTGGCGGTAGATCAAATTAAAAGTTTTATTGTAGTTGGAACATTGTTCACTAAGGAGCTCAGCTGAGGTTAGAGTTTGCTACAATTTATATCAGTAGGAGAGTGAGAGTGGATTTACACCAGAGACTACTGTTGGGTGGTTATAAGAGTTATTAAACCACTTGTTTATCTAAAGTTCCATAAGTAAATCAATCAACCTGCAACCATAAGCTTTGTAAGCAATAAACTTGTTGTTCTTTGTTAACAACTGACTCATTTCATCTCATCTGCATCTGTGGAGCCAAATTTCATCGGTGATAATTCAAAAGCCTCACGTTGGTGGCAGTTACCTTGGTAAATCACCTAATTGGGGAAGAGTAATATTCACAGTTACCTCAGAAAGGGAACCACAACACAGAAATCCCTAACTACAGAGACAGAGGCTGGGATCTTGAAATAAAGATCACCCCCTGTAATCCTTCCCCTCATATAAAGGTGATATATATATAATCTAGAGGGATTAAAAGATTCAAAAAACCCCTCAACAGTGGAAACAACATTTACAATCTGCCTCACACTAACATCATTCCGTTACATTTTGGTGATCAGCGGTGGGATCAAAAAGGATTCCATCCCTGCCTCACGTCAATTCCGTCACACCACTGGCTGAAGTTTCTAACCTGTGATTACAATTCATTCACATTGTGACAGAGTGTTTTCCCATACTCTTTTCGGAATTATATCTTTTCAAAAGACATAAAACTTTATTTCAGACTCAAAATGATGTATAAGGAACACAACAGCATTCGGTAACAAAGTACTATCTGTGCAAGTTTACCCTAATTTGTTTCCTTCATGTCTTTCCTTTGTTATGCTACTGATATGCAGTGACAAATACTATCAAAATAGTGTATATGCTAATCAGTTAAAGGGAGCAGATAGGATGCTTGAAAGCTGCAGCAAACTAGAATAAGATCTGCGTAATGACAGGAAAAGCTAACCCATATCACAGTATTATGAATGGGAAATTAGGAGAAACAAGAGAAAGAAAGGTTTAGAAATGAAAGAATTTATATACTAAAATATAGAAAACAATGCTATTTTATTTTTAAGTTTAAAAGCAGTAAATTTAATTGGTAAACTATATAGAAATAATGATTTCCAGATAATACAGATACTACTAGCTTCGTTTTAGTTTTTCTGTTATTTAATAATATTTTTGAAGACCCTTTGAAAACTGGACATTTATATGATATAGGGGCCGGGCTGTGGCAGAGCTGGTTAAGTAGCCAGCTGCAATAAATCACTCTGACCAAGAGGTCATGAGTTTGAGGACAGCCTGTGTCGGGCACCGACAATTAAAAATTTAAAAAATAGCCCCTGCTCGTTGTTGACCTAAGCAACAGAAAGATAGTTGCATCTATCAAGTAGGAATGTAGGTATTACTTTGCGGGGAGGCAAATTTAACTAATTTACGACACCATAAAAATCGTCCAGCTCCCGTTTGGAATGAGGAAGTATCCATCAAGATGCCACAGTGGATGATGAAGCAGCTACTCCCCCGTGGCCGAATCGAACATCTACTCAGGAAACTGGATGCTGGAGTATGTTAAATCGCCTCTGCGTCTCTGTCTCTGTCTTTATGTTTATATGGCATTGAATGTTTGCCATTATATGTGCACATTGTGATCCGCCCTGAGTCCCCTTCGGGGTCAGAAGGACAGAATGTAAATACTGTAAATAATTAAATAAATAAATTTGTTCAGCTTGTGGCTTTACTTTTGGGTCCTAAAAATCTTTGCAGGATTCTCTGTAGTTGGTTATTGGTATGGGCCCCTGCAACCACAACAAAGGGTTCTTCATTTTTTATCAGCACTATGGACAAATTATCATCCAGTGGTGTGTGCCTTCAAGTTACCTGTCAATTTACAGCAGTCCCATGCATTTCATAGGTTTTCCTATGCAAGTTATGTTACCTTTAGTTAGCCTGCTGGATAGCTTTGCTATATCCTGATTGTTCAAGGCTGGGAACAAACTGAGAAAGCAAACTTTTTCAACTTGATTGCTTCCTATAGGATGGGAGGTGAGTTGTTCTAGCAAAATTCAGTTTCCTTTCTTTGATTTTGCCCTGTATAACCTCAGGCTGTATCGTCCTCACACCAGGAGGGGTTTTGTTGTACTGCAGTCTAGGGGACAATTTTACCTAGTCAAAAGGATCAGGTGTGTTGGTTTTGTGATGCTCGGGATAGAAATCAACATTTAGGAGCTCCATTCTCCCAATTACTTTGAAAAGATTCTTCTATAGACAACCTGCTGCATCATTTACCACCCAAAAAAAAAGAAAAGAAGCATATCATGGAGATGCTTATCTTTTGTCACTACCAAACACAGTCTGGGCGGGGGGGGGGGGGGGTGTCCTGAAATTGCAGCCAGTTCCATCTCAGTACACAATCTTTCAACAGTATCAAAAGGACATATTTCAATGGTGTCATTGTTTTACATAAGCGGGACTGTGCCAAAGCCAGTATTTATGTGTTTACACATTAAGTTGTAAGATATGAGTAGCAATTTATTATAAAGGCAGAACATGCTATTGAAGAAAAAATCATGAGACACTGTAAGGGTGAGAAGATTAATGACCATTTAGCAAAACTTGACAATGTGAGGCTTGGCTGCAGTACATTTCATTTTTTTGAAAGCATTTTCATTTAAAATAATTTTCATTTTATTATCGTATAATAGGAATACTTAAACATGGATTCAGTTCACATTAGGTGATTTCTTCTAGTCCACCAATCCACAAAATTTCAAGATTCAGTTTCAATTTATTGTCCTTCATCCAGCCCTTCACAGGCATCCAGGCACTGTAGCTTTGTAAGGATTTTGAACAACCTGGAAGACAGGATGAAATCCTGTGGCACCCCACACTTACTAGCCGTGGAACTGAGCAGGAGTAATTTGATATGGATTCTCTGAAATTTTCTGTTTAATTTAATGAATTTATCTCTCACATATTCCTATTACATTAATACTATGTGATACATAAATGTGGTTACATTGTTTCATCCCCGGTTTCTCCCAATATAATGACTCAGGGTGGCTAATAATAAATATAAAACAATGTTAATGCACTGTTTTAAGAAGCTGAGCACTGTTTATCACTTATTTTCTAACGGGTTGACCTCTAACGAAGAGTTCATGGTGGAAAGCTGTCATATCCTTTTTCTCCAATAATTATTTTAAGGGTTAGCATATAACAGTCAGAAGAAGGAAAAATACATGTACAATCTGCTGAATTTATGAAATATAACAGAACCCCCCTCCCTGATATCAGAGTGCCCGAGAACAAGGTAGGTGGACTGTTGCAGCTGAGAACCACTGCAACAACTGGGGGGGGGGGGGGAGTGGCAACAGAGAACACAGGATGGCAGTGAAGATATGGATCACGATTTGGGATTTCCCTGATTTATCCTAATCCATGACAAGATTAAGATGCTTTAGCCACCACGGGGCTGATCTGATGTGATCTGATGACACACCAACTCAAGTGGTCAGGCCCCAGTTGAAAGAAATAACAAAATACAGAAATAGGTTATATCCTGGTAAAGTCAACAATGCTTTTGGGATCTTTGGGTTGAATTACACATGACTAATAAAATATCCAACTAAATCCAGTGGAACTAAAGCATGGTTAATAATCTGGATCCTAGTCAATATTAATAAAAAGAGAAACTCTGTTTTATTATGTATTTATTGAAATTGTTTTAATAACTTCTTTTGAATCAAAGTCTTCCAAAGGCATCTTGCAGATAAAATTATTACTTTAAATAATTTTCCATGTGTTGTTCCCATTAACCTAATAAAATTTAAGCAATAGATATATGAATTTGGCCTCTTGGTCAGTCTGAGGACCTAGGAAAGGTTATGCTAATTCAATTATTACAGAAAAGTTGCTGAAGTTGTTGGATTTTGAACTTGCAATGAGTTGTATCCACATAACTTAGAAAGTAGCCAAGGAAATTAGTCCCAGGGCGCCAGGGCCGGTTCAAGGCTATACACAACTACGCGGCCGCAGGTGGCGCTGTTGTCCCAGGGGTGCCAGAGGCGCCTGTGCGTGTGCATGCGCACGCGTGCGCCCCTGCCTCCTACTTCCAGCCAGGGTTGCAATCAGGGCTAGACAAACGTTGAAGCGGCTGAAGCGCTCTCCCTCTTCTCCCTCTTTTCCCTCCCTCCTTCCTCTTTTACCTGCTCTCCCTTTCTGCCTTGCAGCCAGGCTTTGAGGCTGCGGAGGGGGCGGGGGCACTCACCTCCCAGGAGACCACGCCCCCTGCTTACGAAGGAGTGCTTTGGAAGTGCCCTTCGGCCCCGCCCCCTCCGCAGCCCCCGCGTGGCCCAATCAAGATGGCGGTTCCCATGGGCTGTCTGGCCATGTTCCAAAAGCATTCTCTCCTGACGTTTTGCCTGCATCTATGGCAGGCACTCTCAGTGGTTGCGAGGTCTGTTGGAAACAAAGCAAGTGGGGTTTATATATCTGTGGAATGTTCAGGGTGGGGAAAAGAACTCTTGTCTGAGGCACGTGTGAATGTTGCAAATGGCCACCGTTATTAGCATTAAATAGCCTTGCAACTTCAAAGCCTGGCTGCTTTTTGCCTGGGGTAATCCTTTGTTGGGAGGTGTTAGCTTGCCCTGATTGAGGATCCCCCTCTTCTCCCTCCCTCCCTCCCTCCCTCCCTCCCTCCTTCTCTCAGTTTTTGTGAGGTCTCTTGGAAACTAGGCAAATGGGGTTTATATATCTGTGGAATGTTCAGGGTTGGAAAATGAACTCTTGTCTGAGGTACCTTGATTAGCATTAAATAGTCTTGCAGCTTCAATGCCTGGCTGCTTTCTGCCTGAGGTAATCTTTTGTTGGGAGGTGTTAGCTGGCCCTGATTGTTTCCTGTCTGGAATTCCATTGTTTTCTAAGTGGTGTTCTTTATTTACTGTCCTGCTTTTAGAGTTTTTAAAATACTGACGTTTCGCCCACATCTACTAAGTTTGTCCCCACTTCAAGTAAATCACCCCAGCTTTGCCATCAGAGTTGTCAGAGGTTGAAAAGAAGGTCTGCTTATCATTCTCATGCTCAGCAGAGGACAAGGACCATAGTTATCATGCTGAGTATATTCTCTAAAATGCCAAACCCTAGTTACTGTAGCCCTATTGAAGCTTCTATCTGAGTAAGAAGGCTAAAATTACCATATTTACATCAATCTCAGCCACACCTTTTTTGCCTAAATGACTATTCCAAAATTGAGGTGCACATTACATTTGTGTAATACAGTAAAGACAAGTGGGTTGCTGTGAGCTTTCTAGGCTGTATGGCCATGTTCCAGAAGCATTCTCTCCTGACATTTCGCCTGCATCTATGGCAGGCATCCTTAGAGGTTGGAAACTAATCAAGTGGGGTTTATATATCTGCGGAAAGTCCAGGGTGGGAGAAAGAAAGAACTCTTGTCTGTTAGAGGCAGGTATAAATGTTTCAATTGCTTGGCTGCTTCCTGCCTGGGGGAATCCTTTGTTGGGATGATTTTTTATTATTATTATTATTATTATTATTATTATTATTATTATTATTATTATTATTATTAGGCCTTGCTCCAGGGAAGGTTCTTCTGCCGTAGCTCCCTACCTATCTATCTACCTTGGCACATATTTTCCACATTGTGTGTATGTGTATGTATATATAAGATACACACACACACACACATACAAACACATATGCAGGGACCATATGTGCCATGTGTGTGTTCTATTCACCTCTACCTTCTACCTTTTATTTTTCAGTGATTGGTTTGTCTGGGGGGGGGGGGGCAAAAATACTGCTTGCTTACACTTGAAAATTTCCTAGGGCCGGCCCTGCAGGGCACTTCCAGGCACCGTAAAAATGTTGGACAAATAAGTGGGGCAAAAAATCACAGTATCTGACAACAAATCCAAACACAGAGCTGTCAGTGCCAGTAAATACTCCCCGGCCATCCTGACATGTTCATTTGTTGCAGATTTTGGAAATCTGCAAGATGGAAGGGGGGCAACCAGTAGAAATGTACTTTTTTTAAAAAAATTGACATGCCAAGATGCACATGACCTCATAAGCACTGATGCAGATATCTGAATGTGCAAGCAAATAGATTTCTTGTCATTATCTCTCCTCACCCCCTTCCTGCCTTAACTTTTTCTCTCATGAACCCTTTTTACCTTTGGGGTCACTTACCTCCCATGCTGGTGCCCACTATATAAATTCAAGCTCTGTTGAATTTAATAAACATCAGAACAAAGGAATGGTTGCAGAGAGTCCTCATGGGAATTGCTTTCAAATTGTGCTTCCACTTAGCCACCTGTGTGTCCATGGCTCCACTTGTTTACAGCCTTCATCAGCTGTTTTGTGATTTTAAAATGCGGACATAAGCTGCAGCAGTTCACACCAGCGTGTAGGAACAAAGTCACATGTTTACCTGAGTGTGGGAATATATAGTCATGAGAATATATGCATTTTTATGCAAAATCGGGTTTTTTGTGCACCTTTTTAACACATGTTTTTCAGCCATTAATGTGATCCAGCACACATTTTCTACAAACATCATTTAGCTACCCACCCCTTTTTATCCCAGTTCCTTCTGCATTTTAGAGTTTGTGTAAAAGGGCCTCCAGAGATGTAAACCCTTCATTATGAGTTATTCAGTAGGTGGAATGAGTAAACACTTTCTGCTTCTTCTTCATGGGCAAATACTCACAATACTGATATAGGAGATACATGGGTTTCATTTTGCAGTACATTAAAGAAGTATAAAAACAGTAACTACAAATATCACCTTTCCAGTCATGCCTACCCATGAGAAAACATGGGGATAAGAATTTTGGACGAATGGAATCTTAAAACTATAGGTTTGGGAAGGGACAGCAAGAGTTATCTAGTCCAACCTTCTGCCATGCAGGAATATACATCCAAAGTGTTCACGAAATCTAAACATATGCTAGATATCAATGTTTTGGATGTGTATTTCTCTTTAAATGAAAACTTTCAAAATAGAATAGTCCATCACTCTCTAAGGAAGGATATTCCATTGCCAAACATCACTTAATATCAAGAGTTTCTTCTGAATGTTTAGGAACCTCTTCGCTTATCATTTGAATCCATTGGTGTATGTCTTTGTCTGACTTAGGGCCCTTCCAGACAGGCCAGAAATCCAAGAAGAACTGGGTTATTTTAACCCAGTTCCTTCTGGATTTCTGTCCTCTCCCCCAACCCAAACCCCAGGCTTTCCCTCAGGCGTGGCTAGATGCCAACCCAGGCCCCCCAGCCCCTCAATTCCACCAAGAAAACTTGCCTTCTTCCCCCACCTCCTAGCATGTCATTTTTGCACATCAGGAATACTCTGCACTGCTGACAGGCCCCTCGGATATATTTTTCTGGGGTGAAATCCAAGGTTTTTTTCTAGATTAATTACGTTTTACCTGAGGCATCATTTGGATGCCTCAGGTAAAACTAAGACAGGTCCTGGGATATGGGCCTGTCTGGTAGGGCCCTTACTCCCTCTTCTACATAAAGTGACTACATCATTTGTATTCTATAGGAGTATCCCATCCCTACTACCTTTATGGTGTATAGATCCCATGGTTCCTAAAAGGAAGTACCTTTGTAGGCCATAAAACCCCCACCCCAAATGTCCTATTAAAGTGCAAGTTTGCATAAAGAAATTGATTATATTTTGTTTATCCAATCAGAACATGATATGCTGCATTTATTGTTATATGCATTGGTGAAAACAGATAGTTAATGTAAAGAATAATAAATATGCTTGAATATGTGACATTCTGAAAAATGTGAAATCGTTTTCATACTGAACGTTAAAACCTGTCTTTATGGAAATTCAAGACTCATTGCAAATATTTTTGCAAATGTTCTCACATTTTTAGATGGTAGGAAACTACCACTGACAGTAATTTAATTCAGAATTATCTTCTTGAAGTTATAAAGAAGTTGCATGTCACTGCCTCACAAAGGTTTAGAAATTGCCATTTTCCATAAATAGAGTGAAACAGGGGCAAAGTTCTTACTAAAAGATTTGACCCCTCTCCCAAGCCAATACTATTCCAGGTGTTTGGCTTATTTTTTAGTACTGCAAAACTGCATGTACTGAGCTAAAATCAGATGTCAGAAGGGAAAAATAAATGGGCACATATATTATTTTCATTTCCCCTATCTTCACAGATAAGTTACTAAGATTTCCATTTTCCAAAAACTCAGACAGAGAGATGGCAACTTACCAAGTAACTCGAAGGCTGCTCCAGAACTTTCATTCAGATTTGGGCAACCTGTCCATACAGTAGCACTCATTGACTGTGAAATTGTAGTCAAAATGTTGAGTTGTTCAGAAGGTCATTACATACGTTAAAAAAAGAATTAACTACGTGATTAAGTCTTAATGAAATCAGTATGACTGATATCATATTGCATGGTTAAAACTGTGAATCTATGTAAATATGTCAGCTTACCTAGTGTTTATCCTGAGCCATATTTCAGAACTATCTAATGATGGTTCTGCAGTCTGAAATTTAGAAATATTATACAAAGTTTCTTTTTGAAATAATATTTTTGTTACCTGTATACTTTCTCCTAAGAAAGGGACAAAACAATTACAGCAAATCAGAGTTATCATTTCCTTTTTAATATCTCCTCCCCCCCCCCAACCAAAAAAATAGCATGGATTAGCTATGGAGAGGAGCAGGAAGAAGGCATTGATCTTGAATACACTCCCATGAATTCCTTCCACAATTTAGCATTGCAGAGAGCGAGACACTGAAATTCATTCATATTTAGAACTCTTTTATTTTCTATTTGTGCATTGTATTTGCTTGCCTCTTTTCTTTGGACTCATAGACAGTATTCTAAATGACCAGCTGAAGTTTTAAGTCACTGCAATGTTAGAAATTTGGGGAATTCTCACCCACCTTCTCTGTAATTTCCCCTCTGCTAATGAAACCAATTTAGTTCTGCTCTTTTTCCGTTCCGGTTCAATTTAGCTTAGCACCTCATCACATTGAGGTCCCTAATATGGGAAATAGCAGGGGGAATTTGCTGCCTTTGCATTGCCGCCTTCCCCATCATGGGGGAAGGTGTCACCACCCGGCTTCCCCCCCCCCCACTGTCCCCATTGTAGGCTATGAGCTACCCATGGTTTTAGGGCTCAATCCTAGGACATTTCCTAAGATGGAACCCCACCAGAATTTGCCCTGTGTTGTGTGAAGAGCTTTGGCAGGCTCTGTCCTGGAAGCATCATAGAACAGAGCCCAGGTGATGAGGTCATTAGTTTAGCACCCCTAGAGAATTTTTCTGCTTCTAATGCTACAGTAAACCTTTGGTTGGTTTTATAGCAATTGGCCTTATTGCTCTTTAATCATAATAGTTGGTTACTGCACATTCACTCTCTCTTTCACAAGGAGCCTGGCATAATGCCTGGAATAATGCCTGAATTGCCAAACTGTTGTTATAGTTCTTCACACTTTCAAATTCCTGTGAGTGTTGTACAAATGGAAAGTGTATTCGGGCAATCATATTTAAATTGTGGTTCCTTGAAAATCTAACCCATGATTTTGGTTTAACACTATTGTTGGTGCATACTAATGCATGGTGTGAAATCTGAACTACCTATTAATGTTTACAGCAGAGAAGAAGAATTTATGACATATGGATCTGGTTGCCATACTAGCAGCCCTACCAAAACATTCCTGAGCAGAAGGAACTCTTCTATGTCATAACTGGAGATGTCATTGCTGTTCTTCAGCCCAGCTAGATGATATCATCTGAGGGGGAAAAGAAGGGCATCAACTGCATTGTGTAATTGTTATTCCAGTCTCAGCCTAAAGAACAGAGAAATAATTCAAGCTGATGAATGAAATCTGTCCCCTTACGTGCCAGCTCAGGAATGTGACTCCAACCTGTCATCTCGTGCTATGAATCTTTGTCTGTGTACTCCAGAAGTTGACCCCCATCTGGCACTGAAGTTCATGACCATTTGTGGATCTAAGCCAAGGACATGCATATAGTAAATGCCCTTTAAAGCCACATAATGAAACCCACTACTGGTTCATTACCTTTGCAAAAAGAAATTTGACAAGTGACTTACAGCTTCCTGAAAAATAGCATCCCCCTTTGAATCGATTTCTTAGAAATGAATCTATTCCCTACCCCATATACATGCATTCTGCTTCACATTTCAAGGATGAAGTAATGAGAAATATGATTTGAATGAGAAATTGTTGGAAATAAAATAGTTACTTAATTAATATTAAACAGCAGCTTAATAAATGTCAACAAGTTAATAAACGGTGCAAACAACATTATCTTAAATAAATAAATAAATTCCACAATCCTTTTGAAGTTGCAAATAAAATACAAAATTTATTATCCTTGAATGTAAGTCCTTACCAATATTTGTACATTATTTCAAACTGGTTAATTTTATAATCATAATCTTACCCCCCAAAATGCTGTAAGGAGCACACACAAAAATAATTCTCAATAATTGCTCATAGAAACATAGCTCCATTAAAAAAATTATATCAATTTGTTCTACTACTCTGTTGTGGGGCTCTTACTAAATCAGGAAACATATCATGAGAATCAAGAAGCTGGGCAAGATTAAGTAGATACAGCCAATCACAGCTCATGGACTTGTAGGGGTTGTCTGTGGGGCGCAACTAGAAAAACCAGTAGTTTGACTGTTAAGAATTAGATAGAATAGATTTAGATAAGGCCAGTTAAAAAGGGGGCAAAGGAAGATAATGGAATAGGGTTTTGGCAGCTGAGAGTGTGGGAAAAGGAAGTTCATCTTAACATATCTATTGTATAATTAATCTTAACAGATTTTATTTTTTATAACTCAATCTATCATGTATTTTATCATTTAACTATCAAGCCAAAATTGACTCACCCGCACCAACAATCAGGAACAGAAAGATTTTTGTCCTGATGTATGCAGATGATGTAGTGCTCTTATCCCTTTCTTGCCTGGGTCTCAAAAATCTTCTAAAGGCTTTCAGTAAATACTGCCAAGAAGAATATCTATCGATAAACTACTCCAAGACCAAGGTGATGGTTTTTGGAAGACACTGTCCCAGGTACAAATGGACTTTAGACCAACATGACATAGAGCAAACCCACTTATTTAAATATTTGGGAATTGTTTTCAGTGAATCCCTCTCCTGGAAACACCACAGGGACGCAGTGAAGCTGAAAGCCGAGAAAACAATAGGAGCCCTAATGAAATTCTTCTATACACAAGGCGGCCAGCTAATTGAACCCGCCCAAAAAATTTTCAGCAATCAAGTGCTGGCACAAATTCTCTATGGCGCAGAAATCTGGGGCTTAGATACCAACATTTGTAAAACCCTGGAGATTTTGCAGAACAAGTTCATACGTAAACTTTATTCTCTTCCATCTGGTACGCCTGCAGCTCTGCTGTGCACTGAATCTGGTTGGCCAACAGTAAAAGCAAAAGTAGATTGTGCCCAGTTAAGATACCTCAAGCGAATTGCTACTCTCCATAACGACCGTCTCCCAGCATTGTGCTTTGAGGAAATGAGGATTTGGCAACACAAGAAATGTGGCCTAGAAAACCTCCTACTCAACTACAATCTTCCTGAATTGAATTCTGCCCTGAACATGAATAAGAGGCAACTAAGAGACTGGCTATTTTGGATTGATTCAAGAAGGACTTTGCAATCAACCAGGAATTCAAAATTCTCCCCGTGGTTCCCTTTTTTAAAAACTGAACATTTCAGAGCCAGATATCTGATTAAGCTCAAGCCACCATCCTTAAGAATTGCCTTTACTGAGCTGCGATTCCAAGTAATGCCTACTGCAGTGTTAGATGGTCGCTATCATAATGTGCCATGGGAAAATAGACTATGTATCTGTGGCCAAAGTCAGGTAGAAGACATTGTGCATTACATGTTAGTTTGTCCATTGTATAGTGCCCCAAGAGAAAGACACCTGGAACCCCTGCTGACTCATGGTAAAGGGAATTGCTTAGCAGAAACTATGCATTTTCTGCTGAGTGACACAAACAACTATGTAACTCACAAAGTAGCCCTGTTTGCTCTATCTGCAAAAAAGATCAGAAAGATAGAATTAGATAAAATTGTCATCAACTGCCGAGGAGACAGTTGGACAAAGTTGGACAAAGGATTAAGTGGACTCACAATATGCATCTATACTCTTTCGCATTTTTTTTAAAAAAATTTACTGTTAAATGACATTGTTTTAACTCCTTGCAGGAGCACGATTATGGCTTCTGCTCAGTATCATTGGAGTCTATTGCTCCGAGGGTACTATTGTGTGCATGCGTTGCTTTTTGTCATGGCCTTGGGCCCATACAATAAACTATTTTGATGATGATGATGATGATTTAACTATCATGTATTTTATCATTTCCCCCCAGTCCTTAGTAATTTTGTTCTTATCTAATTTCTTGATGAAGAATTCTTTATTTTTCAAAACCAATTTATGCCCTGTTAAATCTTCAATTTCCTTCTTTACCTTGTTATAAAATTTTTGTACTTTATCACATTCCCACCACATATGAATATATGAGCCAATTTTCCCACATCCGTGCCAACACAATTGTGTGGTTGTTTTAGTTATATAAGCTAATTGGATTGCGGTTTTGTACCATTTAGTCAGTATTTTCCTTTGGGTTTTGACTTCTCTAAATCAAGAGAAATGTATTTGAGCAGTACTATAAAGCAGCTATACTAAGTAATTGATGGCATTGACTGTACAAGAAGTTTTCATATGTTCTTGAAAATATTTTGATTACTAGAAATGAAGGAAGGCTTCCATAATAATCAAAAAATCAATGTTTGTAAAAAAAAATCAATGAAAGATGGAGTGGACACTTACATTGTATTAACAAAAGTGGCCTCAGCACTTCCATGTGCCGATTGGAGCTGCAAAATGGTTGAGACCAAACATTACATGAACATATGCTTTAAATGAGCAAAGAACTCATTTCTAAGATGTGTGTTTAACAGCAAAGGGCTTTTCAGTTAATTATAACTACAAGCACATAGTTTTATTTATCCATAACTCTCAAGATTCTCCATCTAGTGATCTATTTCTAGTATCATTTTTAATCACTTTTTGTTTTGTTTTGCACAGTATTGTCATACTGTGATTTATATTGCCATGAAAAAGAGTACCATAAAGGAATGCAATGATCACATAATTTATGACGACAAACAGTTCAGCTTCTTGCACCAGTAGACATTATTGTTTCTGTAATTAGGGCCATCCTGTGTTGAGAAATACGTTCGTATCCGTTTCAAGTCATAATAGCTTAAAGGGTTGATGGAGTTCCTTTTCAACTCCAGCATAGCTAAAGTGATTGCCTTGGCTCTCTGTTTCATCTGGGATAGCTAAGGGGATTGACTTTAGCTCCCTGATTCTTGCCATGATGATTAAGGGGATTTGCTTAAATACCCCATTTCATGTGGTATAGCTACTGTAAAAGGATTAGCTTTAGGTCTCATTTTTATGTGGGATAGCTAAAGGGATTAGATTCAGCTAGTCATTTCATGCCACAGTAACTAAGGGCATTTACCAGAGCTGCCCATTTAGTTGCACTAAGAGCTCCTGTCTTTCATAACTGTTTTATCTTTTTTCTTCATTCATCAGATACACATTATAATATGGTTGCATGTATATTCTTATTACAGTGCTGCACAGCACTGCATTTTGTGTTTTTTTCTTGTCTTTTGCCCTTTCCGTGTAGTAACAATATAGATTTTTGAAAAGTAACACTACAATCACCCATCTCTCACCTTTGATTATAGATATCTCCTTTATATCACTTCTTATTTTCTGCTCTGAATGTAAGCTTACCTTTTATCTGCCTATAATGCCACTTTCTTATCCCTTGTACAACTCCTTATATCCCTGATATAAGAAGTTGTACAAGGGATAAGAAAGTGGCACTTCCCTCTTGGTACTCCATTCTCTTCTTTGAAATTCCTTGCTGTCACGACCCAGGCTGCAGAGCACCAATAACCATACACAGAGGCCAGAATCTATCTAATATCTTTATTAAGGAAATATGTAAAGTCAATAAAAGTAAATGTAGAATATAGTTCAGAAGATGACCTTTCAGGAAAGGTCAAATATAGTCCAGGAAAACAATGTCCAATATGAAATAGTAAGGTCCAAAGTTGTAATCCAATAACCGAAACACTCACTTTGCCAAGTAAAGTGAGGGGAGATGACAAGGTCCTTTAATCCATGAACTTAAGCAAGACTAGGAAGTAAACTTGATTCTTGGAACACAAAGCTTGATTCAAGGCAACAAGGAACGTGGAGCAAGGACAGGATCCGTGGTAAATTCGTGGCGAGGTCCAAAAACAAGGCAAGGTCCGTGGAGCAAGGCAAGGTCCTGGGAAGCAAGACAGGGCTGGAAACAGGAGCAAGAACTCGACCGCGGGAGTAGCGTAGTCCACACACAACCTACTCCCGTAGCTGACGAATTGACTCCGCAAGACTCCTTCGTGGGCAAAACACCTAAGTAGGGTCTCAGTTTCCCGCCAAGAGCAGATTCTCTGGGGAACCAGAAGCGAAAGCCATTCTCTGGGTCCAGATGCATGACTCCCTAAAGTTTCTCATGGGAAGCAGGCTAATCAGCTGAATGCCTGGCAGCGATCCTAGCGCTCCTGCGAGAGGCCTCCTGAGCGCCTTTTTGTTGTTTATAATAATCGCGGCGAGAAAATGGGGGAGATATCGGCTCAGGGTTTGTTTGGCAAACTTCTGGAAGGCAAATCTCCTGCAGGTGCAAGGGTTCCAGTTCTGGCTGAGAAAGTTCCAACCTAAGTTTTCCTCCTCATCTGTCACAACAGTGTTAGGGATGGGACTACATGGCCCATGAGTCATCACACTATCCCCCTCCTCAAGCCCCCTCTCAAAACTGGGCCCCCTCCCCGAGGCTTAGCGGGGTAGGCCTGATGGAAGCGGCGGGCTAAATCGGGGGCATGGACTGTGGAAGCGTCTTCCCATGAGCGTTCTTCGGGGCCAAAACCCACCCAGTCAATGAGATACTGGAGGCGGCGGCGATGAAAGCGAGAATCCAAAATGTCCTGAACCTCAAATTCCTCCTCCCCATCCACCAAAACAGGAGTGGGGGCCGGCCGGTCCGCATCAGGGCGTACACCATCCGCCGGAAGGAGCAGGGAGCGATGAAACACTGGATGAATGCGCATAGAGCGCGGAAGTTGGAGTTTGAAAGTCACGGGGTTAAGTTGCGCCACCACTGGATAGGGACCAATGAAACGGGCATCTAGCTTCCGGCAGGGACGGTGGGAGGGCAAAAAGCGGGTGGACAATAGAACCCGGTCTCCTACCTTGATTTCGGGGCCCGGCTGGCGATGACTGTCAGCGTGGCATTTATAGTCCTCCTTGGCTTGATCTAGTTGCTGGAGCAAAAGTTGTTGCACCGCTGTGAGTTCTTGCAGCCAGTCCTCTGCTGCGGGAACTTCTGAGGTTTCAATAACAGAAGGAAAGAAACGTGGATGAAAGCCGTAGTTTGCAAAGAACGGGGATTCTTTAGTTGAAGCCTGGACACTATTGTTGTAGGCAAACTCCGACAGCGGCAACAGGGAAGCCCAATTGTCCTGCTTATAGTTTACATAACAGCGAAGGTATTGTTCCAAAGTGGCATTGGTGCGCTCAGTTTGCCCATCCGTTTGGGGATGGTGAGCCGAAGATAAACGAGAGTCTATGCCCAATAGGTTTTGTAGTGCTTTCCAGAAACGTGAGGTGAATTGGGACCCACGGTCTGTGACCAAACTTTTGGGCAAACCATGTAATCTGAAAACATGCTGAAGGAATAAATCTGCAGTCTCTTTGGCCGTAGGGAGGCCATCGCAGGGAATGAAATGGGCTAACTTGGTAAAAAGGTCCACCACCACTAGGATCGTGGTGAATCCAAGGGAAGGTGGTAGGTCAGTGATAAAATCCGCAGAGATTATTTCCCATGGACGGGATGGGGTAGGAAGGGGATGCAGTAGCCCCGAGGGCTTCTCCCTCCTTGTCTTGGAACGCTGGCATACTGGGCAGGTATAGACATATTTTTCCACATCTTTGGGCCACCAGAAGTCTCTTAGGATCAAATGCATGGTTTTAAATAGTCCGAAATGTCCTGCTGGCTTGCAGTCATGACACAGACGAAGTGCCTTTTCCCTGCCCGGTCCTGGAGGAATGTAGACATGATTTCTATAGCAAAGTAACCCATCCTTAAGCGAGAAGGGAAAATGTAGTCCTTGGCGAAGTTGATCTTGAGCCCAGACATCCGCCTGTTGACTGGCCCTGATTTCCTGAGCACAAAGGGGCCCTGGAGTAGAGGAAGTAGATTCAATTGGAGTGGATTTGGTATTTCCCACTGTGAGTGTGGCAAAGTTCTCGGGCTGCAGCAATTGGGATTCAAAGGTCTCTCTGCGCCCTGCAGCATATTCTGGTTTCCTTGATAGAGCATCTGCTTGCTTGGTCTGAGCTGGGGTTACATAATGGATCTGGAAGTCAAAACGCTCAAAGAATAAAGCCCAGCGTTGTTGCCTCTGATTTAATTTGCGGGCAGTTCTTAGATATTCTAGATTCCGATGATCAGTATGGACCTCAATGGGAAATTTGGCCCCTTCTAACCAATGTCTCCAAGTTTCAAAGGCTGCCTTTATGGCCAAAATTTCTTTTTCCCAAATAGTATAATTTCTCTCTGGGGCGGTTAGTTGACGGGAGTAAAAAGCACAAGGGTGAAGATGATCTCCCACTGGTTGCAAAAGTACAGCCCCAATTGCCACATCAGAGGCGTCAGCCTGTACAACAAAAGGGGTTTGAGAATCCGGGTGCTGAAGGATTGGCTGGGACGTGAATAATTTCTTTAGTTGCTGGAATCCTTTCTCTGCTTGCTCCGTCCAGCGGAAAGGCTGTTTCCCACGGATGCAGCTGGTGATTGGATCAGACCAGCGGGCAAAGTCTGGAATGAACTTACGGTAATAGTTCGCGAACCCCAAGAAACGCTGCACCTCTTTCTTGTTGGTTGGCGCCCGCCATTCCAATACTGCTGAAACCTTTGCCGGGTCCATGGAGAGTCCTAGTGGCGAGACACGGTATCCCAGAAAATCTACCTCTTGTAGATCAAAAGCGCATTTTTCCAGCTTGGCATAAAGTCCATGATCCCGCAATCGTTGTAACACCATTCTGACGTGGTTCTCATGTTCTGATTGTGATCTAGAAAACACCAAAAAATCGTCCAAGTAGATGATCAAGAACCGATCTAGATAATCCTGAAAGATATCATTGACAAAATGCTGGAACGTTGCGGGAGCTCCACATAAACCGAAATTCATGACCAGGGACTCGAATAATCCGAATTTAGTCTGGAAGGCGGTCTTCCATTCGTCCCCTTCCCTAATGCGAACTAGATTATAAGCCCCTCGAAGATCCAGCTTGGTGTAAACCTTGGCCCCTCGAAGCCGGTCTAATAGGTCCGAGATCAAAGGCAGGGGATAGCGGTTCCGCTTAGTGATATTGTTCAATGCCCTATAGTCTACCACCAAGCGTAGGTCCCCTGACTTCTTTTTCACAAACATCACTGGAGAAGCGGCTGGGGATTGAGAGGGTCTGATGAACCCCTTGCAGAGGTTTGACTCTATGAACTCCCTGAGAGCTTCTTGCTCTGGTTCAGTCAAGGAGTAGAGGTGTCCTCGCGGAATCGGGGCCCCCTCCACCAAGTCAATGGCACAGTCATAAGGTCTATGCGGGGGTAGTCTCTCGGCTTCTTTCTCATTGAAAACATCCCAAAAGTCTGAGTATTTCTTGGGCAAGGTGATAATGGATTCAGCGTCTGTAGCGTGGCAAACCTTGGCTACAAGACAATGGTTTTGGCAATATTTGGACGCAAACTGCAGTTCTCTGTTGGTCCAAGAGATGCTGGGGTCGTGGAGTGTCAGCCATGGGATTCCCAAAATCACAGGGAAGTGGGGAACCTCGGTAACAAAGAAGGAAATCTCTTCCATATGTTCCCTTATCCACATTCTGGTGGGTTCAGACCATTGGCTTACTGGACCTGTCTTGAGGGGGCGGCCATCTATGGCTTGCACCACACGGGCGTTCTTGAAATCGTGATATTGTAGTCCCAGAGAGTCGGCATACTCTCTATCAATGAAATTGTTTGTGGCTCCAGAGTCTATCATGGCATGGATCATGACGGGTCCTTTCTTGGCTGACCACAAGGTGACCACTAGGAGAAATAGGACCCCGGTTGGCGGCTCTTGAGTGGGGTTTTTGACCGGGTTGGCGAGCCTCTCTACGCCCGGTCGCTGGCTTCCCCCGCCGGCTTTGCGCCCGCCGCCTCGGACGTTTTCGTCTCCACGGAGGACGCCGCCGCCAGACGAGCGGCGGGCTTCCCCTTGGCTGGACACTCTCTGGCAAAGTGGCCCCCATTTCCGCAGTACCAACAGAGGTTTAGACGTTGGCGGCGGGCCTTCTCGGCAGCATCTAATCTGGGACGCACATTGCCCAACTGCATCGGCACCTCCTCACTTCCTCTGGGGTATGGGGCTGGTGGCGGGGGTTTACACACTGGACGCGGCTGGATGCCGGTGGGAGCGGGAGATTTTGCTCCAGCTCTTCCACTCTGGCCTCGGATCCACTGTTTTCTGTTGGCAAGCATGACTTTGGCCCGTAAACATTGATCAATGAGTCCTTCAAGAGAGTTTGGAGGATCCACCTTGGAGATTTCCTCCAACATCTCGATGCTGAGACCCTCCCGAAACTGTCCTCTGAGGGCTATGTCATTCCAGCCGGTGTTATGGGCCAGCACTCGGAACTCGGCTATGTACTGGGACAAAGGCCTGTCCCCTTGGGAAAGGCGACGGAGTTTGTGGCCGGCCGCATCTAAATTGTCCTTGATCCCCCAAGTTGCCTTAAGGTGATCCAAGAAGTTTTGCGCGGAACTTAGGTGTGGGGAGGCTTGATCGAACAGCGCCGTCGCCCAGTTGGCCGCTGGCCCGTCTAGGAGACTATAAATCCACGCCACCTTGATGTCTTCTTGGGGAAACTCGGCATTACGGGCCTCTAGGTACGCCTGGCATTGGCGACGGAAAACATGAACCTTGGAAGCTTCCCCAGAAAACTTGGTTGGCAACGCCAGGGCAGGGAGACGGGCTCCGCGGTCTTTCAAGCCGCGTATCTCTCCCGCCTGTGTATTGAGCATATCCCGGATTCGGTCCACTTCATCCTTGGCGATGGTGTAGCTGAGTGGCTGGTCGCCCAGCCCGGCTCCGGTAGACATTCTGGCCTGGTTTAATTGGTGCTTAAGGTGGCGGAGTCAAACTGTCACGACCCAGGCTGCAGAGCACCAATAACCATACACAGAGGCCAGAATCTATCTAATATCTTTATTAAGGAAATATGTAAAGTCAATAAAAGTAAATGTAGAATATAGTTCAGAAGATGACCTTTCAGGAAAGGTCAAATATAGTCCAGGAAAACAATGTCCAATATGAAATAGTAAGGTCCAAAGTTGTAATCCAATAACCGAAACACTCACTTTGCCAAGTAAAGTGAGGGGAGATGACAAGGTCCTTTAATCCATGAACTTAAGCAAGGCTAGGAAGTAAACTTGATTCTTGGAACACAAAGCTTGATTCAAGGCAACAAGGAACGTGGAGCAAGGACAGAATCCGTGGTAAATTCGTGGCGAGGTCCAAAAACAAGGCAAGGTCCGTGGAGCAAGGCAAGGTCCTGGGAAGCAAGACAGGGCTGGAAACAGGAGCAAGAACTCGACCGCGGGAGTAGCGTAGTCCACACACAACCTACTCCCGTAGCTGACGAATTGACTCCGCAAGACTCCTTCGTGGGCAAAACACCTAAGTAGGGTCTCGGTTTCCCGCCAAGAGCAGATTCTCTGGGGAACCAGAAGCGAAAGCCATTCTCTGGGTCCAGATGCATGACTCCCTAAAGTTTCTCATGGGAAGCAGGCTAATCAGCTGAATGCCTGGCAGCGATCCTAGCGCTCCTGCGAGAGGCCTCCTGAGCGCCTTTTTGTTGTTTATAATAATCGCGGTGAGAAAATGGGGGAGATATCGGCTCAGGGTTTGTTTGGCAA
Source organism: Anolis carolinensis (assembly GCF_035594765.1). NCBI lineage: Eukaryota > Metazoa > Chordata > Lepidosauria > Squamata > Anolidae > Anolis > Anolis carolinensis. Next base: position 53,233,350 of record NC_085843.1, read on the forward strand.
ACTTCTGGAAGGCAAATCTCCTGCAGGTGCAAGGGTTCCAGTTCTGGCTGAGAAAGTTCCAATTCTGACTGAAACGGAGGAAAACCTAAGTTTTCCTCCTCATCTGTCACAACAGTGTTAGGGACGGGACTACATGGCCCATGAGTCATCACACTTGCTTTCTTCAATACTTCTTTAGAAAAGTTATCCTAGACCACTTTACCCTCACTTTTACCACTCATTCAGTATATATTAAACATTGGTGAGCAAGCATAATGTAAAAGATAAAAAGTTAAGATTTGAATGCATAAAATATATCTGCTCAGCCATGACTTTCTGCCATTGCTTTCAACAGTATCAATATATTTCATCATCATATACATAACAGGGCTATTGGTCAGGATAAAATGAAAGAATGGCACTCTTCAACATTTTTATCAATGACCAAGGGTGCATCTACAGCATAGAATTAATGCAGTTTTACTCAATTTAAACCTCTTCACATGGACCCAGATTTTCTTCTATTTCAGCCTCGGAGCCTGCCGGCTCCCATCACACCCAAGGAAAGTACTTCAGGAGTGGCTCTGTGGTTAAACTGCCACAAAACTGCCGCTGCCAAAAAATTGCTAGCAGCGTAAAACAGGAGGCTCCTTGTCTTTCCATAAGGAAAGATAGGTCGAGCTAGCTTAAAGAGACTTTCCCCCATGTGATGAGGTAGAGTGAAAGCTGGGGTGATACAGGGCATGGGGCGATAATAATAATAATAATAATAATAATAATAATAATAATAATAATAATAATGCAATTAATGCCAAGATCGAAAAATCAGCTGATGACCCAAAATGCAGACTCTGCAAGGAAGCTGACGAAACCATTGATCATATCCTCAGCTGCTGTAAGAAAATCGCACAGACAGACTACAAACAGAGGCACAACTCTGTGGCCCAAATGATTCATTGGAACTTATGCCTTAAGTACCACCTGCCAGCAGTAAAGAACTGGTGGGATCACAAACCTGCAAAAGTATTGGAAAATGAGCATGCAAAGATACTGTGGGACTTCCGAATCCAGACTGACAAAGTTCTGGAACACAACACACCAGACAGCACAGTTGTGGAGAAGAAAAAGGTTTGGATCATTGATGTTGCCATCCCAGGTGAAAGTTGCATTGACGAAAAACAACAGGAAAAACTCAGCCGCTATCAGGACCTCAAGATTGAAATTCAAAGACTCTAGCAGAAACCAGTGCAGGTGGTTCCGGTGGTGATCGGCATATTGGGTGCCATGCCAAAAGATCTCAGCCAGCATTTGGAAACAATAGACATTGACAAAATTACTATCTGCCAACGGCAAAAGGCCACCCTACTGGGATCTGCACGCATCATCCGAAAATACATCACACAGTCCTAGACACTTGGGAAGTGTTCAACTTGTGATTTTGTGATATGAAATCCAGCATATCTATCTTGTTTGCTGTGACATAATAAAAATAATAATAATAAACTTTATTTTTATATCCCGCCCCATCTCCCCGAAGGGACTCGGGGCGGCTCACAACAGGGACAAGTCCGAACAACGACTCAACATATTTGACAAAATTTTTCAACAATACACAAAATAATATAATGGACAATACATTAAAATCTAAGCAGATAAAATCAGAGTAATTAAAAGCAAACCAGCGTGGACAGGTTTCATAAAGTGCTATATCATGGAAATGAGTATCAGTGATAAAGTGCTGTACGGTTTTATAAACATAAGTATTTTATAAACAGAAGTATTCTGATGACAACTCTACTGGGCCTATTCATTCAAACGTACTCCGGAACAACCATGTTTTCAATTCCAGGCGGAAAAGGAGCAGGGAAGGAGCTAACCTGATCTCTCTGGGGAGAGAGTTCCAGAGCCGGGGGGGGGGGCACTGCCGAGAAGGTCCTTTCCCTCATCCCCACCAGCCGCATTTGAGACAAAGGCGGGAGTGAGAGGAGCGCCTCCCCGGATGATCTTAGGGCTTGCGTCGGTTCGTAGGAGAGGACTGGGTGGTTGCCGCTGAATTTGCCATCATCCACAGCTATTTGCAGCAATTTCAGTGGCATGTGTGACAAGGTCCTTTAACTGTGTACTTTGACTGCCTGGGTCAATGCTATGGAATCCTGGGAGTTGTTGGTATCATGGTAGCACACTTTAACAGAGAAGGCTAAATACCTTGTAAAACTACATCTTCCAAGATTCCATAGCATTGAGCCATGGTGGTTAAAGTGGAGTCAAACAGCATTAATTCTACAGCATAGATGCATTCTTAGATTATGAGTTATAGGGAATCCTTATCAAGTTTACAGATTATATAAAATTGGGAAGAGTAACTAACACATTGTCAGGAGCAGAATTCAACAGGACCTCAACAAATTCAAAAATGGAAATTACCAGGATTAAAGTAATCACAGACAAATACAAACTTCTACATTCAGGCCACAAAAATCAATTGTATAGATATGGCATGGGAAAATCATGGCTTATTGTTCATCAACATTTTAACAACACTCAGCAGTCTGGTGCTGTAGCAATGAAGGCAAATAATACTTTTACCCACAGAAACTATAGAACTATAGTTTCTATGTTAAAGGAAGTAATAGACTCAATTCTATTTTGCAAAAGTCAGGCTTCATCTGAAGTATTGCACTCAGTCCTGAACACCTCATTTTAAGAAGGATATAGACAAGTAGAGCGGGTTCAGAGAAGTCCAGTAAAAATAGTAAGACATACAGAGAACAAAATATATGAGGAAAGGTTGAGGGAGCTGGACATGTTCAGCCAGATGAAAAGAACAGTGAGTGGTGACATGATTGCACTCTTTAAATATCAAAGGACTGTCACAGGAAAAGGTACAGGCTCGTTGTCTGCTGCTTCAGAGGGTAGGGCCAGATCTCATATTTTGAAGTTATAGGAGAGGAGATTTTGATTGAATATTAGAGTGGACTACTTTACACTAAGTAATTTGGCAGTTACCTAGAGAAATGTTGGACTCTCTTTCTGCTAACATTCTCAGAAACTGAGCAGGTTCCTGCTGTGGAAGCTCTGGTTGAAGTTTATGTATTAAGCGAAGGGCTGACCTGCTGGCCTATGGGACCCCTTCCAATTTTTTGATTATATGATTATATGCTTCCTTGTACAGTAGATGGCAGGTTAATGTGATAGATAAAATACTCCAAACTTTCCCTTTCTTGTCATATATATTCACTTTTTATTGCTTACTGGTAAGGAAAGAGAATGTGAAGCCTTGTTGTTTGTTTTTTAAGATATGATGTTGCTTCCAGGCTAATACTGCCTTTCAGACTACATTTCCAGGTTTAACAACCTAAATCTTCATTGTGCTCACAGGAAAATTCACCCTGTAACTTCTGCCTTTGGAAATTCCTAGCACCTGGAGAGGTAGGGCCTTCAAAAAAGTAACAGACGAGTAATGCGTTCTCATTATGTTTCTTGCCTTTCCCCATATTCTTGTTTCAGAACATTTGTGTGCTTTCATTCCTACACTTTTTCTTGCACTATATCCGTATGCTGGTGCTCAAAATGTAGTCAAATTTGCAATTTAGGATGTCGAGAGGTGAGATGTAGAAACCTGCCAAAGGTTATTTATTGAATACACAGCTGAGATAGAACTTGAACTCAAATCCCCTGTGTCCCAGTGTTATATTTACTAGTTCATATTACTTGTTTTCTCTTTCATTTTAAAGAAAAGTTAGAAAACATTGGTCAAGCAACATCAATTTTTCAGTACCTAAAAATATTGAAATAAGATACCCAGAGATGTTTTGTAACAGGAGTATTAAGTCAAAGATATAATGCATCTTGAATATTTAATGATAGCATACATATAAGAGTAAGATGTATAGCACAAGAATTACTGCAGTGTCTACAGATTCCATATAGTTTACTCTTTGAGAAAGTGTCTATTTCTGTGAGGACATGTTACATTTATGTGTTTTTTTCTGAGTTTTTAATAATAACTTAGCAGCCTTCTGAGAATTGTGTGAACACTTTCCATAGATTTTTAAAGATCCACTCTGTTTTGGTTGCTGTAGTTGCCACAGGTCCAGTGGATATAATTTTGGTCTCTTAATCTCCTATGCTACTTTTTAAATCTTGCCATATGCACCAGTAAATACAAATAACAACTATGGGTCTTTTGTATAAGGAGAGGCAAAAGGCAACCTTTACAGACAATATTTAAATGATCAATATAAATATGCAGAGTATTCAAACCAAGTAAGATACTTATATGATAAATAAGATGATTTGGTAATTAATGTTGGACTCTGTACTAGATACTAAATGGACATTTAAATGTCCACCAATAACAGTCTTGTTGATGTACTTCTACTAGACAATTAGACATTTAAAAATATTCAAAGTATATTTTATACTCTAAGCTAAAGGTAAAGGTTTTCCCCTGACATTAAATCTAGTTGTGTCCGACTCTGGGGATTGGTGCTCATCTCTATTTCTAAGTCGAAGAGCTGGCATTGTCTGTAGACACCTCCAAGGTCATGTGGCTGGCATGACTTCATGGAGCGCTGTTACCTTCTCGCCGGAGCGGTACCTATTGATTTACTCACATTTGCATGTTTTTGAACTGCTAGGTTGGCAGAAGCTGGGGCTGACAGTGGGAGCTCACTCTGCTCCCCGGATTCGAACTGCCAACCTTTCGGTCAGCAAGTTCAACAGCTCAGCAGTATAACCCACTGTGCCACCGGCGGCTCCACATTTTATACTATACAAGTAGGAAAATTTGGGGGACGAAATTTGGCAAAAATTCAGTTAGTAGAATTTTGTGGGGTTTCAATAGGGGGTTTGTGGAAGTGGCATGGAGAAATGTGTTAGTGAGTTTCCTAGGAGTTTTCAGGATGTCAGAGAAAGTGAAATCTGTTCCCATGAGAATCTTCCAGAATCTTCCAGAGTTTGCTCCTGAGAGGATTGTGGGGGAGTGTGAGTCTGTTTCTACAGCTGTGCCACAAGAATGTGAAAAAAAGACAGACTTGCTTTTCCCAGCTGCTTCGAGATAAGCAGCGAAAAATCAGGTATACGAGGAGTGATGTCATGGGAGGGAACTGAGGCTTCAAGAGTACAGCTCTGTGTGGAAAAAAATAGCCAATTCCAGTGTACTCTATAAACAGCTAATCTGCAACCACCCCATCAGCATATCCCCTATTCTAAAAGTACACAATGCCAAAATCATGCCTATATTATCTTATGGGGTAGAAGTGTGGGGTCAAATGAAAGTACACCTTCTGGATCAGGCATGGAGCTGTTTCCTAAGGAAAATAGTTGGAACAAACAAAATCACCCTGGCCCAAGCAATGAGAGCAGAACTTGGCGCCCATTCTATCTAGTGCCATTTTTTGTTAAAAGTCTTTACTGGCTAAGAATTCTCCGAATGGACCCATGAAAACTTCCTAAACTCTATTTAGAAGAACAGATAGGTCTACAGCAACCTAACCTCTGAGCATTCTAGCTTTTCCAATTAATGTTCCAGTTAGACTTCTCATTCTCCCATCTAATTTCCTTAGGACACTCAACTCAAGAAACATTCAAGCAAAGACTCCTGGACATCAGTGCACAAACAGACATAGCTTTGTTGGCCAGCTTTAAATATTTAAACTGGCTAGCCAAAAATAAAATATTTGACACAGAAAATTATCTTAGGATGAACGTCACACAGGGACAGAGAATAGCTTTTACCAGAACTAAACTGAGCAACTTAATTATATAGGAAACAGGGCAATTTCTAAAAACCCTTATTGTGAAAGAACCTGCATCTATGGTGCTCCAGCCATAGGGAACGTTATGGATATTTTGTTCGCTTGTTGTTTATATACCAAAGTGAGATCTCAGTATTTACAACAACTTCTGGTTAGAACAACCCCCTGGGATCCAAATGCCAAACTGTCCTATTTTTTCTGGGGAGAGTTTAAACTCTGTCTGCTGCATAACCAAATTTATTATAAAAGCTGCCCACCTCAGAGATCTTTCTCACACAAAATGTGGTCTCTTGTCATGGTGATGAACTTATTTAAAATCATTTTGTAATTTAATTTAGTTCAATTTTATCAAACTTATTATTTAATCAAGTTTCAAGTGCTTGAATACATTTTAGCTAACTATTACAGGAGTGTTAAGATAGATATTTGTGTTTATTGTGTCTTTGTATACTTGTCTTTTTCTTTTACTGTTGATATGGTCAGATGATTAATCAGTAAACACATCTATTATATTATATGAAAAGTTGTGTTTAAAAATAAATGGCTTTACTAAAAATTTTGGTATTATCTTGTTAAATAATTACAACATAAAGATAATTCTATTGGACGAGATCAGTTATTCAAGCTATTAATTGCTTTATTTATATCCATCTTTTTGACAAGAGTGAGACTCGTGAGAAACAAGTCTGCATACATCAGCATTCAGTTTCCAACACTGCCTGGTTGGATATATCTGAAAATCCTATGGGTACCAGAAGTGTTTATGTGCTTTAACCCAAGCCACCATCCAATCTGCTTTTCTATCTTTTTCTGAAGCAAAGCATAACTTTTCCATAGGATATTAAATGACGTAGACTGTTCACAAAAGAATCTGACCTACTTTGCAGAAACACCTTTATGTCAGACAAGTCAACTGACATTAGCCTTGGGATTTTCAAGAAAGGAAAATACCAGGTGCAGGGATAGCTCTAGTTTCCAGTCAGGTTATAACTTTGCCCTTTGTATTTCTAGCTATTTGTTCCGTAGAGTAAATGTGGTGTCTGCGTTAGGTCTCCATTGGGACTTACTTGAGTGACCTGGGATTTGTTACTTTTTATCAGCTTTGCAACATTGTAAAGATGAGGGGAACCATGTAAATTGCTTTGAACCCCAGACTATAATCATGACTACCTATTAGAAATGAAATGTGATGATAATATAGTTGCTCACTTTACTTTATGCATAATGGGTATTGCTTTAGCTGAAGGTCACTACTCAAAATCATAAGAGTACTACTGGAGATTGTGGTATTAGAAATATTATATTTTAAATCCATATCCTTACTTTATGTGAAGTAACAGCACAAATATGCAGACCACCATGATATTGGAGATGGAGATTTTATTGATTAGTTTTCCATTATGTCTAAAAGGTAGCTCTATTTTCTGATGGTGAATAAATACCCACCATCAACACTTTTTGTCCTTGAACTTGTACTTCTGCTCTAACATATCTTCCATTTTCATCCTCCAATACTTTTTCCACTATAATTTTTGAATTTATATAGACCACTACTCCTTTTTTCCTCTTATTCATTGATGAATAAGAATGACCTAGTTTCAAATTTGTCATATATTTTCATCTGTTTTTCTTGTATGTACAGTAAAGTCTCACTTATCCAAGACTCGCTTATCCAACGTTCTGGATTATCCAACACATTTTTGTAGTCAATGTTTTCAATACATCGTGATATTTTGGTTATAAATTCGTAAATACAGTAATTACTACATAGCTTTACTGCGTATTGAACTACTTTTTCTGTCAAATTTGTTGTATAACATGATGTTTTGGTGCTTAATTTGTAAAATCATAACCTAATTTGATTTTAATAGGCTTTTCCTTAATGCCTCCTTATTATCCAACATATTCGCTTATCCAACATTCTCCCGGCCCGTTTATGTTGGATAAGTGAGACTCTACTGTATCTCTTTGGCCCCATCTACACTGACCATTTAGGTTGGTATGGGGTTGAATCAGCTTGTGGGCAGCTGTAAAATGCATACAGGCTGATCTGAGGGAAAGCCTCTTAATGTCGTTAAATAAAAAACAAGGGAAAGCCTGAATCCTGCACCAGGATTTGGGCTGTTCCTTGCATTTAGGAAGTGCAGATATCAACAGTTGATTCCTATGTGGAATCAGCAGCAGATATCCCAAAAGCCATCCTGAGCTTTTTGGGAGCAAGCGGCCTTGGAATGTGGTAGGCTGTCTCCTCCAGCCCTTTCCCACTCAATTGCTGCCAGCTAAAAGGGTGATAAGTGCACCTACCACATGGTCTGCAGTTTATCTTCCTTATTCCATGCATTGTGACTAGCAAAGGAGGCTGGGAGGCATTGGGGCGGGGGTTCAGAGCATCTAGGAAATAAGTGGCCCAGGATGTCCTGTTGGGCTGCAATGGAGGCCAGAACAGGCATTTTACATGCTGGTTCTGCCACGCATTTTGTGCTAGGGTAGAACCAGCCTTGGAGGCAGATCAAATCATAATTGATTTTTTTCCAAATTGTGAAATACTTTTCTTCTTATCTTAGCCAAAATTTAACCTTTATTATACCATAGGACATGTTAATCTCAATCTCAAGGCAATTTATTATCAAAGACCATAATCAAATCGCCTCTAACATTATTTTGATCATCTTCTTAATCTTCATCCATTTTTCATCTCCTGAACTATCTTTCAATGACTGATTACTGAATTATCTTATCCCTTTTCTTATATATTTTCTTCCTGTTTTTGTACTTCTAATTTCCACATCACTTTTGAAAATCCTGAACTATTTACTGGGCTTTGAATTGGTGATTTTGTTGTGTTTATTCTACTTTCATTATAAATTCTTACCTCCCTGATCTGTTACATATTTATTCAAGAAATAATTCACTTTCTGTACTTTATTTGTAAATTTCTGCTTGTATGCACTGATTCTCTATGCAGATACTTTTTATTTAACAACATGGATTCCAAGTACTGAATTTTCTGAGGAAAATAACTTAAAGTTTTGCTTGGAAATGATGTAGGGAGATTAAGCACTGTATAGATTCCTGTGGAAGCATTGGCATTGGTCAACGTCAAAGTTTAACAAGGTAAAATATAAATTTGAATATCAAAAGAGAAAAGTTTTACTGAAAACAAGGGAGGGCATTCATGCTATAGAATTAGCACTTTAACTTTCATAGTTCAGTCATATGGAATCCTGGGATAAGCAGTTTAGAGAGGCCTTATGCAATTCCCAGTGAACTACAAATGACAGGAACTCAATGTCTGGTTTTGCCTTATGCACTCCCATTTGTTCTTGGTCCTATGAGCTTATTCCCAAAACATGAACTGATCAAACAACTACTTCCAATTTTGAAGAAAAAGTGACTCCCATTTTTAAGTGAAAATAGGATGTGGATGCATAACCTCAGGAATGCATGAAACAAAAAGGGGCAATCAGCCAATAATACGTTCTAAAGAATGGAAATTATGACTTTAGGTATTAGAAGTGGGAAGTCATAGGCATTAACACAAGTTCTAGGAACTACATGCAAGCCATCTTTACCCATTACTAAGCTAACTGGACATCTCTAGCAAAGTAAAGATCCAGTCTTGATATTTTTGTGGAAGCAAGATCTGAACCTTTTCAGACAGTCTGTTGTTCTCATAGTGGTGCATGAGGAACTGATCTAGAACCTTGATGGCAATTAGTATTTTTGATACTAATTGCTGAACATTTTCATATTTTTCTTTTCTCTTGCCTAACTTTTTTTTAAAAAAACTCATCTTATTTTTATACCCAAATCTTCCTTTAGAGTGAGATTCTTCCTTCCTCTCTTTGGAGCTAAAACTGAATCATGATCTCATTTGTATCTTCGTACAGTTTTTAGATACACACTATTTAAGTCCACAATGTATTGGTTATACAGAAACAGTAATAGATCAGTGTCAGCATCTAATGAAAGCAGAAGTCTTCCAATGCAATAAAATGGTATAACACTCTGCCCTTTCCAGCACACTACCTCTAAAAAATAACTTTATCATGTTTCTTCCAATTGCTAGAATTGCCCTTTTTTCCTGAGATCACCACCAATTCTAGCTTGTTTATATTTTATCAAACTTGAATACATTTGTGTCTGATCAAGGCTGAATATATATCATGACCCAAACAATGTTTCTCTTAGCTTGATCTTTATCATAATTTGTATCAAAAGCACAAACAATTGATGTTCTTACATCAAGATAAAGTTCATAACAACCTCATGAAGTGTCCCCTCCCTCTCCCAGTCCTCCTAGAAATATGGCTCATTACAATCAACTTCATTCTGTGGTCTCATCTTGGTACATCCAGATACTTTGTTATTTATTAATCAAACATTTATATCTCACCTTATCCCAGTATATTTAAACAGCATATAATATATTAATATGATTAAAATACCAATAGTAATTTAGATGAGATTTAACATATTAATATATTAAAGTAATTTAATACCATCTTAAATAATAACCTAAGACAATTTCAAGCGAAGCAGATGTACAAATTTGAATAAAGTCAACTGCTGCAAAGGCTCTCGCAAAAAGCCATTCTTGTACATGCAGTAAGAATGGCACCAGAAATAGTGCCGATGAAGCACCTACAGGAAGGGTAATCTGTAAACAGGGTCCTACACCAAAAATTCCTTCTTCCTTTTTGCTCCATGGTGTGACATAGATGAGGTCCTTTCCCATCCTAAAGCAAGCATATATAAGTGATGGCACTCCTTCAGTTGTTGAGATTCCAAGCCATTTAGGCTTTGAGTGGTATCATCAGCATCTTGAATTCAGATGCAACCAGTGCTATTCCTGCATGGCAGGTGTTTGAATTGGATAGGCCTTGTGATCTCATCTACCTCTATCAGTCTATAGACCTCATCATATGGGCTGCCGGAATCACCATAAATCATGGTGAATATGGTGGTGCCTGGTTGGGAGTGGGGAACCCATCACCCCATGCCCCGCATCACCTGGCTTCCCCCCTACCTCATCCCAAGGGTGAAAGTATCCACTGCCTGGCTCCCCCCCCCCCCCGGTTGTTTCCAATTCAACACGGGCAGTGTTGGATCCTCTATAGTTTTGTAATAGAGCAAACAGGAAGTAGTTCTATATCATGGTTTGGGAGCCAGTGAACTACATTGCAAAACTATAGAGCAGTAGTTCTCAACCTGGGGTCCCCAGATGTTTTTGGCCTACAACTCCCGGAAATCCCAGCCAGTTTACCAGCTGTTAGGGTTTCTGTGAGTTGAAGTCCAAAAACATCTGGGGACCCTAGGTTGAGAATCACTGCTATAGAGGATCTGGCGTATGCTGCCAAAAATGATCCCATCTGATCAGATTGTATAATGCAATGATTATATCCCTTCAATCACATCAACATAGTGCAGCTTAGATAACTTCCTTCTGAACAAGAAAAACAAGCCTATACTAAACAAAAAGTCTAAGGCTGAAAAGTTAATGAAAAAATAACTGGGTGAAAAAACTGTGTTCAGAAAGTGGCTACAGAACAGAATCTATGGGGGTTAAGGGCGTAGGAATCTTACAAAATTTATTGAAAACACTCTTCTCTTAAGTATCCTTCAGATTGCACAACTATGGGACCTCATCATATTGTGGTGAATCCAGTGGTGTCCACTGGAGGCCATGGAGAGCCTGTTGCCCCACACCCTGCATTGCCCAACTTACCCCAAGCCCCATCCCATGGGAGGAAGTGTCTGCCACCTGGCTTCCCCCCTTTGATCCCAACGCGACATGGGAAGCTTCCCGTGTCGACACTGTTGCAGTATATGCTAATTCCTCTTCAGTTTTGCAATAGAATTTTGTGATGGATGTGACGAGCTCCTTTGCAAAACTGAAGAGGAACTGGTGTATGTTGCCAGCTTCCCATGTTACAATAAAAAAAAAATCAAAGGATTTCCTTTAGTAGTTAATTTAATTCAGAACATTCTCCAGAATAAATGTGTGAATCAACTTACTACGGTGGTCCCAACTAGTATAGATCCACCAAATCAATGGGAACATAATAAGAGAATGCTTATAAAAATATATTAATTCAATACGGTAGGTTCCAAATGGAGCTAATAATGGGATTTTGGCTTTTTTTAAAAAAAAAAACTTATATGATGTAATAAACAACATACATAATGTAACAAGTGAATGCTTACATTTATTTAAAATGACTACAGCTCTTCTCTTTTGTAAGAGAAGAATATTGTAGTAACTTAACATGCTATTTGCTATTCATCTGAGATGAAACTAATGCACATAATCTTTCAAAAACTGCATTTACTGGAATGTCCATAGCCAGTTCAGGATGGACATAAAAAGGATATACAGAACGTATATTATTTTTATTTTCCAGTCAGTTACCCACACTTTTGGGTGCATCTGCACTGTAGAAATAATGCTGTTCAGCACCACTTTACCTCCCATGGCTCAATGCTATGGAATCATGAGAGTTGTAGTTTGATGAGACATCTGCACTCTTTGGATCTCATCCTACAAGGAGGCGAATGGGTGGAATTGTCTTCTTTGCATTGTATTCCATGGTGTTTCATTTTTAATGAAGACAGAGATTTTACTCACCCCCATCACACAGGATCACCTACTCCCGTTTCTAGCTCAACTGTCTTCTTCATTTCCCATCACACAGGTGGATGTTGTCTCCTCCCATTTCAAGGATACTAGGACACTTTTTAAAATACTTATTTCCACTTTAAATTCCTACTCTCAATGAGATTTTTAAAAACACTTCTTTTAATGGGATATACACCATCTTTCAACCACTGAGACAGAAGTAACATTAGCAGATCACCCACATGAATGCCCCCACTGAAATATTTCAAAGTAAATGAAAAAATCCACCAATTCCCATCCCAAGAAAAAAAATACCAAATTTATGCACAGGGAGAGGAATGGAGTCGATTCCTGGCCACCTTCCAAATTCTCCCATTTCTACATGCTGTGAGGATGGAATCTCACAGGCAATCACCAGACGCAGTCCTGTGTTGTTTGATGGGATCCATGGAATTCCATCTTTGAAGTGTGTAGAAATGAAGGAACCCCCCCCCCCACCCAATCTGATGAGGTCCTTTGTCAGATAAAGCTAAAAATCTTATAAAACTACACCTCCCACAATTCCATAGCACTGAGTCATGCCAATTAGTTTAGATGCACCCTTGATATTTACTTGATATTTAAGTTTATGAAATTGCTGAATTCAGGGTACCATCACATTGAAAGTGACCCATAGATTGATTCTTTACGTGCTTAATGTTTTTGTGTTTAAGAACAGTGGAATGTGACAGAAAAGACTGATGAAAGCAAAACCTGACTTTGTGCTCTCATCTATAGTCCACTTTGGGGAAAAGATGCTTAATTGTTTGATAGGAATCTAAATAATAAGTCTGAAATTTTGCTGAGCATTCAGTGTTAAATCATCCATTATGGGTAATGAATTCTTAAAGGGCTATTGCCTTACAAACTTTTGTCCAAGAAAAACAATGAGGGATTGGCTTCAATCTGTTTTCCTGCATTAAAACATTTGTCCCTTAAATAATTATTATCCATTTGGCCCCTGATCATTGTTTGGATCCCTGTTCCTGTCACTGTTTTCTGCTGAAACCAGTCTTCCGAATTAAGTTCCCAGACTTGACCAAGATCCCAGTTCTGAGTGTATTCCTGGCACAGTTCCTGACATTTCACTTCTCAGTTGCCAAATTCTTAGTAAATTGTACATTTTAAGAATTGCTACAGATTAAATTTATAAATGCATGTGATAGAGGAGTATCAGTGTTGATAGGATTTGAATTTTGTCAAATCCTTGCCAGCGTTTGTAAGGATTGTTGATTGTTGGCAGTGGTACAACCACAATAAGAGCATTCTAATTTTGTGGGGAACCCTCGGGAAAAAGGCTGATAATGGTTATTCTATCTCCTCTTTTGCATTCCAGCCCTTCCAGATTTACCTGCTTTGTTTATTTAAGGTAAAGGTTTTCCCCTGACATTAAGTCTAGTCGTGTTCAATTCTGGGGATTGGTATTCATCTCCATTTCTAGGCTAAAGAGCCGGTGTTGTCCGTAGACACCTCCAAGGTCATGTGGCCAGCATGGAGTGCTGTTATCTTCCATCCAGAGAGGTACCTATTGATCTACTTACATTTACATGTTTTGAACTGTTAGGTTGGCAGAAGCTGGGGCTAACAGCAGGAGCTCACTCTGCTCCTCGCATTTGAACTGCCGACCTTTTGGTCAGCAAGTTTGGCATCTCAGCAGTTTAACCCACTGCACCACTGGGGAATCCTCTTGTATATTTATTTGTTTATAAATTCAGAGGAGAAATATACCTTCACCTGTTTCTTTGTGTGTTACTTTCTCTCTTAACTTCTGAAACACTGTTGCTGAAATTTCAAGACATTTTCAACTTTAGTAAAAAAATAATAATCCAGGAATCTAAGCAGAAAAAATAGATGTCAGGGTACTCAGCCAAAATTACAGAAGGAAACTCACATTTGCCTTACTGAAGATGTCTTACGCAGTCAGTCATAGTGGAAATGTTCTTTGCACTGCATGCAGCACTTAAAGCAACATTGTACAATTTCAATGTCAATTGAGCTTTTTCATGCAAAGTTATGACTCTTCTGTTTTTTTCACTCCACACTCTTAATTTATCCCTTTCACCAAAGGACTACATTTTCATCTCTCCTTTTTTCTTCTTGAGTTGTCTGATGTGCTTTTTTATTCCTAACAAATAATCCCTTTCTAAAATTGGCTCCTCTCTTGCCTTTCATCTCCCCCTTCACCTCCAAACTTGGCAGCAGAATTAAGGGGCTTTGATGCCGTTATACTTTACCCTGCTAGGAAAGCATAAACTAATTGTTATTTGGCAAATACTTATACCTGATGGTTACGTCTGTTAAGTGGCTGCTAAAGTCTTTCCGTGAAGCTCCCTGTTATTGTTAGTATATTCATTTTAGTTTGCTAGCTGCATATTCTCTGGCTTTCCTTTGTTATTATTATCGAATTTGTTCAATTTAAAGTCACCTAGTTTTTGCCCTCTTGCTTCCAGTTGAGCTTTATCCACATGAATGCTTATGACTGCAGCTGAGGAGCACTAATACTTATGGGCAGGTGAACACAGTTTATTAATCTGGACAGCTTGCATACACTTCAAGTTGCCAACCATACTTTGTCAACCAGAATCCCTTTGTTTCTTTTCTTTGCTGCAATATTTGAATGCAAATCATGCTTTTCCACATCCCTGTGAGCACAACCAATTCATTTCCTCTCCACAGATTGGGTACTTCTGGCCAGTATACATTGTCTACTTTTGTCCCGTGTTTTTTTTTCCTGATCTCGAGTGTGCTCAGCTATTTGTATGTTACACCAAGCTTGGGGACTTAGCCAAGCTATTCTAATATATGCCTGCTCTAATAGAGAGTAGCCAAGCTACTCTAATATATAACAAAAACACAGTGTGTGGAATTAAAAACTACATATTTCTATTTCTGTAAAGAAGGATAAGTATTATTTCATATGGCAATTAAAAACAAATTTATTTGAGCTTCAGCATTGTTGTAGTTGGGCCAAGGAGCAGTAATGGTTCTATAGGTAAAACAGCTAGAAGGAGAAAAGGGGCTAATAAAGAGCAGGTGCTTAATGAAGAACAACAGGTAAAGCGGGTCCGGGAAATACTTATGGCTCCTTCAGAGGATGAGACGTTTTATGGGTTTTCTAGTGATGAGGAGCCCATACTAGATGATGATTTCGCAGAGAGTAGAGGGACTAAAGGGTCTACTCGAGAGCAGGAGTTGGATGAGGAAAGAGAAAGGAAAAAGATCCGGGATATACTCACTGCTCCCACGGCTGAGGAGACTTTTGAGGGATTCTCTGGGAATGATGGGTCTGGGAGTGAGATGGAGAGTGCTGACTGGACTCAAGTAAATGTGGATGATTAGCCAGCCCATGGGGCTGCATCAGGGGATTGGCAAGCCTCTCATACTTCTGGGACATGGGGAGATCTAAGTCTTGAACAGAGATGGAGGGGCTGGAGGGATGGGAGGCAAGGTCCACTAACAAGATCAAGATCAGCTGTGATTGATGAGGAAAGGGCGGAGGTCTCATCAGCATCGGACTCCGACGAGTAAGTTAAAAGTAGAGTTTGGAGAACTATTGCCTTGCAGAAGGCAAGGTGTCGTTTTGGGGACATTGCTTTGTCACTGCCTGTTTTCCTTGGGTCCTGGCTGTACAGCTTCCTGATAATCCGGATTGAATCCTGCTTCGGTGTTCCTGGCTTCTGACTCCTGTTCGGCTCTTGACGATGATGTTTCCAGTTGGGCATTTGCCTTGGCGTTTCTGCTCCAGCACTTCCAGTTTGGCGTTTGCCTTGGCATTTCTGCTCCAGCGTTTCCAGTTCGGCGTTTGTCTTGACGTTTCTGCTCCAGCGCTTCCAGTTCGGCGTTTGCATTGGCGTTCCTGCTTTGGCGTCCCTGCTTTGGCGCTCATACTTTGGTTTTTCTGGCTTCTGAACCCGGTCCGGCTCCTGACCTTCGTCTGTGCTTGCTCCTGGCTTGGCGTCTCCAGTTTTCTTCCTTTGGTCTTTGAAACTTGGCCTGACTTCGACTGCAATTCTGCTTGCTGCTTTTTGGGAGCGTTTTGCTCTTTTCCAGCCCTTTGCACCACAGCATTGAGTGGTGTCAGTTCTGGTAACGTTTCTGTTACATTTGCTGCGGATTATCAAGCCAGATAACCCGGTTTATCCTTTTGTTCTTGCTTTTGATACTTTTTGAATTAAGACATTTACTTTTGAAGAGAAACACTGCAGTTAAGTGTTTCTGAGTTTTAAATATCATTTAATAAACATTTAAGAACTTTCCTTTACGTGTGTGGCTTTTTAAGAGGCGGCTGTGTCATGACAAACATACAATTCGATGACTCAGGCCCTATCTACACTGGCCATTTAATGCAGTTTGAAGCTAGCTTGAGTTATCTCATTGTTGACTAGACAACAAATGCCCACAAAAGCACATGAAAGAAAATCCTTAATGTGCATCAATATCCTGTGGTTTATGTAATCACTATCCAGGTCGCCTGCTGGTTCCAGAATTTCCTATGTAATCATCCGCACAACCATGTTCTTCAATAAGAGTTTGAAATTGACTTTGAAGTGGTCAGTGTAGATTTGCCTATAGTGTTTTTGCTACCACTTTACTATTTCCATCCTCTGAAATGCATTCAGGTTGCTTTTACTGAATTCATGCAAATGGCCTAAATAAGCAGCTATAAGTACTTCACTCATGGCTTTATTTACTGAACTGGCCTTTCTAGAACATAGTTTTAATACCATGTTATTTTATTCCTGTCAAGTCTCAGTCTAAGAAAATGTTATTAGAGGTCTTGCAAGCATCAGCCTTTTCTCACCAAGTTGTCAGAAGCACTCATGCAGTCTTCAGATAGAAAATTCCATCCAAAAGCAGTTTTCAGCTTTGCTTTGTTTTAAAAGGAATTTAGTTCCTACAACAAATGTAAAGTGATTATTAGAGTTCACCTCATACCTTTCTTTATGACTTAACCAAGGTAGAAAGGGGGACTCCAAAGTCAAAGAGCACATTCACAGCACAGAGAAAATCTGCTGACTCTGAGTCATCATCTTAATTTATTGAGACCTTGATCAGTACCAAAGGGTACAAACAGCAGAGGTCCAGGCAAAACAAAGAGGGAGAATCTTTATTTACTAAAGTACCCGCTTAATAAATAATAAAAAGTTTACTCAGCAAAGAATGTATCTATTACAGGCAGTTACCAAGTAACAAACAAAATAGGTTCTACAGGTTTGTTCTTAAGTTGAATTTGTATGTAAATCACAACAGGTACATTTTTAAAGTGTAACTCCAGCCAACACACACACACGACTTTGAATAGCATAAGGAAGGGTTAACACCCCTGTGGTGTTTGTGTCCCTGTTCAGAAGAAGAAGAAGAAGAGGAAGAAGAAGAATTATTTTATTTCTTACCCGCCTCTCCTCATAGCTCGATACGAGTTACAACATTGCTAAAGACTGCCAAATATTAAAGAAGATTTCACCTCACGTTCTGTCTCTGTGATAATTGGATTTTGAAAAATTTGGCTTGTCATGAAAACAAGGATTGGTGATAAACTTTTGGTGGAGACACCTTTCCTCCATGATAACTCTTCCAAAAGTGAATTTCTCTTCCTAGGTGTAGATTTCTCTCAGTTCCTGTTGTATCACTCTCATTCTTAACTATGCGTTTTTTATAAGTTGGAAGTTTGTAACTTGGGAACTGCCTCTATTAGATTTTAACATTTAATTTTTAAAGAATTATGCTGGAAATTGGGTGCTGTAACCCATGGAGTAATTCTAGGTAACAAGACTGCTCTTTTAGGAGGCCACTATGGAAAATGAATTATGTATGGAAACATAAGGAAAATGCTTTTTATGTAAGGAAACATACAAGAAATGGCTGAAACTAAATTGCACTTATTTGCAGTTATGTTATATTATACAATAATAAAAATAAATAATTGAGACAGACATATTTATCATGAGAACATACAGAAAAATGGTGGCTGTCGGGGGTGTCAGTATGGTTCCCAAAGAAGGTCAGAATTCCTTGCCTTGGAGGTAAAACAAAATCAAATTTCAACATGCTGAAGATTTTTTTTAAAAAATTGAACAGAAACAAAAGTTGAGATAATAGGGAAGGATAAGTCACCTAGCAGCTAGCTTTCAAAAATAGACTGAATGAGATCCAAGACATAGTGTGTATATTTAATATAAACGTAGTTGAAATTTATGTGGGAGAGCATCCAACAATCTTTTCCTAATTTTTCCCCTCAAAGAATATTCTTGTAGCCAAATATTTACATTTTGCCAGATGACAGAGAACATTGTTTCCTGGTCAGATGGGGCTTTATAGTGTGACTATTCTGTTAAGCTTGTCTATAGAAACATTTTCAAAAACCAGTGGTGGAAATGTGGAGAAAGTAGCTTCAAGGGGAAGTACAGGAAGAAGTCAGGGAGCAGAGATATACACAAACTGCTCCCTTCTAACTTATATCAGAACTACGTATAGCTTGAATGCACCTACACATTCTCCTGATGCTTTTAGCTTAAAGTTCCCTTCAGTGCTAGTCAGTATAGCCAATGAGGAAGAATTATGGGAAATGCAGTCCAAAAATATCTGAAGGGATTGAACTGCCTTCAATGTAAAGGGGAGACATTGAGTGTACAGCGTATGAATTTTTATTATTCGTCCTTTATGTGGTAGGCTGTATAGCACAAAACCTGAATCTGCCAGACTATGTTCCCGGACTTTGCATGGGTACCTGAAAATGAGGATAATAGCAAACCCTATAATTTTGAATGAGATAAACTATGGCAGTATTGAGAAGAGAATGTAACTTATACAGGAGACCTAAGGCGCTATCTACACTGATCATTTAATGCAATTTGAAGCTATTGGTTAGACAACAAACCTACACAAAAGCATGTGAAGGAAATGTCTTAATGTGAATCAGTGCTCTGTGGTTCGGGTAATCACTATTCCAGTTTCAAACTCATTCCAGGATTTCCCATGTAATCATCTGCACAGCGAAACCACTTTCTTCAACACCAGGTTGAAATTTCATTAAATGGTCCTGGGATATTAGGGGGTCTTACTGTACTAATATAGCCATTACAAGTACAGCTGTCTTTACAATATGCTTGCCTAATTCATTAGTTAAATTAGTTAAATGTGTGATAGCTGCTGGGGATGTGTATCCTTCACTATAGGAAAGACATTTATATGAACTGGGACAGATTTTTTAGTTTATCAGTCCTGTACTCCAAAAAAAAAATCTTTCTTATATGTTATAATGCTGGTCCTTGCCCATTTCACCATGCAGGGACCAGCATTATAACATCATAGTGAGATATTTTGGCCTGGCCTGCTTTCTAGCTTGCTGATGGCCAATTTCCTGCTGTATTTGCCAAGCAGAAAAGTAGTCAGGATGCCATACATCCGATTGTCCGGCACTGAAGAGTCCTCAAAGTGAATCATCAGATCAGCTGCTCTGGAGAGTCGCTGGAAATGCTCTCCAAATGGGATGCTTTGGAATTGCCATCCAAATTTTGCTTATTACCAGGTGTCCTCAAAGTATGGCACTATGGGCAGAGTTGTCCATGCTGAAGCAACTCAACAGCTAATTTCCTGCTGCAATATTTACTGCAAAATAGAAATGCCCATCACTTGTGGTAAAGTACTAATCTCAAGCCTGATGGTAGTTTTCTATAACAGCAGCACTTAAAAGAAGGAAAGGGGAGGGATGATCCACTGCTTTTCCAAATACATCACCTAAGACAAGAAGTTTGCCCTGACTCATGGAAAGGCTGGCCTTGTTCTGTCATGAAGAAGCATTTAGTCTAATTAGTTCGATTAGATTCAAAGTGCACCCTGATGCAAAACTGGAAGTTTTGCTTTCTGCAGTCTTCTTTATTCATTTCAATGAAGGCAATGCTTCTCTGTGTGCTTCTCTTTCCTATTACCCACATTCTCTCTCACTGAGGGAATCTTTATGTGCAAAGATCTTGCCTTTCTATTGAAATAAGTGGGAAGCACCAAAATAACCATTTTCAAAGAGGATTTTTAAACCAAGACAGCATGCTGGCATGTGTAATGTTAGGTCATATGTTATCCTTTATAAAAAAGATGTTCAGGGTAAAGATCAAAAGTTAGTTAGCATCAGCTGAAAATCAAACCTGTGTTGTATAAAGAGATTATTAATCCTTTGTTTATCTGTACTGAAATGCTTTTGCCCTGGGCATTGGCAATGTCATTCCCTGGTAACACAAAGATTCAATCTGTATATTGAACTTTTTTTCCCTTATTCATCACATGATTACTTATGTAATGTACTGATGACTCAGTTGGATATGATTTTTGAAGTTGGCTAGAGACTGAGAACTGCTCAATTGGTTTGATTTTTGTAGATTAAAAATGGCATTGCAGCATTACTAGGTTAAAGTCGTGAACTGGATCAACAAAAAAGCACCAGTTGACACTTTCAGGTCCATGCTTTCCTGTGACACTACTGCTGTGCTCCCCATGAAGATTTCAGTATGTGTTAAAACTGATTTTTACTTCTTATTTATTTATTTATTTACAGCATTTCTACCCCGTCTTTCTCACCCAAGGGGACTCAAGGTGGCTTATAAAAACTGGCAAAAATTCTATGCCAATAACAAATTCAACAAACTCAACCATAACACATGTAAACAGTTCCACATTACTTAATAAAACAGTATACAAGACTTAAAACATATGGAATACTTAGATCCACTTACTTCTTAATCTTCTTTGCAATGGGTGAAAGATGTAGTCTATTTAGATGGTTTAGATTGTTTTTCTAATGGATTTGTCTGTTTCAGTTTTAAAACAAAACATCCAGGAATGAGAAGCAGTAAAAATGTATTTTTGGATTTTCTTGATGTTTAACTGCAATCCAGCTTTTGCACTTTCTTATTTCACCTACTGAAATGTAAATTTGTAGTCCTATTTGTATTCAACTTGGAGAGAGAATTCTCTGTTTGACTTGAAATATCCAAGGAAACTGAAGGGAAAACCTAAGTAATAGTCCAGAGGAGGGCTACTAAAATGATCAAGGGTCTGGAGAACAAGCCCTATGAGGAGTGGCTTAAAGAACTGGCCATGTTTAGCCTGCAGAAGAGAAGGCTGAGAGGAGACATGATAATCATGCATAAATATGTGAGAGGCAGTCATAGGGAGGAGGGAGCAAGCTTTTTTTCTGCTGCCCTGGAGACTAGGACATGTAACAATGGCTTTAAACTACAGGAAAGAAGAATCCACCTGAAATTAGGAAGAATTTCCTAACTGTGAGAGCTGTTCAGCAGTGGAACTCTCTGCCACAGAGTGTGGTGGAGGCTCCTTCCTTGGAGGCTTTTAAGCAGAGGCTGGATGGCCATCTGTCCGGGGTGCTTTGAATGCAATTTCCAGCTTCTTGGCAGGGGGTTGGACTGGATGGCCCATGGGGTCTCTTCCAACTCTATGATTCTGTGATTTTAAATAGATAAACCGCTACCATGTAATGCTTTTGAGGACCTATCTTGCTCTTTGGTCGTCTAGTCAGAGAAGGCTTCAGCCAATTCTTTCGTCTGCCTTGGAGGTCCATAGTAGAAGCCCACAATTACATCTTTTTCAGTCCTTAATTCTTATTCAAATGCTTTCCACCTGGTTTACAGGATTTAAGTCTTGCATCTCTTCACAGGTGTAAATGTTTTTGACATATAATGCTACTCCACCCCTTCTCTTGTTTGGTCTATTTCTCTGGCATAGGTTATACCCCTCCATTGCTACATTCCAAGAAGGAATTCCATTGACTGTGATGCAGTCCCATTTTTCTCCTTCCTGGTAGTTTTATTTTTGTAAAACAATACTGATTTTATAACAATGTAAACCAACAAATTTGGGGTTGTTGGAGAAAACAGGAAGAAGAAATCATCAAGTTATTTATATGACATGTTCCCTTCCAAATTACCTTCTATTTTAATATGAAAGATATAGATTTACATGCCAGAGCAATCTTTCTTTCTACTCATTGAAGCTTCAATATTTTAGAATACAAATTGGAAATCAGACATGACAGCAGATCTGATATCAGAGGGCAATGCAGGATAAAATAAACATGGCTAGTCTATGCAAAGTCCAGGCTTGGCACTCTAGATGCCTGCTGCCTTAATTTCCCTAGAGTGCATAAAACCCTGCTATATCTGGACCCATGGCATTCTTGAATAAACATAAAGGGAGATTATACTATCAGCCAGTAGTTTGCTTCCTATTATGCATACTATTCTACTAAAATGCAGAGAACGTGGGAACCCCTCCCTGTAACCATCTGGCAATCTTAATATAGTTCAATGAAGAAAACACTTTGCTTACCTTCATACACACGTTTGGCCCTGGCCTTGCCATTTACCCTTATTCCTGGAAAGTATATATCCAGAATGAAGGTTGTCCTCCACATTGAACAAGATTAATATTTCCTGTATGAGCCATTCTAATTCACAAGAACCTGAAAGAGTAAATATGATCATCAGACTACTAAAATATATAATCTCATAAAATAACCTGGTGTCTCAGAAAAAGAGCTAGTTTTGGCAGTGTGTGTTTATGAATTCCAACTAAAGTATAATAGGACAATAGCAGTAATTCTTGGCATTAGTCAACAAAGAAATTGATTTACAAAGTAGCTACAGTAGAGTCTCACTTATCCAACGTAAACGGGCCGGCAGAACGTTGGATAAGCGAATATGTTGGATAATAAGGAGAGATTAAGGAAAAGCCTATTAAACATTAAATTAGGTTATGATTTTACAAATTAAGCACCAAAACATCATGTTATACAACAAATTTGACAGAAAAAGTAGTTCAATACACAGTAATGCTATGTAGTAATTACTGTATTTACGAATTTAGCACCAAAATATCACGATGTATTGAAAACATTGACTACAAAAATGCGTTGGATAATCCAGAACGTTGGATAAGTGAGACTCTACTGTATTTGCCACATAGCATTTCTCAGTTCCTAGTTGATCTTATGTCTTGCCAAATCAAACTTTTTGGGATTACAATCCCCCAGCCACCTTAAACGTGGTAACAATGCCCACAAGGCAATCTTCACCATGGGCCTGATGTGACCTGAATTCCTTGAGGCTTGCAAGATTGGTGGCTTCGCCTTTAATAGGCCCAGATAATTGCTCTCAATATGGAAAATTAGTATGTCTATAGAAGGCCTTCTGTTGCCTTTCCTCAAACAACAGCGGTAACAACCCCCCCCCCCCCCCCATTGGAGCCCCTGCCTACCCTACCATTCACTTATGAACAGGCTGCAACCCAAGGTGACATGCACAGGCTTCCTTTCTGCCCAAAAGAGCAAACTGTGTCCACAGATGAGGCCTTGCCTTCAAACCATCCCGCATCTGTAAACTAAATGAACAAAAGAGGTCAATAATCACTAGACTGTTGTCAGGAATGCCCACATGTAATGACAAAATGCTGTTGAGAGTCATTAAATTCCATAGCTGCTGCTGTGAAGGCTGCCCCAATACAGAAGCAGTGCGTACCAAAATTGAACCCCTGCAGGCCTTTCAGTGTCTTTGACATAACTTTCCAGAACTGATATTTTGTAAGAGGAAAGGAAACAATACACCCAGATCTTTCCCTCTTACCTCCATGTATTGCCAAAGGTCCTAACAGAGCAAAGGTCAGCCCCCACACAATTGTACAAGTCCACCTTAGTTACCTTCCTCATCAGTGCCCAATCTAGCCACAGTTCCAAGTCTTGCATAGCCAGTGCTCTACCAGAGCCACCGCTGCATGATTTGACCATGAGTTCACTTAGCCTTAGTGCTCCAAAGCAGGCTGTTATGACCACAGCATGAAAAATGACCTGAATAGAGGAACAACAAATGCTGGGCCAAAGTCACTCCCAACAATGTAATGTATATGGTCCCGTTGTTACCCGCTTATCACATGCTGGACCCTGTTCCCTGAACCACCCTTCCAGTATCTTTCACAAAGTAGCTGTTGTAATTGCATGCTCTAGTAGCATTAAGAACTGAAAAGATGGAGAGCCTGTCTCTCAGATGTCTCTCTAAAGATCACTGCTTAAGTGGGAAAAATTAAGATTACATATTCGATATGAATCTCGCAAAATGAACCGTATTAAGTAATACTTAAATTTCCCAAAAAGGCATGGAACAAGACCTGATTTTTATCACTCCTAGATGTGCTTGTAATTTAAAAATTAATTGCTGTAATATTTAAAATGCCATAAATTTGGTGTTCTTTAATATAATGTTTCCAAAGTTATTAACTCCACAAAAGCACCTAAAATTCAAGGATCTGTCATCTGTAACTCAGCATAAAATCTAAACTGTCTCAAAATTCAGGATGATTCCTGGTGGCTCTTTCTCACCCATTAAAGGATGCTCTATGAAAAGACCCAGAGAAATAAAGTAAAAATTTGGAAACAAGTTCTGTTTTGTAAAAGCTTATGATAATGATATAATGCCCCCAAACCAGACAATTAAACATCTATTTTAATGAATATAAAGGTCATACCAAAATGTCTCTATATAAAGCAACTTTCTTGGAAACATAGATATTTTAGAAATATTGACAGATTATGTAGGATCATAATAAAACATGGCTGTGCAAACTAAACCAACATTTTAATTTTCCAGGGTATATGAAGGCCATTGTCCATTTCACCATGATCAGTGTATCATCCATTACATTGATCTCTGGGTCATCTGCTTGTAAACTCTATCTAGTATCCAATGCCATTCTCCCTTTGACTGCTATCAAAGTGACAAATGTAACCATGCAGTCATACTATCGTTGTTCCATTACTCTTAGAGAGTAGGCTACTTGAAAATATGTCTCCTTCACTACATTTAGTCAGTTTCTGACCTTGTAGGAAGCAAAGCACGCTTACTTTTAAACATTTCAACAACCAGGATTTTGTGAGCAGATGTGATACACACATGCATCAGCAAAATCTATCTCTCTTGTGCCAAAAGTTGTATAAAAAGTAGCTAGCCATCAATGTTTTATTATTTTATCATTTTTGTGTTCTCTTGTCCCTGGATTCAATCATATATTGTTTCTTTTTTTCTTCTGTTGCAATATAACTGAAATCAAGGGGGCCACTAGGGGAACCAGGAGTTGCAGGGATGAAGATAACATCGGATGACACCATCAGAGAGTGATAGTAAAATTTTATAATAATAATCTGTAGTTAGATTTTATTAATGTTCTGCATTAATAAGCCTACAAGACTAAAACTTTTTGCTGAACTGTCTTCCATGCATGCATTCTGGTCAGAGCTGCCATTATTGCAATAATATTTCAAATCACATAGTTTTGTCTGCAAACCCTTTTCATTCTGGTTGGTTTTTTAAGCCACTGGTTTTGTCAAATTTTGTGGTATTTTAAATACACTATTGAGATTTTGTCTGTTTTGAGATGAGGTCTATGTGGGTGATACCATGAGTGAACCACACTGGCTGAAACTCAGTGATGCCACTAATTGAAATACGAAGAAATAATAATCATTCTGATATTACTTTTTTTTGGTTCACAATTCCTAGGGAGTCATTTTGGATTTTGAATCTGTATTTATTGGGTTTTTCTGCCCGCGTGTAGAGAGAGAAAGAGAGCAGGAGAGAGTGAGTTGAGTAAGCTCTTCTCACCATCAGAAGTGAAAGCTTTAGTTAGAGACCACAAATTAATGAAAATTTCAATTTATGAGTATGGTCATGGGTTTCATGGTCTGGTGTTTAAGGACTCATGAATTTGGGAACAGACTACAATTTAATTTCAGCGACAAGCTTATCATATTTTATGCACTTACTTTTTCTTAGGAAAAAACAGATTTCATCCCTCTCTTTTATTTAGTAATCAACCACAAACAGTTCTGAAGAGGTTTGCGAGAGTAATTATCCAACCGGCTGATAGCAAAATTTTGATGCTTTGCTGAAGAGGCCACTAGTGGGTGCTGTTTGTGTGCTTTAATTTTTCTTTAGCACAGCACTTCCCTCTCTTTGATTTCTTCATAGGAGTATCCATAAACATGGCTTGACTGTTCAGATCGTGCAAACCAATTCTATTTTAATAGGTAAATACAAATCCTTTGTCGATTTGGCTGTCAGAAAAAATGATGATTACACTTCAAGAACAATGTTTGAATAAGACATCAATAGGAAATGGCTGGAAAAAGAACAAAAAGTGCATGACAAGGAATGAGAGAATTAGGGAACAGGAAAAATTGAATAGAAATGAAATGGGAAAAGCCATCCACATACACTTTGTTTGATTTCTACGTAGTAAGATAGGTGGGAATTGAGTGTGGAAGAATATGTGCAACATCTACATAGAGAAGAAGCTTGCACATTCTACAAAAAAGAGGTCACAGCCCAATTTAGCCCCCATTGATGTTGCTATCCACAAGAACACTATTCTGTACACATAAGTCTTTCATACCAGACAGTGTTCTATATATGGGAATTCTTCCCTTATTAGAGATGTAAAGAATGTTTGAAAATATTCAGAAAATGTTTCTGAAGTCTCAGGGAGTCTAGACAAATGAAACTGTAGCGATGAGAATCTTTGCTTCTAGAATTTATTCTGCACAACATCCATAGCTTTTTACATATTAAAAAGCATTTTCTGTGCAGAATAATAATAACAATATGTTTATTATTTCCAGTCTCTTCTTTGCAGCTCAAGGCTGGGTACAACATGGTTAAAACAGCGAGATAAAGCAGAATACTATTAATATATATATAACAAATATACACAGATTAAAAATTATCGATGAAATGCAACTTAAAATTCACAAGTTAAAATTGCCTGGATATGCCTGCTAGAAGAAATACGTCTTCAGTTGTGTCATAAATTCCAACAGCTGATTTAGTCGTTGGAGCTCTTCTGGCAAGTTATTGTCTTGGATTGGACGATGATGATGGATGACAACGTTCCTGAACCAAATAATTATTTTCTTTGCCAAAATGCTGTTCTCTTTGCAAAATTATGGTAAATCATAGAATCATAGAGTTGGAAGAGACCTTATGGACCTCAACCACACGTCGGAGCAGCGAGTTCCACTACTGAACACCTCTCACAATTAGGAAGTTCTTCCTAATGTTCAGGTGGAATCTCTTTTCCTGTAGTTTGAAACTGTTGTTCCACGTCCTAGTCTGTAAGGCAGCAGAAAACAAGCTTGCTTCTTCCTCCCCATGACTTCCCTTCACATATTTATACATTGCTATCATGTCTCCTCTCAGCCTTCTCTTCTGCAGACTAAACATGCCCAGCTCCTTAAGCTGCTCCTCATAGGGCTTGTTCTCCAGTCCCTTGATCATTTTAGTTGCCTTCCTCTGGACACTTTCCAGCTTGTCAACATCTCCCTTCAATTGTGGTGCCCAAAAATGGACACCGTATTTAAGGTGTGGTCTGACTAAGGCAGAATAAAGGGATAGCATGACTTCTCTGGATCTAGACACTATACTCCTATTTATGCAGGGCAAAATCCCATTGGCTTTTTTTGCTGCTGCATCGCATTGTTGGCTCATGTTTAACTTCTTGTCCATGAGGACTCCAAGATCCTTTTCACACATACTGCAGTGAGACAGGCGTCCCCCATTCTGTATCTTTCCATTTCATTTTTTCTGCCTAAGTGGAGTATCTTGTATTTATCCCTGCTGAAGTTCCTTTTGTTAGTCTTGGCCCATCTCTCTAATATGTTAATTTTGTTTTGGATTCTGCTCCTTTCTGATACTACTTTTACACAGCATAAATCTCAGTTGCTAATATAACTCACAGACTCTTGCTTTTTGAAGACTTTCTCACAGCAGAGAGCATCTTCAAGAATGAAATTTGCAAATAAATAAATCCTTAGCCCTTAATAAGGGTCCCAAGAGCCTCTTTTCCGCAGTCCTCACAGGAAGTAGAAAAAAAATCTCAGGGCTAAAACACTGGTTTGAACCGTATGTATATTTTCCCTCATAGTTTGACTTATGTTTTATATTTCAATTAAAAGCTCTGTACAACTGCAGATGTTATTTAATGTATCAGGCGTAACAGTGTCATCAAGGCTGCCCCTTGTAACTTCATAAAAGATTGCTTCCTATGACATCCAAATGTTGCCTCTAGGTCTTAGATTTTGGTCTTGAAATCTGAGGACCTGAGATTTCTGATCTAGCAATCCATTAATGCAAAATGTGAAGTGAAAAGATGGCCTGCATAACATTTAGAGTACTTTTTTCCCCTTGTCTAACTATGTCAAGGAAGGTTTAAAACAAAGAAGTAATCTATACTGGTCATATTTTATTGTCTCACCCCCAGTAGTGCCTTTCCTTTTACTAGAAAACTTCATCAGGCGCATTTTAAACTAGGTCAGCCGGGGGAGGGGGACAATAGCCTTTCGAACATTTTACCCACGACCACAGGGAATCGCCATAAGGCTAAATGGAGGGTTGCACAAACACAAGGACCAATTACCAAGAACACAATAATCCCAAACGAACAGCTCAGCGGGAGGTCCCAGGGGCTTACATGTCTTTACACTAATGCATAGAGCATGGGGAATAAACAAGACGAACTCCAACTTTTAGTACAACACCACACTTGCGATGTCATAGGCATCACTGAAACCTGGTGGGATGACTCCCATCACTGGAATGTAGTCATTGAAGGCTATAACCTCTTTCACAGAAAGAGAACAAAGGGGAGAGGAGGGGGAGTAGCCCTATATGTCAAAAACATTTACGTTGCATAAGAGATGCAAGACGGCAATCTGGGAAACCAGCTTGAAGGCATCTGGATAAGAATCAAGGGAACAGGGACTCAAAAAGATCTCGTTGTGGGTGTCTACTACAGACCTCCGAACCAGGATGAAGAACTTGATGAAGCCTTCTATCAGCAGCTGACCAAACAGGCACAAAGAAGAGATATAGTAGTCATGGGCAATTTCAACTATCCTGATATCTGCTGGAAAACAAACTCGGCCAAGAGTACAAAGTCCAACAAATTCCTCGCTTGCCTTGAAGACAGTTATATGGTCCAGAAGGTAGAAGAGGCAACAAGGGGATCGGCTTCTCTTGACCTCATCCTAACAAATGCAGAGGACCAGATCAATGCAGTTGAAGTGGTCGGATCCTTAGGGGCAAGTGACCATGTGCTCCTGCAGTTTGCAATACAAAGGAAGGCCAAAAGGAAAAAAGTCAAACCCACATTCTGGACTTTAGGAGAGCTGACTTCCAAAAAATGAAGGAAATACTGAGCAACATTCCATGGACACCAATACTAAAAGACAAGGGAGTTAAGGATGGATGGGAGTTTTTTAAAAGTGAAATACTCAAGGCGCAAATGCAAACAGTGCCAACAAAGAAAAAAATAAGACAAGTGCAAAGAAGCCAGAATAGATGTCCAAGGAACTGCTAACCGGGCTAAGACTCAAAAGAGATATGCACAAGAAGTGGAAAAGGGGAGAAATCACCAAAGAAGAATTCAAACGTATAGTCAACTCCTATAGGGAAAAGGTTCTCAAGGTTAAAGCGCAAAATGAGCTCAAGCTTGCTAGGGACATTAAAAACAACAAAAAAGGTTTTTTTGCTTATGTTGATAGAAAAAGGAAGAACAAGGAGGCAATAGGGCCTCTGCGAGGAGAAGATGGGGTGATGGTGACAAGGAACAGGGAAAAGCCAGAACTACTTAATGCCTTCTTTGCCTCGGTCTTCTCACAAAAAGAAAGCCAGCCTCAACCTCAGTAACATGGAATGGATGAAGGATTAGGGGAAATCCAACCCCAAATAGGGAAACAAGTTGTCAAGGAACACCTGGCCTCTCTAAACGAATTCAAGTCCCCAGGGCCAGGTCAGCTACATCCAAGAGTATTGAAGGAACTAGCTGAGGTTATTTCAGAACCACTGACAATTATCTTCGAGAGTTCTTGGAGAACAGGAGAAGTCCCAGAAGATTGGAGGAGGGCAAATGTGGTCCCTATCTTCAAGAAGGGAAAAAAGAACGACCCAAACAATTACCGTCCAGTCAGCCTCACGTCGATACCAGGCAAGATTCTGGAAAAGATCATTAAGGAAGTGGTCTGCGAACATCTAGAAACAAATGCTGTCATTGCTAATAACCGACATGGATTTACTAAGAAGAAGTCATGCCAGACTAATCTGATCTCTTTTTTCGATAGAGTTACGAGTTGGGTCGAAACAGGGAACACTGTGGATGTAGCCTACTTGGGTTTCAGGAAGGCCTTTGACAAATTCCCCCATGACATTATGGCAAACAAACTAGTAAAATGTGGGCTAGACAAAACTACGGTTAGGTGGATCTGTAATTGGCTAAGCGAACGAACCCAAAGGGTGCTCACCCTTTGGAAAGAAGTGACGAGTGGAGTGCCACAAGGTTCCGTCCTGGGCCCGGTTTTGTTCAACATCTTTATTAACGACTTAGATGAAGGGTTAGAAGGCATGATCATCAAGTTTGCAGATGACACCAAACTGGGAAAGATAGCTAACACTGCAGAAGACAGGAGTAGAATTCAAAATGATCTTAACAGACTAGAGAGATGGGCCAAAATTAACAACATGAAGTTCAACAGGGACAAATGCAAGATACTTCACTTCAGCAGAAAAAATGGAATGCAAAGATACAGAATGGGGGACGCCTGGCTCGACAGCAGTACATGTGAAAAAGACCTTGGAGTCCTCGTGGACAACAAGTTAAACATGAGCCTACAATGTGATGTGGCTGCTAAAAAAGCCAACGGGATTCTGGCCTGCATAAATAGGGGTATAGCATCTAGATCCAGGGAAGTCATGCTACCCCTCTATTCTGCCATGGTCAGACCACACCTGGAATACTGTGTCCAATTCTGGGCATCACAATTGAAGGGAAATATTGACAAGCTGGAAAGCGTCCAGAGGAGGGCAACTAAAATGATCAAGGGTCTGGAGAACAAGCCCTATGAGGAGCGGCTTAAAGAACTAGGCATGTTTAGCCTGCAGAAGAGAAGGCTGAGAGGAGACATGATAGCCATGTACAAATACGTGAAGGGAAGTCATAGGGAGGAGGGAGCAAGCTTGTTTTCTGCTGCCCTGCAGACTAGGATGTGGAACAATGGCTTCAAACTACAGGAAAGGAGATTCCACCTGAACATCAGGAAGAACTTCCTCACTGTGAGGGCTGTTCAGCCGTGGAACTCTCTGCCACCGAGTGTGGTGGAGGCTCCTTCTTTGGAGGCTTTTAAGCAGAGGCTGGATGTGTCAGGGGAGACGACGGTGGGGTGAGACCCTGGTTGCCGTGCAGAGTGGGTTCCAAAAATCATCATCCCGGTCTCACCTCCTTGTCCAGGCTGTCTTCCCATGCGGAGAATCAGCACTGGTCAACAAACACTCCAGCAGGCGAAGGGTCAGTTGAAATCCAACTGTTGTTTAACTTTATTTACATAACTATTTACAGTTACAGTCATTCACAATAAATCCCAGACACATGGCTGTGTCTCCTCGGCTACAGAGCATAGCATTCATAGTCCATCTCCAGAGAATGCTCACGCCGAACACACACTAACAAAATGACACTCCCCTGCATTCCACAGACCAAGAAGGAAGTCCCGGTCAAACAAACTTGACCCCATTGGTCCTGTGATACATCAATCAAAGCAGGTTCTTATTAACTCCATAGTTACTGAAATGTCTTGCCAAAACTAACACAGAAGGCATTTCTAACAGCCTAGATTGATTTTAACATTTCACCCAATTCACAATACCCTGACAGGATGGCCATCTGTCGGGGGTGGTTTGAATGCGATTTCCTGCTTCTTGGCAGGGGGTTGGACTGGATGGCCCACGAGGTCTCTTCCAACTCTACTATTCTATGATTCTATGATTCTATGAATGTTACCAAAAAAAAAAAACTAATGGGAGTGATGAAACATAACAATTGATACCATTATTACTTCTTTTCTGCTACCAGTTACCTGTCAGATCTTTGGAAGGATCAGGTATTCTGACACTGAAATGATCTACCCTTGAGAATGTTTGTCATTAACCTTGCTTCCATAATATGCAAGCTTATTGAAATGGTTGTTATGTTGTTCGGTCCATATGCCAGCCTCCTCCTTCCCCTTGCAAAATATACACATTCGAAGCATAGAGAATGTTTCATGTTTTCAGCAGTCTGATAATTCTTTGTTCTCTTTAGTACAACTGGGGGGAAATGCTATCTGAAACACTTATGTTCACTGTAGAATAATTACATAACTATCTAAATTTTACTTTATATGCACTCAGATTAGGTTTCTTTTGCTCAAAATGCATTTCAAAACTGTGGCTTAAAATTTCCGCTATTATTTTTCTCTATCTTTATAGGCATTTATATAATGATTTTGTGAAAGCCAGAACCTACCCAGGGGCAGATGGGGAAGAACAGCACAAACCATTAAACGATATCCAGTTTCAGTATGAAAAAGAAATTTGAAATGATCATAAAAGCACATGTACATTTATTTTTGTCCTTTACATTAGTTTCTTAAAATTTTGCTATATCTTTTGAACTTTGTTTCTGCCAACTCCATAGGGGAAACTCCTAAACTACTGCTTAATTTCAACCATAATATAAGATATACTATATATATATAAGCTAGTAGCCACTTATAGTAGGTGAATTGCTAATATGTGGTAAGAAATGTGTACCATAAATTCTGAATCCGTTCTACTGCCACAGCTGTTTAATGCCACCTATAAGCTTTTGTTCAGTTGGTATTTGAAGTATCTATTTTTTTTCAGAACATTTTCTCTTTCTGCAGGTTCACACAATCATTTTTATGAAAGGCTTTTTACAAAGTCTTCTTTACAATATGCAGGCTTTTATAATTTCTCACAGTTAAAAAGAAGCATTCCTGAATTTTCCTTTAATCTCTTTGGCCTATTTTGTCTGATTTTCTGTCTCCATGTTTAAAAAATAAGCCAGATTGGATCATTCTACATATTTTGCCATTTATAAAGTTCTTATAGGTGAAATACTCATTTTAACCTCCTAAAGTCTGCTGTTTTTAAAACCTTACATATTTTAGTCTTATCTTGGCTTTTTCTAGTACCACCATTATGTGTATTGTAGGAATTCTCCTTATTTTTTCCTTTGTTGGCTATAGATACAGATCTTTTAGCTACTCTTTTTTCTGCTTTACCTGGGTTTTTCTTTCTTTTTAAATTCAGCCTCGGTTCTTGCTGCTTTTAACTCAAGTAAGAACATGTCAGACAGAATTTTATCTCAAACTTTCTAAAGTCAAGATAACTATTTTGTACATTGCTGCTGCAGCCTATTTTTAATTGTGACCTCTTCAGAGGATGGCTGAGAGAAAGCACCTTTTGTTGGTACCTCTTTGATCCTCAGCAGTTTCATTGATTCTTTTCTAAAATGAAGTATTTCCTTTTAGCTGCATGTCAGAATCTTTAAGTAGCACAACATCATCAAGGATGTCACTCAGAGGGGGGTTGAGGAGGGAGGGAGGGATGGCTGCTGCTAACCACAGCTGCCATGCCACCTTCTCCAATTCAGTTCTTTCCAAACAACAAGAAAGAATGATGTGACATCAACAGAGTAGTAAAAGGGAAGTGGGAGACACCAAAATGCACCGTTGTATGTAATCCTATTCTTATTTCCTGCCTGTAAAAACTGCCAAACTGCCCATCGTACAACTGGTAAAGCAGAAAGTTCTGACTAGTCATGTTCTATGAGTCAAGAATAGCAAAACAAAAACAGAACCAGCCACAAAAAATGTGTCACAACAAAACCATACACAGCTATAGCTTCAGTCGGCTCAAGTTTCTTTTCTTGCTGAATAATATTTGGCTTGTGCACCTTTCCAACTGTAAAAGACAGTTTCATCATGTTGTTTATAGAGGGGTATAGAGGATATAAAGGCAGTCCTGAATTACAAACATCAGACTTACAAATGATTCATAGTTAAGAATGGAGTGAGATAATCTGAAGTGAGAGAAATCCACGACCAAAATGTTGGTGGTTTGAATCAGGGAGCAGGGTGAGCTCCAGCTGTTAGCCCCAGCTTCTGCCGATCTAGCAGTTCGAAAACATGCAAATGTGAATAGATCAAGAGGTACTGCTTTGGCGAGAAGGTAACATCACTCCATATATATATATATATATATATATATATATATATGGTTTCCCCCTGACATTAAGTTTTGTCATATCTGACTCTGTGGGATGGTGCTTATCTCCATTTCTAAGCTGAAGAGTTGGCATTGTCCATAGACACCTCCAAGATCATGTGGCCGACATGACTGCATGGAGTGATGTTACCTTCTCGCCAAAGCAGTACCTCTTGATCTATTCACATTTGCATGTTTTCGAACTGCTAGGTCGGCAGATACACATACACATACACACACACACACACACACATACACACACACACACACACACATATATACATGCATGCACACACACACATGGAAGCAGGAGTTACACTTCAGAAATGTACTTTTTCTTACATGTAAACTCAACTTAAGAACAAACCTTGTTCATCACTTGAGGACTTCCTGTAGTGGGGGGGGGGGGAATATAAGCACATGGTTCCCCACACTTAGGAAGCTGTGCAGTTTTCTGTGCTTGATATCACACCCCTCCTTGAAAGTTCAGCTTCCCCAGAAGGTGAAGCAGTTGGGGAATTCATAAGGTTTTAGAAGAGGAAGGAGAGCTGGATGAAAGGCCCCCAATCTCTAAGGAGGGTGAAGATTTTGGCAACTGGCTCAAACCAATTTGCAGGAACTTTTGACATCCTACTTTTCTTTCCACCAACGTTCCTTGAGGGCTCATAGCTGCCCTTGAGGGACAACAGCTGCCAAATTGATGACTTCTTCCAACACCATAAGAAAATAGCATATTTTTAAGAACCCTTCAAAATGTTTTTGAAAGCATTTTCCCTCCAAAATAATGAATGGAAAAAATAACAAGGTAATGATACTTGTTACATGGATACCAGTAACAATTGTATCGTTCACGACTGTGGAAAGTACACATCCTTCATTAAGAAATTCTTCCATATCAACTCAGGCTGAAAGCCTATCTGAATAAGAAGGTCTTTGCCTGCCAGTGGAAGTAGGTGAGATGGTACAAGGATAGAATAACAAATTTCCAAAATAACAAGCTAATATACCATAAAGAACCTTTAAAGTCCAGGGAGAAGGAATAATGCTAACCATTTTGATTTTAATATTGAATGTAGTTTTAAAGTTTATTATGTATTAATTTTTAATTCAATTTATTTTAGCTTATGTTTTGTATGTGTTTTAAGGCATTGAATAATTGCCATGTGTACGCTGCCTTGAGTCCCCCTTTGGGGTAGAGAAAGGTAGGTTTTAAATAGGGGAAATAAATAAATAAATAAACCATAATGCCTCGTTCTTTGCTTTGTAAATGATCTGATTTATTACTACTTAGAATAATGGAATCATATACTTTGAAGAGACTACAAGGACGATCCAATTCAATTCGCCATTAAGCAAGAATACACAATCAAAGCTATCCTGCCAAATGCCACCTATTCAAACTCCCCCAAAGAAGGCAACTCCACCCCACTCCATAACAGTGTGCTGTATTCCATTGTTGAACAGCTCTTACCTTCAGAAAATTCTTCCTAACTTTTAGGTGAAATCTCTTTTCCTGCAGTTTGAATCAATCGCTTTGCATCCTAGTGTATTCCAGCAGAAAACAAGTCTACCCCATCTTCATTTTTCCAGGAGTTAAAATTAAATGAACCATTAATCTTCATTTTACATTGTTTTCTATTAAATGTTGAATTCAGCATAGATTCTATAACATCATGCCACTGTGGGAAGATGCATATCAAAATTGAACATTGAAATTATATATGAAACTATTTTGTAAAGGCTTTGCCCATAATAAAGGGATTTGCACACCATTTTACTTATATTTCATTACAAATTCTTGCTAATTATATTAATTTGTTGTATGACAACAATAAACAACAAATATTTTAAAATATAGACAGATTAACACTGCTGTTGAAATGCTAAAATATAATTTTAGAACAAAACTGAACACATTTAGATAACCTTCAACATTTGTTTCTGTTGTTTGGGTCTTTCTGAGTACTGATTTGCCTCCACCATGTCCTTCCAAATAGTGACTCTTGGTACATTGTCAGAATTTAAATAACCCAGAGACTTGAAGGATCCTCTGCATCATTTTTATTCTAAAGTTAAACATGCTCCATTTATATTGATGCATACTTTGGATTTGCATTTTTATAGGAAGAATTCTATTAGAGAATGTATATATAAAATCTGGAGTGTAAACATACACAAACACATACACCTTTATGAGAGCTCTAGCCTTGGCTGAGATATTGAACAATGAGCAAGGAAATGTCCAAAAATTAATTATTTTCCCATTCTGTTAACCTTCATTATGCCCTTCAAAGATTATTCTCATTGAGTTGAAAACAAAATTTTATTGCCCATACCAAATAGACTAAAGGTTGTTTGGTTTTTCTTCTCACTTTTCATACCATGCTAATGATTTTCACCTCAGTGGATTTTAATTAAGGAAAAATAACTAGCTAGCTTCATAGCTCATCATACTGATGTGTGACCATGTGAAATTTATTTGTGAATATACAGAGGTGGTAGGGTACAAATTTGGCCATTGTAAAAGCAGAAGGAAGTTCTTTTTTCCTTCAGGTAAAGGGCACAACTTATACACATACCTTCAATTAAAATACCTTTCAATAATAGAGAAAACTTAACTAGATTTGGACCATCAGTTCAAGGTATTGGTTGAGGAAGAGTGAGTATGGAAGGAACAAAACTAAAGGTTTTGTAGCGATTTCACAGGCATCTGTATTTAAACATTTATGTTCAAGATTTGGTCCACAAATAATGAGAAGAAAACTTTCTGGAATGTGTCATGCTGTGTGATGGAATTTGTAAATATAGCATAGTATACTCAAAGTCTTTATTCACCATGGAACATTTTTACAGTTAGTATATTAGTACAGTAGAGTCTCACTTATCCAACACTCGCTTATCCAACGTTCTGGATTATCCAACCCATTTTTGTAGTCGATGTTTTCAATAAATTGTGATATTTTGTTGCTAAATTTGTCAATACAGTAATTACTACATAGCATTATTTCGTATTGAACTATTTTTTCTGTCAAATTTGTTGTATAACATGATGTTTTGATGCTTAATTTGTAAAATCATAACCTAATTTGATGTTTAATAGGCTTTTCCCTAATCCCTCCTTATTATCCAACATATTTACTTATCCAACGTTCTGCCGGCCCGTTTATGTTGGATAAGTGAGACTCTACTGTAATTGTATATTTTCTTCATGTTACTACATTCAAAACTTTACAAAAACTATATGATAAAATAAATATACAAGCTATGACAGTTGCGCAGAGTGTAAATTACGTCTATTGCCATATTGACCAAAGTGAGCCCAGTGATTTTTCTGAATGCTCTCTTACAGTTCAGGCCTATTCTTTGATTTCTGTTCCATGGTGTTCATCTGGGCATCTCTGAGTGAATATAGTGCATTAAAAAATCCAAAATGTCCACAGAGTCAAAGAGTAATTTTAAAGAATTTTATATTACTTACAGTCATACTCTACACATCTATAGCATAGCCCTTGGGCCTTAGGCAACAACATAATCTATTGACATTAATAATTTTATCATGGGGAATATATAGTTTTAAACTTATGGAGCTTTGTATAGTATTTTTCAGGCATATACACAAATTGGACATCTTAATTTAAATCTTAGATTTTAACAATAAGAGATTGGAATTTCATTACAGATGATTTTATCATGCAAACAAAATATCCGCAAAGATTTAAAAATAAACGGTAGCAATTCAAAGGTGCCCTGAGTGGAGAAATGCCTATTCGAGCACATTTGCTTGTATGGCTATAAAATGTCATTGCTAACAAATGTCATTAACATTAGCATAAGCATTTAATTTAAATCTTTAAAATTGGAAAGTGCAAAGTACTGGAAAAAGATGCAGTTTTATGCTGTTATTTTGTATAAAGGCAGTGAAGCAACTAGATTATCGAAGAAAACATCTTCTATTCATATTGATTTTAATAAAGACTATACAGTCATCTGTAAAAGATTTTAGGAAATAAATGATTAGTTGTGTAAATTTTTAATAAGGTCAAGAAAATGAAAAACATTTCCTTGTGGCAGAAAAACTCTGAATGTATATATTTAATAAACATTATACATTCATCCATATAAGAACACATTTATGTTCTTTTGTTGTGCTTCTCCCAAGTATAATTTCACCATAGTGTGCATATATATATATATATACACACACACACACACACACACATATACACACACACACACACACTAAGGTGCTATAGAATTTTAAATGGCTCATGGTCAACCCTTGATATTTTTTATTGAAAAATACAGGTTTGATTCATACATACATAGTTGGAAATAGAGGTGGAAAAATGGAAAACATTTGAAAAACCTTCGTTGAGTTGTGAGAAACTGTGATGTGGAAAAACTGTGATGATAATATTCATGGTTTGAAACAGTCTGTTAAAAATGTATGTTGTTATTTTATGCATAAGTCAACTGTTTCTGCAGAGGAAACAGCATATTAATTTGTGTGCAGAGCATTATGTAGATAAATTAATTTCTCTGCATGAAAATATTATTTTCCATGGAAAAAAGTCCTTTCTCTTGAAGAAATACTGCTGATTTCTATACAAAGATATCAACAAGGATTTCTTCACAAAACCAGCCCCAAAGTGCATAAAGCCTTCAAAATGGTATGGTTTTTCAATATTTTAGAGCAGAAAGAAATTGCTGAAATTACTTGTTGCTACCTTAAAGAAGAAATTTAGTAAAGAAATACATCCCTATTTGGTAGCTTGGAATGAAAAATGTGGGCACAGCTCCTCCATATAGTTCAAATAGTTCTTTCTTGCTATTTCATTAAATTGTACCAGAGCAAGATCTTTTCTCTAGAGCAGGGGTCCACAAACTATGGCCCGCAGGCCACATGCGGCCCATCAGAACCATTTATCCAGCCCCCCCCCCCCCGCAGCAGTTGCTCCCTCCTCCTCTGCCATGGAAGGTGTGTGTGGTGTGAAGGAGAAAGAGGGAAAGACGCGTGCCTTTCCCACCTTGTCGCTCGCCCCGCGCGCTCCTGTTCCACTTCCTCCCTCACCCAGTGTGCACCTTTCTTGGCGATGGAGGAGGCAAAACAACAACGGAAGCATGCCTGTGGCGGAAGGAAGAGGCCTCCCATTTTATCTTGCAACACAGACTCCCTTCTTTTGGATGCGTGCGCAGCAAAACAAGGAGGGAGTATGCGCAGCGAGATAAAGAGGGAGGCCTCTTCCTTCCGCCACAGGCACACCCCCATCGTTGTTTTGCCGCGCGTGCATACACACATCCACAAGGAAGGAGTCTGCACTGTGAGAGTTAGAGCGAGGCGCGTGTGTGCATGGCGAGACAAGCAGGGAGTCCACATGTGCCTCTCTCCCTCCTCCTCAGTCATTCCAATGTGAATGACTGAAAGAAAACTCCTCATTCCTGTCATGGATTCATTCTTCTTGAAGGCTAGCAGTCTCTTCCAACCCTGATTATTATTGTGTTGTTGTTGTTGTTGTTGTTGTTGTTGTTGGTCAGGAGTGCTTTGATTATGTTTTGGTGCACAAAGGCAGAAGGGGGTGGACTAGATGGCCCAAGGGGTCTCTTCCAACTATGTTTATTACGGTATTGTTGTTGTTGTTGTTGTTGTTGTTGTTGTTGTTGTTGTTGTTGTTATTATTATTATTATTAGGTGGCTATCTGTCAGGGGTGCTTTATGTTTTGGTGCACAAAAGTAGAAGGGGGTGGAGTAGAGGGCCCAAGGGGTCTCTTCCAACCCTCTTTATTATTTTTATGATGATGATGATGATGATGATGATGATGATGATGATGATGATGATGATTAATAGTAACATTGAGGCTGTATTTGTTCCCTTTTTGTTTTTTACTTCAATATAAGATATGTGCAGTGTGCATAGGAATTTGTTCATAATTTTTAAAAAAAATATATAGTCCAGCCCTCCAATGGTCTGAAGGACCATGAAATGGCCCCCTATTTAAAAGGTTTGGGGACCCCTGCTCTAGGGATTAACATATTCCAAAATATATAGAATTGCAAACACAAATATCTTGCTCATACAAAACAGACTATACAGTCTGGTTAAGGTAAAAAGGTGAAGGTTTCCCCTGATGTTAAGTCCAGTCATGTCTGACTGGGGGTTGGTGCTCATCTCCATTTCTAAGCCGAAGAGCCAGAGTTGTCCGTAGACACCTCCAAGGTCATGTGGCCGGCATGACTGCATGGAGCGCCGTTACCTTCCTGCCGGAGCGGTACCTATTGATCTACTCACATTTGCATGTTTTCGAACTGCTAGGTTGGCAGGAGCTGGAGCTAACAGCGGCCGCTCACGCTGCTCCCCGGGTTTGAACCTGGGACCTTTCGGTCTGCAAGTTCAGCAGCTCAGCGCTTTAACGCATTTCGCCACCGGGGCTCCTACAGTCTGGTTAAACCAACTATCATTTCAGGGGTTAGAATAATGTGAATTAATCCATTATCAAAGAGGAAAATGAACTAAAGCACAAAAGTAAAAAAGACATTCAGTCTAATAGAGTTCTATCTGTTAGGTTTGTTGCTTTATCTACATTATAAATAACTGTCATGAATGTCTAATATTGCTTTTTTTCTAAACCTCTTACACGAACATGGTATATTTCAACATTCCCTTCACACTATATTTCAGCTACAATGGTTCAATAGTATTCGGATTCCTTTTACTCTAATAATGTAAATCCAAAACCATTCTCTTTATGGAGCTTAGCTAAACATTGTCTTTAGCCTAGTGCATGAAAGTCAGCCTAATAAAACATTTTTCAAAATAGTTTCCTCAAATGTTTTGGTACATTGCTGAACTATCATAAGGTTCCTAAGACCTTTGTGATTCCTTTTTATTCAGCCTCAGGAACCTAGAACTGATATAAACATAGAGAAAGTGTTAATAAATTGAACATTTCATTCAAAGTGTTTCTCCTTGTGATTCTCCATCTTTCTCTACCAACACACTTAAATTCATAAAAATTTCATGCTCCATTTAGGAGAAGGAGAAAATAGTGCTGACTTTAGTTAAGTTTATAGACATGGTTTCCCATGCAGGCCAATAAATGTCAGTTCTGATGTTTCAGCAGAAGCTTCATATCATGTTTAAATAATAGTTCTGACCCTGCATACAGGATGCTGTCCCATGCAAAGGAAAGGGAAAATACATTTAGTGTAAAATGGCTAAGATTTGCTTAATCAGAATTCTCTATGTGTCAGTAATAACACACAGTGCTTCTTTTCTTCTAAAGTGGAAGAAAGTCAGATGATTGCTGTGCAACCATGGAATAATGAGAGCAGACACAGAGAATTAGATTTTAGAATGGACATTTAGAACCTAATTAAACTGAACCCAACCTAGAAAGAATCAAGAGGGAAGAGCAACCTAGCACAGGATCAGGCGCCTCTACTATCTGCCACAGACAAGATCCAAGAATCTTTTTATAATGATGT
Source organism: Anolis carolinensis (assembly GCF_035594765.1). Taxonomy (NCBI): domain Eukaryota; kingdom Metazoa; phylum Chordata; class Lepidosauria; order Squamata; family Anolidae; genus Anolis; species Anolis carolinensis. The sequence goes on from NC_085843.1 coordinate 53,275,380, forward strand.
GTTTTAACTGTGTTGTGCTCAAAAGATGGCTAAAATTATTATTATAGTTGTTATTTGTTGTTATTATTATTATTATTATTATTATTATTATTATTATTATTATTATCATCATCCCTTTTCCTATGACCAAAATATGAGGAAGAGGTCACTTACATTCCCCAAGAGACAAGAAAACCCTCTTTTCCTTTACTGTGGCTTGGCTGCTCAACCCTAGCTGAGCACCAAAATTGCAATTCTGACCAATGGCTACTATATATCAGATCTTTATGTCCATTATAATGGCAAATAAATTCATAAGGCATTTTTAAAGGAATTAATAGTGATATAATGATAATGATTATCATAATTTCATTTCTTACCCACCTCTCCCCGTATATTGAGGCAGGGTATAACATAGCTAAAACACATAATCATCATAAATATGATATAAAATACACATATTAAAACATATTTCTATAAAATACATATTTAGTTTACAGTTTAGTTATTTAGACTTCCAATTTCTAATATTGAAAGTCTAAACAATTAGCTTCAAAAGAGCTTGAAGGAATGTCAAGGATTGTATAGGCAACCACTAGCACTTAAACAGGTTCCACTCTACGTAAATCGTTCCTGATAAAACAGTCTCTACAACCAATCTTGGAAAAGTCATTCATAGGGAGGTTATCTTGGGCACAAGTTTGTTTCCCATTTTTTAAAACTTATTAACTTGCTTCTCAAAAACACAGCATAGATTGTGAATCCTATCCTCCTTATAAAAGCATAGCTCATGTCTGATTATTTGAAACTTCATGTAAATATAAGATTAGATACACACTTAGGACCTCAATACATTAGCATTTGAATCCCGTGGCTCCCTCCTGCAGAACTTTGGCTTGTAGTTTAGAGAAACCGAGGACCTCTCTGACTGAGAATTCCAAAGTCCCCACTTTAAATTACAAACTCCACAATTCAGTAAGAGGCAGTCACTGGATTGGAAGTTCTTTGCCTACTCTTTAAAACACTAATGTGATGAGATCGAAAATCTTCCTTACAATCTACCTTTGAATTCAATGGAATTTGTATTTGTTGAAAGACCAGTACAAAAGTAACAGATCAGAAAACGCATTCTTTTATTTTTTTTTATTTTTAAAGAAATATCAGAAGGCTTTCGACTCAAATGTGTTCCTGAATGGCAGGGGGTTGGACTGGATGGCCCTTGTGGTCTGTTCCGGCTCTGTGATTCTATTATTCAGTACTTTTTTTCATTAAGTAACATTTGCTAATAGGTATACTTCAACTTCTGCAGTGTGGCCCATCACCTGCTGCTGTTCTCATTGGCAAAGTACTTGAAATGTGTGAATTCTGCCATTTTTAGTGCACCCCTTTAAATATTTGAAAGTATATCTATCCTCTTTTGTTATCTTCAATGTAGACTTAGTGTTTATATTTCAACTTTTCTTTGACTCATGCTTCCTCATTGGCAAGTGTGATATGCAGTTAATGAATCCCAAACCTTGGTTACATCTGCAAATTTGTGACCAATTCGCAAGACAGAAGAGGAAGAATTAAGGAATTGGCATTTTAAAAAGTATATGGTCTGTAACCAATGGTGAATTTTGCCATTGATTAATATATGTCATCTTCAAGAGGTGATATATAGTCATCAAAAATAACTTTGTACATATTACACACATATAATCACATTTTTCTCTGAATCTGTTTATTATCTTGATCAAGTAAGTGCTGCATTTTAGAAACTAACATTAAACATACTTTATTAGAATTTGTGAGATAGATTACACATGTTCTGTAAGAAATAAAAATAGGCACTTAAAATAAACTGTATATTCCTTTCAGCCAAGGGGTTACATTGAATATAAATTCAACAAATTATGAAGATATGAACTTATAATTGGAAGTGAAGCTAATTTTACTGTTCAGTATTAGCAAGTTGGAAAGCTGTGTGAAACATCTGTAACTTCTAACTAACTTTAAGAGAGTTATGTTAATATCTGCAGAGTATGCAAATATGCATGCAAGAAACACATCCCATTTTCCTCAGGATGATTTTGCAGCAAATGTGAAAGCTATAAAAGTTTATAACAGACATTATTAAGTTTTATAACAGTAAAGAGAAAAACAGCAGTAACAGGTAGCATTTATGAACAGATGCTCAGCTTTGTGGTATATCAATCAATATTCACATAGGATGCCACATATCTATTCCTATCTCAAAGGCTGGATGAAATCTTAGTATCTTTTAGATCACATGCATATTGCTAGTAGTTTTCTCCCTAGGGTCCAGCAGTGAACACATTTGGAGACTTGGTTTCCATTGGAACATTTACCATAAACAGAATGTATTCTGCTTGGTTGCATCTGTTGCCATTATTAGTGAATATGTGCATGATAGGTTTTTGCCAGTCTCACAAGGGAACTTAGACTGTGTGTGCATTGACTCCTAGCAGTAAAGCACAATGAGAGCAACACCATGCTTGGCCTCATTTAATAGAATTCTGCATTCAATGAGCCCAAAAGCAAATGTGATGCTCCAATCTCTGTCACTACTCAGCACATTTGCAAGGAGTGTGTATCATTAACAGCCCTTCTTATAGCTGCCAATCTTGGTTAAAATTGCTTTGATGTAGGAAAAATGAGTAGGGAAATGCTTTCTGTCCTATTCGGTTTCATAAATGCTCATAAAGTCACATTCACTTGCAGGCAGGGCCAAAGGCGTAAGAGTTGGGTTTAAATTACCAGCATACATATCTTAAAGCCTTTATTCCTATTGACTAAGCCTTGAAAGAAAGCAACATGTCAGACTTTTAATATGGGGAAACAAACAATTGCTGCAAAACCGAAAAGTGATATCAGAGAAAGGGCATGAAAAAGCATTTGGAGAATTTAAGGAGTGGTAGTGTAACATTTGTCTCCAGCGGTAGAAAGGAGACATGATCCCACTTAGATTCTTCAGCTAAGAGGTAAGTACTGTGATTCCATCATGGTTGCATTTGGATTTAGCAAATGTATTGGTCTCACACTGATCCGTTTGTCCTGATATCTAGAGTATGTCTCTGGTATTTAAAAACCATAGAAACAAAATATAGTATTTCTCTCGATTCTAAGCTATTCAAAGCATAAATAAAGATAACTTCAGACCAATGCCTCTCTATCAAGACATTACAGCTCATTTTGGTTGTCATTCATTTGTTTGGCATATACAGTTCAGAATGTATTCCAACGTGACTTCGTGAGATTTTCATTCCCATTAGAAAATAATAGAATACTGGAGTGAAATCTGTTTCCTTCTAATTTATTAAATATATATTGGGGATTTTAAGAACTCTTCTTGTTGTTGTAATGTATATTGTACTGTTCATTTATTGTACTGTTCAATGTGTTATGATTTGTTATTCTTTTTATATTCTGTTATATTGTATTGTTCTGGGCATGGCCCCATGTAAGCCGCCCCGAGTCCCCATTGGGGAGATGGTGGCGGGGTATAAATAAAGTTTATTATTATTGTTGTTGTTGTTGTTGTTGTTGTTGTTGTTTTTTCTTTCTATAGCATGGGAAGTTTTTTTTCAAACTAATACTACTGTTTTATACTACAACTTTTTTTTACTACTGCTACTTTAGTCAAGTGCCTTCTCATGTGAAGTGAGTTGAGGCTAATACTGTGTAATACTTCAAGGGCTGTTCTCAAAGAAGATGGAGCCTATCTGTTCACTGCTGCTACAGAAGATAGGAGAAGCTCTAATGTTTTTTTAAAATTACAGAAGAGTTTGTTTTTATTAAACATTAGAAAGAACTAATTGACAATAAGAGTACTGGCAACAAAACAATGACACCTCTTCCAGTTCTATGATTCTAGAGTGTACATTGGTCACTACTTCTATATATTTCAGTTGAAGTTTACTGCTTATAAATTTGGACAGATATCGTTTATGAAGACAAATCAATATGTTATGAATCTGCATATCTAGTCTGTATTAAAAGTATCCTGAGGTGACACATCCTTCTAATAGAGGAACAAACAATAAAATAATATGTTGTTGAAGGCTTTCATGGCCAGAATTACTGAGTTGCTGTGAGTTTTCCAGGCTATAAGGCCATGTTTCAGAAGCATTCTCTCTTGATATTTCACCCACATCTATGGCAGGCATCCTCACAACCTCTGAGGATGCCTGTCATAGATGTGGGTGAAAAGTCACGAGAGAATGCTTCAAGAACATGGCCATACAGTCCGGAAAACTCACAGCAACCCAATAAAATAATAAAGGCCTTAATCTATCCCATTGTCTTGGATCTTGATATTTATTCATATATTTTTCTTACAGCGCTAATTCCATGTTCAAGTCAATTGAATTACTTCATGTATTTATAATTTCTATGTATATGAGGGCAATTTTAAATGAATACACTATTTTATTTCCCCAGTGGGATGCCATAACAGAAATGGATGAATATAACCGCCCCATCCACACTTACCAGGTATGTAATGTTATGGAACCCAATCAAAACAACTGGCTTCGTACAAATTGGATTTCCCGTGATGCAGCCCAGAAAATTTATGTGGAAATGAAGTTTACACTGAGGGACTGCAACAGCATCCCATGGGTATTGGGGACATGCAAAGAAACATTTAACCTCTACTACTTGGAATCCGATGAATCCCATGGAATTAAATTCAAGCCAAACCAGTACAGTAAAATTGATACTATTGCAGCTGATGAGAGTTTTACTCAGATGGATTTGGGTGATCGCATCCTTAAACTCAACACAGAAGTTCGTGAAGTGGGACCGATAAACAGGAAAGGATTTTTTCTTGCTTTCCAAGACATTGGCGCATGCATTGCTTTGGTCTCTGTCCGTGTTTACTACAAAAAGTGTCCTTTCACTGTTCGGAACTTGGCTATGTTTCCTGACACTATTCCAAGGGTTGATTCTTCCTCTTTAGTGGAAGTACGAGGTTCCTGTGTAAAGAGTGCTGAGGAACGGGACACTCCAAAATTATATTGTGGAGCAGATGGAGATTGGCTTGTACCTCTAGGAAGATGCATCTGCAGTGTTGGTTATGAAGAAGTGGATGGGTCCTGCCATGGTAAGAAATTTTTTCTTTATTGCATCCCAATGCGATTTTTCTTTTGTTATGTTATGTTTCTGTGTAACTACTTGAGTTGTAGTCCAATTTTTAATGAATATAAAGGCAAATATTTCTTTGGGTTTAATGGGACATAGATGTTGTTCACAATCTATTATACTATTAGATTGCACACGATGTCTTCTGACCAGGACTTTAGTGAACAAAGAATGCAGAATACAATTTTGAAGTAATCCAGAATAGATTTTTTTGCCAGTTGCAATGAATGCATTTAAATGGTTGCTTTGATACCAAGTAATGAGGTCTGTAATACATACTGGGTTCAATGCCTGTGTGTAATTTAGAAAAGAGTCAATGCTACAGCCAAGATTCTTTGATAGAAGAAATCCAGTGCTACATATTTTATTGATCTGTGGTTTCTCTGGTAGTAGTTGAAATGAGTATGTAAATATCAATGTTTGATACAAAATGCAATGGAAGCATAACCATCTTTGCATAGATGCAAGCATATGTTGCAAAGATGAGGAAAATTATTATCTCATGTTTTATTGAAACTTTTTAAAAACTTTTTTGTTACTTTTATTGTTTTTATTTTATCTATGTTTTGTTTTGATGGATCATTTATATTGGTATCTAGGGGCATGGCCCCATGTGTAAGCCACGCTGAGTTCCATTGGGCGATGGTTACATTGGGGTATAAAAATAAAATTATTATTATGGCAGCACTGGCTGTATAAAAGACTCCAAATGACAATGTAATAAAAGAGAATGATAATGTACAGATTTAGATAGTGAACCTAAATAGATCAAAATATTTGTGTCAAGTTCTTGAATGATGTGGATTAGAAAGAGTCATTTTCTGGATCTTAACATTAGTGATGTATTCAGACAATATTAGCATTTTATTCAATTATAGGTGGGGAAGTCTGGTGAAATGAAGTTATCTTAAATGCTACATGTGATGAAGTCTATTCAGTTTAAGAAAACTATTTTACTGCATCTTATCCTTATGACTAATAGCTGTATGGAATCCATTGCAGAAAACATTCATTCCAACTTTTTGTTCAATTTGATTTCTATACTTTTGTGACAGAAAAGATTTCTTTGATTTGGTGTTTGAAATAAAGATAGCCAAAATTTATTTTTTATTTATTTTTAATAATTTTTGATACTACTTTCTTTAGAATTTTATTTTACACCTATAAAACACAGCAATAGAACATATGCCAAGAAATATAAACTCCTTTGTTTGTGCCAAATCCAAAGTCATTGTCTAGATGGCCCAGGATTGTGTCTGCTCACTGTGTTGTCACCTCTTCCTTGTCATTCCTGCTGGTTATGGAGCTCTGTCCAAGATCCTGCTGGTTGCATGGATGAGTCATTCTGAAGTAGGCAGAAGCGTCTGTGATGCCAGGAACCTAGGGCTCTGCTTCTACACTGTCATATAATCCAGAATATCAAGGCAGGTGATCCACATTATCGGCTTTGAACTGGTTTATCTGAGTCTACACTGCCATATAATCCAGTTCAAAGCAGATAATCTGGATTTTAAACAGCTGTGTAGAAGAGGCCTTACACATGCCTGGCTAGGAATAGTAGCAGTGATAGGGGCATGTAACTGTGCCAATGAAAATAAGAAAAGAGTGTTGGTATCAGTGTCCAATCTGGACAATGAATTAGGCCTGATCCAGCCCTCCAGACTGCCTCAAAGCCTAAAGATACTCCAGTATTTCCAGGAAACTCAAGAGTATAACATGGAACAGAATAAAGTTGTTTTAAACTGAAAAAAATCCACAATATTCACCAGAAGCCTCTGTGTATTGTGGGCACAGACAGCCGTCCATTTGCAATGAGTACATGATTTAGGGTCCATGTAGACAAGTCCTTAGTGGCTTTGAGCCCAATACACATTTCCATCAGCAATTACTGAGCAGTAGACTTTACTTAGATTATATGATTGAACAAAAAAGAAAGGGAAAAACCCCTTGCCATTCCCTGAGTATACTGTATATGGTAAATATACAGTATGAGTATGAGTATGAGTATTATACTGAGAGGATGTTCAGATGTTTTAGCCAAATAATATTGTGTTTTATTTCCACACATTCTTCCACATAAAACATGCACAAACACTGCCTTGTAGCATCCAAAATACTAACATAGTTATGACATACAATGTCAACCAAAGCAAAAAATTGCCATTTTCAATTTATCAATCAATATTCAAGCAAAGTTAGAATTTAGGTGGTTTCCTACTTTTCTCTGTGAATGCCCACGATGTTAGTAAGAAATTTCAATCTAGGGTCATATTAAAGGCACTGATGATAAACTGTAGCACTTGAAACACTGAAAGAACCAAGTTTCTAATATTTCCTTTAATTTATTATCCTTCCATATCATAATTTTAGGACCTTATGGTCTAAATGTAACTAATTACTGGTCTCATATATGGAAGATGTTGAATCTATGGAATTTACACAATTGTTAATTTATCAATTTCCCATTGATTTATATCAAGACTAGCAACTGAATTTAGATGGTCCACCTGACTCACACAAATATAGCTCTGGTAAGTCATATCTAAAAAAGAACTGTAAAAATGTTGACCTTAAAATAAATATGTATCCATTTGAAATTATACCATGACTTTACCCATAATGTAGTAGAAATTATTTGAGGTTATTTTTCAATGGTTCTTCCTCATGAAACCTTCTGATGTCTCTTTCTTGAAGATGCATATTTGATTACCAAGTCTTGATTTTCGGGGATGTTGATTTCCACTACACATTTTAATACACAAATTATGCTTTGAAGTACAGTAGAGTCTCCCTTATCCAACACTCGCTTATCCAACATTCTGGATTATCCAACACATTTTTGTAGTCAATGTTTCCAATACATCGTGATATTTTGGTGCTAAATTCGTAAATACAGTAATTACTACATAGCATTACTGCGTATTGAACTACTTTTTCTGTCAAATTTGTTGTATAACATGATGTTTTGGTGCTAAATTTGTAAAATCATAACCTAATTTGATGTTTAATAGGCTTTTCCTTAAATCCCTCCTTATTATCCAACATATTCGCTTATCCAACATTCTGCCAGCCCATTTATGTTGGATAAGTGAGACTCTACTGTAATATGCACTGTGGGTGCAGGCTTGAGAGAGTTTTATTGGTCAAAGCAAATTTTAATTTATGTATGTTGCAATCCTGCACAGCGTCTCTCAGTATACACAGCCACTCACTATGCCCGTTGTCAGTCAGTCCAGGATCCAAGCCAAAGTAGATTCAAACAACAAACTATGTAGGGATAATCTAGAAGGCGTAGTCAACAGTCCAGTCCAAAGGTCCTCACCAACACATCCAAACTATACATAAACCAAAGTCCAAAGTCAAGGTCTAATACACAATAAGGCACACAAAATCATCCAAACAGAGCTCCAAGCTGTAGCAAGTGCCAAACATTGCTCCCAGCAAAGACCAAATCCAAACTGCCACTCTTTATGCTCCATAGCACAAGTGCTCTCACCTCTTGGCCCTTCTCTGTGCCACCTGGGCAGATCTATGCAATTGAATAGCAGGAGTCCTCAGTTGCAGTCTTCCTGAGATACTTAACTCTGCCTTATTACTCTCCTGATCCTGGGTTAACTCAGGACTCCCACTTGCCTGAGGCACTTGGTCCTGCACTGCAGGGGTAGCTTCCTCTGTGTCAGGCTGCAGCTGTTGTTGTTCCCTGCTTTCCACTGACTCAGATGCTGGGCCTGGCAGCCCTTTATCTTTGTCTGCATTGCAGACCCTGACAATGTACTCCTTTGTAAAAAAAAAAGTCACACATGTTTTATGTTCTTGAGTGTTGTAATAGGGAATGAAATACAAAATATTGAAAAACTCTCTTGTCTACAAATCACTAGAGTACTAACTTGTCATTTAATGTTCATTTCATTTAATTTTGAAAAGTCTTTAAAATATTCTGAGGTTTTTGGTCTATGCACATTCATTTATCTTTAATTAATCCATTGGTTAAAAGGTAAGTGGTCATCTGAAAATCCTTTGATAACTGACAATTCTACTTTTCATTCAAGTAGAAAATGCATTCTGAAGATTATTAGATACACTCTATTATTTCTACAAACTGATTCTTAAACAAGTGGAAAACAGCATGCAGATTAACATAATTTGTTACTTAAATTCATCTACACCTTTTGCAATATATGTACAATATTTGACTACACAAAGAAAATGTTATTTCCAGTTTCAAATGAAAGCAGTAGATTTATTGATTTTATAAAAGAAATCCATACCCAGATTCGCAAATATGTGTGCAGTTGGAAGCCATGCTATTTACTTGAGATCACAGCTATGATTAAAAAGTATACAGTCTGTTTGATACACTTGAAGTCTATCTCTTATCCATGGCAAATGTACTTTCTATTATACAAAAGATGACTAGAGAGGGGTGCTGTCTTCCCGGGGGGAGAGGGGCATGGATGTAACAGAGAGAATGACAAAACTCATCAAGCCCACAGACCATTACCCCTTCTTTTTGGTCCACATGGACCAATGACACCGCAAAGCATAGCCTTCAGAGTATCAAAAAGAATTCTGAGATCCTGGGTGCCTTAAAAAAGCAGCACTGGGGAATGATAAATAGTCAAACTATCTCTAACCTAATGCACAGAGTATGGGAAATAAATAAGATGAACAGCAGAGCAAATATGATAAAGCAGACATCACCGGAATCTGGTCTCATGAGTGGAATGTCATAATAGAAGGATAGAACCTACTTCAGAGAAATAAAACAATCAGGAAAAGAGGAGGAATAACGTTCTATCTCAAGGATGTTTTCACCTGTGAAGAAATTCATGACTTAAACCCTGGAAGCTGGATTTAACGCATCTGGATAAAAAAATGGTCATAGAGCCATGATGTCATTGTGAGGGTCTGTTATTTATTTATTATTATTATTATTATTATTATTATTATTATTATTATTATTATTAAACTTATATACCGCTACTCCCGGTTTGGCTCGGAGCGGTTTACAAAAATAGGCTTTCCGAAAGGCAAGTAAGTCTCGGGTGGTTCGAGTTTCCACTGGCAAAGCATTCCATAATTGAGGGGCTACAATCGAGAAGGCTCTCTGCCTAGTGGAAGACAAATGATAAGCCCGTATGTTAGGGGCTTCAAGCAAATTTTTTTTTAATTTTTATTTTTATTGAAACTTTTTTTTGTGAGTTACATTGGTGGCCCTATGGGAAGGTTGGGGAGGGGTTGTCCAAGGGAAAGATACTGAGGGGCGGGATGTGGGTTGGGGGGGAGGGGTGAGGGGATGTAATAGTTCTATAGCAAATGGTGAGGGGGGGGAGGAAAGGGGGTTAGGGAAGGGTAATTTCTAATGGGAGGGGGGGAGGGAATGGATGACTTCCGATCTTCTTTCTTCCAGTTTTCTGCTTGTCCTTTAAACATAGTTGTCTTTGAGGTAATCTTCTAGGTCTGTCCAGTCCGTTTCTTTCATTTTGTTATCCATATTATTTTTAAGTAGAAAAGTTAATCTGTCCATATCTCTTATCTCAATGATTTTATCTATCCACAGTTCTTTTGTAGGTGGTGTTTCTGATTTCCAATGCTTAGCTATTATAATCCTCGCCGCAGTAATGCAATAAGTGAAGAGTTTATCTTTGTTTGCATCTAAATTTTCTTTTGGATCTGAGAGGCCTAATAAAAAGATTTCTGGTTTCAACTCGAATTTTGATTTTAATATTTTATTACATTCTGTTTGTACTACTTTCCAATAGCTAGTTAGCTTTTTACATTTCCACCACATATGGAAGTAGGACCCTACTTGTTCCTTACACCTCCAACAGTGGTTGTTTACATTTTTCCACATTAATCCTATTTTTTTGGTGTCAAGTACCACCTGTGAATTACTTTTAACCAATTTTCTTTAAGTTCTATCGCACATGTGTACTTCAAGCAAATTTTGGTCTTCGGACCGAAGTAATCTCTGGGGTTGGTAGGGTGATAAGCGGGCCCTCAGGTACGCTGGCCCCAGACCATGTAAGGCCTTGAAAGTTAGTACTAGTATCTTGAAAGTAATCCGGTACTCAATCGGTAGCCAGTGCAGCTGTTGAAGAATTGGAGTGATACGCCACCTCGCCGGCACCCCGGTGAGAAGACGAGCCGACGCATTTTGCACCAGCTTCAGTTTCCGGATCACTGACAGGGGAAGGCCAATGTAGAGGGCGTTACAGTAGTCGAGCCTCGAGATGACCGTCGCCTGGATCACCATTGCCAGGTCGTTCCTAGATAGGTAGGGAGCCAGTCGCCTAGCCTGACGTAGATGGAAAAACGCAGATCTGCTCACAGCAGAGACCTGGGCCTCCATTGTGAGCAGAGGGTCCAATAAGACACCAAGACTTTTTACCAAAGATGACGGACATAGTGTCTCACCATCCAGGGTAGGCAGCTGGATCTCCCTCCCACCCGGACGGCCCAGCCAAAGGATCTCCGTCTTCGCTGGATTCACCCTCAACCTGCTGGCACGCAACCATCCAGTAACGGCTTCAAGGCACTGATGGAAACTATCGGGTACGGAGTCCGGCTGGCCCTCCATCCTCAGAATGAGCTGAGTGTCATCAGCGTAGTGGTGGCACTCGAGCCCAAAGCTCCGCACCAGTCGGGCAAGCGGTCGCATATAGATGTTAAATAATAAAGGAGAGAGAATAGCTCCCTGTGGGACCCCACAAGTTAGCGGAGACTACGCGGAAACCAACCCTCCCTTCACCACCCGCTGTCCCCGATTTTGGAGGAAGGAGGACACCCATTTCAGGGGTATCCCCCTAACCCCCGTCATGGCTAGGCGGTGGGTCAGTAGATTGTGGTCGACCGTATCAAATGCTGCTGTGAGATCCAATAACACGAGCAGCGCTGATCCACCTTGATCCCTCTGGCAGCGAAGTTGGTCTGTGATGGCGACCAGCACTGTCTCCGTCCCGTGCCCCCTACGGAAGCCGGACTGGAAGGGATCAAGTCCGGCTGTGTCATTGAGGAACTGCTGCAACTGTTCCACTGCTGCTCTCTCAACCAGCTTGCCCAGAAACGGAAGGTTCGACACTGGGCGGTAGCTAGCGGGAACCGAACGATCTAAGTCTGGTTTCTTCAGCAGCGGAGATACCGATGCCTCTTTTAAACCCTCTGGGAAAACTCCTTGCTCAAGGGAACTATTTATTATATTCAACAGAGGTTCACGTAATCCATCTAGGCAGGATTTTACTAGCCAGGAGGGACACGGATCGAGGGAGCAGGTGGTCGGCCCAGCTGCAGTCATGATCCTGTCGACAGCCTCTGCATCCAGCGGGGTAAACCGGTCCAGGATGGGCCCAGAGAGTGACCACGGAGTCTCAAGTTCAGTTACTGTATCCATCGTGGCAGGGAGTTCCCGGCGAAGAAGCGAGATCTTGTCTGCAAAATAGCTCTGGAAAACCTCAGCAGAAAGAGCCAGGTCATTATTGTTTGGAACAGAAGGGACATTTGTCAGGGATCTAATGATCTTAAATAATTGTGCTCGGTGTGAGCTCACAGACACTATCAAGGAAGCATAATACAACTTTTTTGCCTCGGTGATAGTCTGCTCATAAGACTCTCTGAACTTCTTATAAGCTGATTCCGATTCCTCATCACGGCGTTCCCGCCACATGACCTCTAGCCGTCTCTTCTCCCGTTTCATCGCACGGAGCTCCTCAGTGAACCAAGGAGACTGATTCTTACGGGGTCGGAGAAGGCGTCTAAGTGCGATCTCATCGAGTGCATTGGATAATTTGGTGTTCCATGTATCCACTTGCACCTCCAGTGAGTTGCTGACAGGTTCTATGGCCTTTAGAGCATTCAGGAACCTGACCAGTTCCATTAGTCTCTTCGGGCGAACCCAAATAGGTTCGGTGACCAGGTTGGGTGGGTTGGTGTGCTCTATACGGATTCCTAGGGCGCAGTGGTCCGACCATGGAACCTCCGAAACGGAGGTTAGGGTCACTTGGATTCCAACCCCAAAGATCAAATCTAGTGTGTGGCCAGCCTGATGTGTAGGCCCAGTATTATAAAGTGAGAGTCCTAGTGTCGTCATGGTCGACACTAGGTCTTCAGCTGATGAGGAGAAGGAGCCTGCATCAGCGTGGACATTGAAGTCCCCCAAAACAATAAGCCTGGGGAACCTCAAGGCCCACTCCGACACAACCTCTAGCAGCTGTGATAGGCTGTCCACTGGTGCATTAGGCCAGTACACCAGTAGAAAGGCTATACTCTCCTGTGAATCCCACACAAGGGATTTACAGTATTTATATTCTGCCCTTCTCACCCCGAAGGGGACTCAGGGCGGATCACATTACACATATAAGGCAAACATTCAATGCCTTAACATATAACAAAGACAAAGACAAACGCAGGCTCCGAGCTGGCCTCAAACTCATGACCTTTTGGTCAGAGTGATTGGTCTCAGCTGGCAGCAGCTGGCTGCTCACCAGCTTGCGCCACAGCCCGGGCCAAGACAAACTCAGGACTTGGATTATGTTTTTTTCAACCTGTGTTAGATGAGGTCACACTCCCCCTGAAAACACAGGTTTGCAGTTTGGGGATAGTCCTGGATTCAGCTCTAGAGGCCCAGGTATCAGCAGTGACCAGTAGTGCTTTTGCACAATTAAAGCTAGTGTGCCAGCTGTGCCCATTCCTGGAGAAGTTGGATCTGGCCACAGCAATACATATCTTGATTACGTTCATGTTGGACTATTGTAATCCACTCTGTGTGGGGCTGACTTTGAAAGGTGCTCAGAAACTTCAGTTGGTCCAAAGAGCTAGATTGTTAACTGAGGCTGGCTACAGGAAGTGCACAACTCCTCTGTTGCAACAGCTCCACTGGCTGCCAGTATGTTTCTGGGCACAATTCTAAATGCTGGTTTTGACTTACAAAGGCCTATACAGTTTCGGTCCAGGTTTTCTGAAGGACCACATTTTCTTCTATGAACCTGTAAATCCCCACGGGGAGAACAGGAGGGTATAAATAAAGCAAATAATATTATTCTGGAATAATATGCCCACAAATTCAGAAAAGAGAAGTGTTACTAGTGGAGGATTTCTACTATCCTGATATTTCTTGGAAATCAAACTCTGTCAAGAAAATAAGGCTCAACAAATTTCCCACTTGCCTTGCAGACAATTTCATTTTCCAAAGGTGGAAGAGGCAAGGGGGTGAATCACCTGTTTATATTTGATTCTAACAACAGTGGAAGTGATGGGGCCCTTAATTGAAATTGACCATATTCTCTGGAGGTTCTTACACAGTATAGCAATGAGCCAAAAAGGCCCCAGAGTGGTCAGAGGGGCAACACAGAGCATATGGTAGAGACACAGGGCACATGAACCAAGAAGGCTGTAGTGAACGTGGTTGCTGCTGGTGGTTAAATTGTGCCTGCAGATTGGCCACAGCTGATGTATTTGTTCAGTTAGAGACATTGCTTCTATACTGTCAGCATTTGGGCTGCTGTTAATCTGTCCTATACTCCAATCAGCAAGTGACCAAGGAACCAGGTAGTTGAAGTTGTCAAGCAGTTAATACTCGACATGAGGCAAGACTGCCAAGTAGCAAGATGGCTATTGGTGGTGGAGCCAAAGTGTCTTACCTTGTGGTGGGGAGGGAGAGGAGATTGTGGGTAGGCCCCTGGCATCAACCATAGTTTCTGCATTAGGGGAGTCCCTATTGTAAAATATTTTGTAAATATTTAATAAAGTGTGGCCTATTTTCTATACCACATCACATGTGTTTACCCTCTTTCTTTCAAGCAAGTGTGCTATTGGTTCTTTACTTGGGATATATTCTGTTTGAATACTGTAAAAGTTCCTTCATTACTGCATCGAAATGATGCTTTACTGCATGCCTGCTCATGTTAAATCTATTGCAGCTTATAAAGGACCATAAGGCTTTTGATTTTTCCAGTTCTCAGTTGACGATTACATTGACCCTTTTCTCTCTGTGAGTTTGTGAATATGCATGTATGTACATGTGGCTCTATTTGTCTCAAGGCAATGTTGGGATTTCCTCAATAGTACTGTACTTTTTATTTTTCCACATTTCCTCAAATAATTTAATATTACTAAGTTTGATTTGTATATGAGTTAATCATAAATCTTAAAGTCTCTGAATGAGAGCACATCACTCCAACCCACCACATGTCATGGTCCTTCATTTTGCATCAAGTTACCCCATTAAGGCATTTTAGAGTTACACAGTAATTGTGATCAGGTATGTGAATTACACAAAATATTTTGTGTATCTGTACAATAAATATTTCAATACTATTCCACGTGTAACAATTTATTTCAGATTTTCGAAGTAGTTTTCCTTATCTTCCAACAGAAGCATTGGCTTCATTCATTCTTCAGAATCCCAAATATGTCATGGCTTTTTGCAGGAATAATGATAAGTATTGCCTTCTGTGATCGAAAAAGTTTTGTATGTTAATTTTTGTATGTAAAACTCATTTGTCCTATCAAATGTTTTGCGGTTTTAGTTTGAAATTCAAAATATGAGAGTTTTAAATAAGTGGAACTGACTTCTTTGCAGATTAGAATAAACTGCAAGTGTATAGTATAGTATAGATTAAAATCAAAATATGTGAGACAAAATATATTGATATCAAGATTTTATTAAAATAAAAATCAACACAACCACTATTATTCAAAGTTCCATACAGTAAACATCAGCATCCTTTCCCCTACTCATTTCCTTGTTGGAAAGGTTTTTGCAAATACCAGTAACAAATAAACATTGTTTGGCACTGGTGTATAGGGCTAGCCATATTCCTGTGTATGCAGCACTACTATACTGAGGTGCATTATTAAGGCTTAAATAAAACAAAAAATGTTTATATACTAAAGAAATTTTTAAAGGTATTTTCACTCCCCTTCAAGGAACTCTAGGAATTATACATAATTCTGGGATTAAGCTAAGGGACTAGAGACTACTGTGTTGTTTCTTTTACAACATTTCCTGGATATTTTCATCTGTCTCCTAACTGTCAGTAGATGATAACATGCTGAGATTTTTTTTTGGTAGGATTCTGTTCTAGAGCTCCAATCTCTTGGTTTCAGATTGTGAATAGATCGGTATTTATCACATAAAGACAGGTTAAATGTCTCACAGTTGGTAATGTTAAGAAAGTCCTCTGAGAGCTTTAAGAGTTCTTTCCTTTAGGATTCTTAACAGGGCAGAAAACAGATTGACTCTGTTCCAGGTGTCAAAGTGTTCCAGTGTGGAAACAGCTGGAAACAACAGCATTTGCCCTTTCCTAGGCAAATCCTAATTTCTTTGCCTTTGGCATCTCTTTCTGATATTCTGACCAAAAATTAAACAAATAACACTTTATTAAAAGCACAGTTCTCTTTTCACTTGAAGTGATTACTTCAACAGGCACGTCCTGATACTTAATCAGAACATTGTCCCACAAACACAGTGTCATTTACAGCAGGGCATGCAACTGGAATGTGCAAAGGTTCAGAGCTCCGTTTCATAATTCGGAGATTCAGATGATTCGTAAATACAAATCTCCAAATTACTAATCTGAAAGGCCCTCTCTGAAGCATTTATTAATCGAAACACAAGCCTTTGAAACTTTCAGAGAGATTAGTAAAGATTTGTTGCTTCAGAGCTTTTTTAAAAAATGTAACTTTGTCACCCATAATTGGCTGGGGTGGGAGAAGGCTGGGGTGGGAGGGGGCAGGCAACTGCATTCTGTTTTTTTAAATCAGCCAATCAGAAGAAGAAAGCCAAATCATGTGGCTTTCTGCAAAGCTGGTCTTATATACCCTTCTCAGTGCCTCCTCTGTGTCTTACGGCGTTTTCAAAAGAGAGAAAGTTATTTTCTGTTTCTGTGTGTTTCTTAAAATTTAAACTTAGAGTAGCTTTCTGAGAATTCTGTTTCTTTCTGTCCCTTCATCCAGTCTATAATCTTTTTCTGTTGAAATTATCCAACCCCTAACTGCAACCCCATTCTGCATGAGCAGAATTCCAAGAAATGTAGTTTGGGAAGGCAAGAACCTCTGTCACTGAGTATTCAAAAGGTCCCACCTTAAACTACATTTCACAGAATTCTGCTTGCGACAGAAGAACTAGGATGCCTGCATTAAAGCCCCTGTGTAGGTTAATGCAGGCCTGTAGTGAGGGGGGGGGGTTAGGGGTTCAACCCCCCCCCCCCCGAAATTTTTCAGGTTATAAAAAAAATCTCGTTTACTCATGAATTTTAACTGGTTAACCAAATCCCCATGCTAAGTCTATGAGATGCAAAACATTAAGAGTCCCTCCAGGCACTATCTCAAGCAGATATTGACAGGTTTGTAGCGAGGAGGGGTATGTGCTAGGGGTTCAAACCCCCCCCCCCCCCCCCCGAAATTTTCAAAACCCCTCCCGAAATTTTTTTCTGGCTACGGCCCTGGGTTAATGTGCTTAAATTTTTAAAAAATTATTTAAAAACAGTAAACAGACTGATTGTTCTGAAACTTGGCAATTTTCCACCCTGCTCGTGTTATCTCACTGTGCCACAATTTGCGGAGATACCTCTTGTTTTTTAAAAAAATAATTTTTAATCGAAACGACTTTTAAAAATTCCTAAAGATAAGCAGATGAATGAATCTTTCTGACAATTTCCAGGATTAATGCCCTACTTATGTTGTCTCGTTGTGCAGAAATTCAAAGGGATGCATCTTGTAATTATATATATATATATACACACAAACTTTAAAAATTTCTTTAAAATCAGTAGATGACTGAAACATTCTGAAACTTGGCAGACTTAAAGTTGGAAATGTTGCCTACAAGTCTACCAAGTTTAACCTTGATAGTCATATAAATGACAGAGAAATGGGCCTCAAATTTTCCCCATTTTTTCTAATGCAGTGGTTCTCAACCTGGGGTCTCCAGATGTTTTTAGCCCACAACTCCCAGAAATCCCAGCCAGTTTACTAGCTGTTGGGATTTCTGGGAGTTAAAGGCCAAAAAATCTGGGGACCCCAGATTGAGAACCACTGTGCTAATGGAATAAAACTTAATGAAGGAATTTAGAATTTAGAAGAAGATTCAGATTACGAATTGGAATGGGACCCCCTCTGAATCTTTATGAATCAAAGGGGGGGGGATCTGAATCTCCAAAACAAATTAATCAGATTTCAGCAGGTGTGCACACTTATATACGCAACTACTTGAGATCTGGGAACCATATGCATTTCAGTAGTGCTTTAAGGGTCACACTCCCTGGTCCCTCCTCCCTGCCTTCAATTTTAATAACCTATCACTAAGAATGCCCTCCTGCACCCTCTGTGAACATGGAAGCAATTGCACTATCATCATGGATGTTTTCTCAAGTGGGACAGAAAGTCACATTTGGTTTTGAAGGCAGTTACTGTGATGACTCATGGGCCTTGTAGTCCTGCTCCCAGTGCCATCGTGGCTAATGAAGACAAAAACATGGGGTTTTCGCCGGCTCAGCAAGAGCCGGAATCTTTCCAGATGCCTGATGTTTTTGCCCAAGAACCCATCAAAACAGACCTTGAACAGCTTTCACCCCCTTTTGCTAGGAGACAGTCCTATGCTGCAGACAGGGGAGTGAAGGAACAGGTTTGCAGGAGTTTGAGAATTGCAGCTAAACAAGACTGATTAGCCATGCTTCCCCTGGGAAAATCTAGGGAGTCTCACATCTGGAGAAAGCTGGGTTTCATTTCCTGTTCTCTAGGGAAAGAGAACGCTGGACACCTGCTTGGCAGGAAAACGAGACCCAGATATAGGTGCCTGGCACGGTAGGTTCCATGCGGAGTCAACAGAGCAGCTCCAGGAGTGATTTCGTGTTTCCAGCCTTGTGCGGACTTCGCAAAGTCCGCAACCCCAGTCTCCTTGCTTCGCCTGACCAAGTATTCAAGAATTGTCTTGCCTTGTTCCTAGCCACGGACCTTGTTCATAGAATCAAGTTTTGTTTCCAGCCTTGTTGTGAAGTTACCTTGGACCTTGAAAGACTCTGGACATTTCCCCACACTATTGCTTGGCAATAGTGTGTGTTTCGGTTTATTGGATTCTACTTTGAACTCTAATATCATTTATTGGACAAAACATTTCTGGACTATATTTGACCCCATTTGATAGGTCTGCTTCTGGACTACATTTTCTACTTGTTTTTTATTATTCTTATATATTTCCTTAATAAAGATATTAGATAGTTATTGGCCTTCTTGGTGCTCCATTGCCTTGGGCGTGACAGTTACTTGTTCTCTATGACCAGACTTATATTAATTCTACTACATTAATATGGTTGGGATATTAATTCTTCATAGGTACAGGATGTTTTTACGTTCTATAATGGCCATGGCAGTGGGATATAGATTTGTTTCTCATAAGCCATGTTTCTTTAAACAGACATTTGATTGCCATCTCTCAGAATTGCTTTAGTTACATATTCCTGAATTTGACTAGATGCCCTTCGTGGCCCCTTTCAAAGCTGTGTTTCTATAATTCTGTATTTCTAAGTCTTTCCACTTCAGCTCGGTGAACTGAATTCTAGAAACCTAATCAGATGCAATTTCTGCATCTTCTCTCAGTTCTCAAAATGGAGTACCATGGAGGCCAGGTCATCCCATGAAGCACTGCCATTTCTGGTGCCTGCCCATGGGAATCTATGTTGCCAGCATCTGAAAAAGTTTTCAGGAGTTGGGTGCTACCTGACTCTTAATTTCAGGAAACAAGGAGGAAGTGGGGAAAGCACAACAAATGACAAGAAACAAAGTGGGATGGCTGGACATCCCAAAAGACAGGGAAAGATGTAGGGAATGAAAGAGGACGGTTCCCTCTTCTTTTACCCGCATTCCCTCTACCTGTCTAATGAGGTCTTAGAGTGCTCTTTCTGTCAAGTTGAAGAAAGAGAATTCAGACGTAATCACATTTGCCATAGAGCACTAGCATTTTCTTGATGAAACAGGTATGCTCTACAGACTTTGCTGGCATTGCAACACTTTGCAAATTGATGAAATTCCAAGCATTGCCATTTAAAAGATTATTGCATAATTTGCAAGATTTTAGATTGGAATTACCATGCTATTCATATTTGCAAATTGTGTTAATTAACTCTTAATGAGTTTCTTAACTTCTTTGCCTGGAGCTTGTTACCTAGAATAGGATTCATAGTTAGGATTAGAATAAAACTTTGATATATTATTTTATGCAAATATTAAGCATTTAATTTGTTGTTTTACTTAGCATACCTTTATCAATGGAAATATTAAAATATTGGACCTGTTTTCCTGAAACATGAGCAAGCCAGTGGAGTCAAATCTCCAAAATTCAACTGAAGAGTAAAATACCATTAAAACTGTTAAATCACATCAACCCCTTGTTTATTCCATTGTCCTGTTTTTCACAATAGCCTGCCATGTGTCTCTGAAAAGAGAACTTCCCTTACTATTGTTCTCCAGTGTTTGCTATTCAAAGGTATTCTGGTCCTTATCCTGAATCTTGGATATACAGTAGGATATAGACACTATGACTAGTCACCATTGGTGGATTTATCTACTCTGATTTTCTCTAACTCCTTTTTGAAGTCAGTTAAATCTATGTCCACCAATACATCTTATGGCAACAAAGTCCACAATTATATGTATGTGTAGAAATGTATGTGTAGAAATGCTTCCCTTTGTCTGTCATGATAACTTGATGGTTTGAAGTTGTATAGTTGGCACTCCATATTTGTAGTTTTGATATTTTACAGAATTGATTATTCATGGATTTGAATAGAAATGTTGTCTTTAGTAATCTGTAGAATCTCCAGTGTGACTCTATAGTCACTTTCCAACTGAAGCTTACAATAGACTCATGCTGGGAGACCTAGAAATTCCTGGGAAAAATTTCACTGTGTGGAAGGGCCCTAAGGTAATTCCAAAGTCCTTGGGTGAATTTGCACTGGAATAAATGCAGTGTGACACCACTTTCACTGCAAAGGTTCAATGCTATGGAATCATGGGGGCAGTCGTTTGCAAGGTCTCTGCCAAAGAATGCTCATGCCTCACCAAACTATATCTCCCAGGATTGCATAGTACTGAGACATGATAATTAAAATTGGTGCCAAACTGCATAAATTCTGCAATGCATATGCATTCTAGGAGGGCTATGCTGGGATCCTAGACTTTAGCCCCCAAATCTCCTTAGAGCTGCAAAAGGGAACCACAAGCATATCTCATGGAAAATTCCCCTTACTTACTGAAAGAATATATGGGGACTAAATACTCCAAAGGCAATCATCCCAAAATAGGATTTAGAATCTGTGCTTTCAAGATTCTGGGGCTTGTAGTTTAGGGAGGGGCTTTCCCATTCTCAGCAAGAGAAGTCCTGGGCTCACTGTACTACAAGCCCCAGGACTCGGCAGATTTTAAAGTGAAACAGGAAAGTCCTATATCATCTTGGAAACTAAGCAAGGTTAGTGCTAGTTAATGTTTGAAAGGGAGACTTTCAGTGGTATATTTCAGGGAAAGGAGTTGGAAAAATCACTTTGTGGAGCCCCGTTGGGCAACAGCTACTGCCTCTCCTACCTCTTTACCTCCCTCCCCCCCCCCTTCCCTTTCTCCCAGCTGGGGAAGAAGGCTGGGTTTCTGAAGTTTCCCCAAGCCAAGTCTTCCCTTTAGTTTAAGCTTCTGGTTCTGTCTTTTCTCTCTGTGTGTCTTTCTCTCTTTCCCTCCCTCTTCCTCCCAGTTGGGGAAGAAGGCTGAGCTTTGGCTTCACCTTCTGACTGTTCTCAGGGAAGAAATGGCCTGGGAAAGGAAAGCGGCTCCATTTCTCCTCTGTCCCCAACTTGGGGGACAATTGAAGAAATGGCCTGGAAAGAGTGCAATTTTCCCTCTGTTTCCCAAGTTGAGAAGCTGGGGAGAAATGGCCAGGGAGGAAAACGGGCACTGTTTCTCCACCATCTCTCAGCTGGGAGATGATCAGCTCAGAGACAAAGGAGAAAGGACCAGGGAAGGAAGCACCTGCTCCACTATCAGGCAGAGGGTGGTGAGTTTGCTAGTCTCACCCTGATGATGGGGCAAAGGCACCTATTGTCATGTGATCGAATCCAATGCACATCTCAATTTTGGTGAAGCAATTAAGCCAAAAAAGATACATATTAAATTTGAGTAAATATGATAAATCATTTGAAGCTAAACAGATCAAGTTGAATCAGTAAGGTCACTCTAGGTTGGATCCAATCAAGAACTTCAAGTTGAGATTACTCAGATCAGGATAAGGTTCATGTTAAGGGAGACATGACAGACATAGCTAATCTTCTCAAGTTACTACAAAGAGTCATTAGAACTAGGATAGCTACTAGCACACTCACCTAGCTGAACTGATAACAACTATTCTCTCAACAGAAGCCCATAATTTACAGACCTTAAAAAGTGGATAGACTGTGGGCACCATCCCACCAACTAATAGATAATGGTGATTTCTGCATAAGCAAAGGGTAAGGAAAACTATAGGGGAGTCATCCTGCAAGTCAAAATTTGATGGGACGTTTACCAGAAATGTATGTAACTTTTCTGAGTAGTTCAATATTGTGAGGCCATCCAAGCCTGGTATTCTTTCTTCACAAAGCATTTTAAGTACAAAATTCCCTGCATTATCCACTGTTGCAAGATCTAAACCGAATTCCAGAGTACTCTCTTGTTCAATTTTGATGGATGAGTTTCACTTAGTGAGGCCCGGGGACATGAACAAAGTGCTTGGTCACCTTATGCACTTATTTGTGTATTGGATTCTTGCCCCTCATGGTTCATTAAAACCAAATGAAAAAATCAGCTGTGACAGGTGGGGACAATCAGCGGATGCAGAAAGATGGTTAATGCCTGCTTGCAAGAAGAGGTTACAATGTTCTCAGAATAAAAGCATGAGTTCCCTAAACAAGCTAATTGGCTCCTTGTCTGCAAAGAAAAGGCAAAAGTAGTAAATCTGAATTTTCCAAGAAACTAGGGCAGCCTTCTAGCTTTCTCTGAACCACATTGTCAATCTCAGCTCATTTTGACACCAAAGACATTAGACTAGAATCAGCATTAGTAACAGAATACTAACCAGCTTTCTCTTTTTTCTTTCTTTTCCAATGACTGTTAACCAGACAGAATGTATGGTTTTTCCCCTCCATTCTCTTTCCTCTTGAATTTGTCCCTCAGGCTTTGGATATGGATACTTATGATGGAAAACGTCCATGCCTCCTAAATGAACATGAGGTCAAAATAATCTTCTGTATATATTAATGAGATTTTATGCCATCCCACTGGCAAATGCCTTTGGGAAACTTACAGGAGTAACAAGTCTTATCTAATTAAAAATAAGATCTATGGCCTTTTTGGACTCTGACATATATATGAAGCATCATTATCCCATTTTTTCTGGTGTCAGGGAATGTTGCCTTATTGTTGTTGAACACAATCCACACACACACACACACACACACACACACACACATTTATAGTTTCTCCAAGGTCACAAGAATAAAAATATAATTTTTGTTTCTTTTTAAATTTGCAAAGAAAAAGGATTTTGAAAACAGATCAGCAGCAGTGACTCCCCCACAAAACAATATTTTTTCAGCCTTTTAATAAACTGTATCTTTTTATTTCAACTTTCTGCCCACTTGTATCCTTTGATACTATTTCTATCTACCTGTACATAATAATATATCAAATAAATGCCAAGATAAAAAAGTGAATCCTAGGGGTCTTTCAGCCAGCCTGCAGAGACATTTTCTGGACAGGAAAAGCTGGATTGATTCCCAGGCCATCTCTAGCCAGGGCAATAATTGGGAACCGTTGTGTGTATGTATAGAACAGTGGACAGTTTCTGTGTCTGATTTGATAATGCCAGCCAATGTTTGTCCAGCCAAGTATTCCACTTGTGCTGAGAGATTGTTGACCATGGAAATAGAAGCTTAAAGATATGTACATTTGCAGACTTTTAGACTGGATTGAATTGACCATCATCTTTTGTTCCTAGGATCACACCTTTGTTTTCCCAAAACATTTCCCCATCACCTGAAACTGGAAAATTAAGCCACTTGGAAACTCATTAGCATTTCCAAACATGGGCATGGATCATCCGGAGCTTGGCCGCTCACATGTGGATGCCTTCCACAGCTGATTGGCCCGCCCGGACCATCCCCCATCATCTCCTCCCCGCCAGAGGGAATCCCTGCCTGGAGGTGGCAACGCTAGCAAAGCTCAAGCCAATCAGGGTGCAGATCCAAACTAGCCCCTTTTTTGGCCAATCAAGGGAGCAGAAATAGTTATCAAATGTATAAAATCTCGTGTTTCTGTATTCATGTTATGCTTGTACCTTTGAAAGTATCTGTTTGTACATACATCCTATCTGGCCAGATTGAATAAACCTCTGTTGCTTATTTTCATCCTGGTGAATGATTACTCTGTTGTGGTCTATTTCAGTTTAGCCTGGATGCTCCTAGGGCAAAGATCCTGTATCCACGGTCCAAACTCTAAATCTGACTGCATTATGAATCATGAGTATGTATATAAAACAAATCCCCACTTATATAGATCTCTGTATGCCTATCGAATGCCATTGTTTTTCCCTTCCGATACTGGTCCTCAGATCAGGGCATAGACACTATCATAAGTCTCATTCCGTACATAGGAATTATATATGCATACTGTACTTTTACTTACTCTCGTTCAAGTATGATGGTCCTCCAAGTGAAGTGTCTTGGAGGTGGGTACGTAGGTGACTGTGGAGTCCTATATATATATATATATATATATATATATATATATATATATATATTTAAGTGCATTACATAAAAGGCATATATAAATGGATAGGAAAGTGTAAGTGGGTGAAGAAAATCAAAAAGAAAAAGAAAAAGAGGGGAAAAGGGGGGAAAGGTGGAATAGAGTAAGGGGCAATAAGAAAGGTGGAGTCCTATTCTTGACGCGTATGTTCTTCTACATTGAGCACATGTGTTTCCAGGTGGAAGGCGGTCCCGGTCAGGGTTGGCTTGACGCACCTTCCTCTTGGAACGTTTCTGCCTTTTGCCCTCCATTTGTGCCTCTTTGAATTCCACAGCACTGCTGGTCACAACTCACCTCCAGTTAGAGTGCTGAAGAGCCAGGGCTTCCCAGTTCTCAGTGTCTTTGCCACAGTTTTTGAGGTTAGCTTTAAGCCCTCTTTAAATCTCTTTTCCTTTAAATTCCATTTTCCGTTCTTGTGTTGGGAGTACATAACTGCTTTGGGAGATAATAACTGGGCATTTGGACAACGTGGCCAGTCTAGCGGAGTTGACAGCGTAGGAGCATTGATTCAATGCTGGTGTTCTTTGCTTCTTCCAGCACACTGACATTTGTCTGCCTGTCTTCTCAAGAGATTTGCAGCATTATTCAGAGGCAATGCTGGTGGAATCATTCCAGGACATGTGACATGTGATATCTGTAGACGGTCCACATTTCGCGGTTGGGAGGACAATAGCTTTATAAACAAGTACCTTGGTATCCCTATGGATGTCCTGATCCTCAAACACTCTCTGCTTCATTCGGAAGAATGCTGTACTCAAAGAGGTCAGGTAATGTTGTATTTACTGTCAATGTTGACTTTTCTGGAAAGGTGGCTGCCAAGGGAATTGGAAATGGTCAATATTTTCTAAGGTGTATTCCTTGCAATTGCAGAGGGATTGGCTGTTGCCTGCTGGAAGAGCACTTTGGTTTTTTTGATTTTCAGTGAGAGGCCGAGCTTTTCGTATGCTTCTGGAAAGGTGTTTAGAGTGGCTTGTAGGTCTTCTTCTGAATGTGCACAGACGACATTATCATCAGCATATTGGAGTTCTATAACAGATGTTGTTGTGACCTTGGTTTTGGCTTTCAATCTGCTGAGGTTAAATAGCTTGCCATCTTTCTGACAGTATTTCTACTCCAGTGGGAAGCTTCTCATCAATAAGATGCAAACTATAATGTAGATCAGGGATCCCAAACTAAGGCAGGCGGCCCAGATGCAGCCATCCAAGGTCATTTACCCAGCCCGAGCCCTAAACTTTAGACTTAGGTTCACCTTAAGTCCAAAATGACTTGAAGGCATACCACAACAACAACAACAACCCTAATTAATTTGACTTTCCCATTGGCCGAAAGCAGGTCCACACTTCCCATTGAAATACTGGTAAGTTTTTGTTGGATAAAAATGTTTTTAAAATATATGTTGTATTGTTCTTTCATATTTTTTGCCCTACAAATAAGATATGTGCAGTGTGCATAGGGATTCATTCATGGCTTTTTCAAACTATAGTCCACAACAGTCTGAGGACTCTGAACTGGCCCTTTGTTTAAAAAAAATTTGAGGACCTCTGGTGTAGACACCATCTTGCTATATAAACAAGCCAAATATTCTCCAAATAATTGAAGAGACTTCTGAACAGATTTCAAGGGGTGAAGGAAGCTGCAGTGAGAAAGGAAGGCAGGCAAGCTTTTTCCTGTGTGAGCAGATATTTGTTCATGTAACAGATGGCAGTCTTTATATTAAAAATGAAATAAATACTCTCAGAACAGGAATGGCATTAAAATGTTGCAAGAATCCTCATTCTTCAAATCTGTTACAAACAGTATCATAATGCTGGAGGACATGTAAAAGGCCAAGCTTGTGTTGATGAAAGTATGATGACCTAATGGGGTGATCATCCAAATTCTAATTTGAAATTGATGTAACCCACAAAGTAAATGTTCCTAGGAGATAAAGATGTATATTTGAAACTTATCTTTCTTAGTTTGCTTTCAGCAGGATATGCTCTCTAACTGCAGAATAAATTATGTAAAAGAAGTCTCCTACCTACAAGTGAAACATCTAACAGAGTTGAAGACTGCTCTTGAAATGTCTCTCTTTAAAGAAGTGTTACTTCAAAGGGATAATGATCAAAGTGTGCATAAATTCCCAAAGGACATGAGAATATATTCACGGAAGGATTTGATTTTGAACACCAACAATGAATGCTTAGTTGTTTGGAATCTACTTATTATATAAGACTATGTATGTGAAATGTCTTAATATTGCTATGACAGCTTGACTGTATTCCCACATGTTAAGTATTTCAAAACTGATGTTTTGAAATAGATGAGATGAAAGCGTTAATTCTAATCAAAATTATGTGCAGTCCAATAGCATATCTAATAATCATAGGTTGTAAAATTACAGAAATATTATGACAACCTACAATGTAGGTCAAATATTTTGTTTTTTCTTTTCTACTTGTTACTATGATTATTAGACAATACAATACTGAAAACAAGTTTGAATTTATTTTAAGGTGACATTTGTAGTTATTACAAAGCCATATTCAAAGTTATGATTTCAGGTGCTGAATTGTATTCATTTATATAAATTGTAGAGGGTTCAGAAATTTTAAAATTAAAAACTCTAATCTTGGTTCATTTACCATTGGATGGGAGCCCCTTCCACACAGCTGTATAAAAGCCACATTGAACTGGATTATATAGCAGTGTGGACTCAGATAACCCAGGTCAAAGCAGGTATTGTGGATTATCTGTCTTGATATTCTGGGTTATATGGCTGTGTGGAAGGGCCCTGAAAGAAAAACCCCAAGTACTGGTTCACCTTTCTCATGTGTTATTCTTTGTTTCAGACCAATGACCAGATTTCCTTATACATTACTTCTTTTTAAAAACAAGCCCATTGTTTAAGACAAACAATGACCGTATGGCAACAGGGAAGGGAATAAGAGAAGATTGCAAGGGAGTGAAGGGGGATCTGTTTACATAAAAGCATACTGGATGTACAAGTTCCAAAAATATGTGCAAATCCATATATGTTACAGTTCAATCCAGTAGTAGCAATATTATTAGTATTGTATGACCCCATTGTAATTTAAGACATAAAGACAATGGTAAAATGGATCAAATTCATAGTTTGCTATAAATGCTAAATTGAAATGCATTAATTACCTTTGAGGAAAGAACACACTTAGCAAAAATGCCCTATTTGATCGCCTTCACGAAGCCTGCCATGCACCATCACACAACACTTAGCAGGCCCTGCCCACTTTCCTCCCAAAGTGGAGGCAAGGCCCCAAAAGGACAGAGCTACCCACACTTATGGCACCCAAATCCTGTGATGGCAGAAAGGGCAATGGGGCACTGTGCATTGCCACCCTTTCTGCCATGTGTTGAGGGTGGGAAAGGGTCCCAGCACACCTTCATGTGTGCTTAGGGGAAGAGGGAAGGTGCATGGGGCACCACAAGTCAGCCTGCACACCTTTCCTTTCGACGGCAAGATGGAACGACTGTGTGACAAGCTCTTAAGGACCCTTCCACACAACTGCATATAATCCATATTGAACTGGATTATATGGCAACGTGGACTCAGATAATCCATTTCAAAACAAATATTGTGGATTACCTGCCTTGATATCCTGGGTCATATGGCTGCATGGAAGGGCCCTAAGCTTGCTTGGTTACGTTCTGGAGAAGAATTAGGGCATTGCTGCATATCATAAATATTGACTTATAATGGCATTGAGAAAATGTCCCAAATGTGTCTATCAAACAAAACTTCCTAGCTTAATAGCTCTGCCTAGTGAACATATCTCATGAAGTAAAATAAACTTAGCATAGTAGCATTGACCTTTATCAGAGCAGCATCTATAGTTGGTCAACACTGTCAGCATAATGGTTCTGAATTCCTGAGCTAAGCTGAGTCCTTTATCTACACTTGGACAGAATAATTTATTCAACTAGATCAATTTTTTATTTTAAAAAATCATGTTATATTGTGTAAGAAGCATTCAAGATTGACAATTTGAAAAGTAAATTAGTGGCCGATTTCTGGGTATATGAAATAGATTATCAATTACATGTAGAATTGATTCAACAATGTCTCTTGTCACCAAATGCAAAACTATTACAATATGTCTTGGGTCAGAATTATGATGAGGAAAGCATTAAAGAAAGTCCAGCGGGCACCGTGACCTTGATAATTTCCCATTAGTGTGAGCTGTTGATTTTATACATATGTAGTAGCTATTATATCTTAGCTCTCTGTGCATATAAATGTGCTGAGTTTAACTGGGCAGGGTATGAAGCAAACCTGCCACAAGGCTTTATAGATCTGCTTTAAACATCAGCTTTATCAGCCATCTGACATTTGCATGTAAATGTATTTCACTGACATTTTGAAATAACTACTTACTTTGCAAAGTGCCAAAACTCCAAAATGCCTATAGCTCAAGCTAGAGCTGAAATAAAAAAATATGATTGTTCAAAGTAGTGTGGCACAACCAAAAGTAAAATAAACATTAAATCATTTTTTCATGATTTTATTACAAAAGTATGTAAATATGGTGCTATAATATTAGATAATGGAATAATTGCACAATATAAATGTCTTTAAATTAATAATATGACTTTAAAAATCTTGCATAAATCCTAGCTTTTCATGTGTGTGTATTCAGATGCAGATTTAATTCAGGGGTGCCCTTCCCATGAGGATGGTGTCTTACCCCTCTTTTCCCTCATAACTGAACAAAATCATAGATTTGGAAGGGACCTCGTGGGCCATCCAGTCCAACCTCCTGCCAAGAAGCCAAAAAGTGTTTCATGAGAACGGTTGAATCTAATCCAATATACTCTTCAAGTTTAATATTGGCAAGATAAGCTACCTGCATTTGCAAAATACAGTAGAGTCTCACTTATCCAACATAAACAGGCCGGCAGAACATTGGATAAGCGAATATGTTGGATAATAAGGAGGGATTAAGGAAAAGCCTATTAAACATCAAATTAGGTTATGATTTTACAAATTAAGCACCAAAACATCGTGTTTAATAACAAATTTGTCAGAAAAAGTAGTTCAATACGCAGTAATGCTATGTAGTAATTACTGTATTTACGAATTTAGCACCAAAATATCATGATGTTTTGAAAACATTGACTACAAAAATTCGTTGAATAATCCAGAACGTTGGATAAGCAAGTGTTGGATAAGTGAAACTCTACTGTAGCTTGAGAACACATTCTATTTGTTTGATCTTTGCGTACAACAGAAACGATGGATTGTTGCATGTCAAAACTGTCATGTCAATATAGTTATGATGATTTCAATTGCATGAGCAAGTCACCTGACATTTAAAACCATAGGCATGCTCTTTCAAGCAAAGGGAGACCTTATGATTTTATTATTATCACTGGTATTTTATTATTATAAAAGACTACTACTATACCCAACTGCATGAATCATAGATTCAAGTACGCATTCAGTACTTGATGCAATAGGTTTATTCTGCTTAGAACTTACCAAGAGGTTTCCAAATTATATCTGGCTCTATTAAGACTGATTTTTGTTGTGTGCAAATGGCAGCTGTAAATGCTGTAATATTGGATTTTAAAGTAGTTATGGGACAGCATAACTGGTACAAGTTCACATAGACAAATTTGATGTGTTCAACTTTGGCAATATTTATCCATTTTGAGGAAATACAGTGAAATAAATGTAGGGTTTTTTTTTGTTTTTTTTTGTTTTCCTGGCAAAACTTACCCTCCTTAGGACTCATCTACACAGACCATTTAATGCAGTTTGAACCTAGCTTCAAACTGCAGTGACCAAATTCCCACAAAAATATGCAAAAAACCCCCCAAAAAACCTCTTAATGTACACCAGTGCCATCAGGTTACCAAATTAGTTCCAAGATTTCCTGTGTAATCATCTGCACATCAAAACCATTTTATTCAATACCTCTTTGAAACTGAATTAAATGTTCAGTGTGGATGCACCCAAGATTTCTGGTCAATGAGCATATAGATATATAGATATTGTTATATACATATATGTACATGTGCATCAGTGAGTTTGTTCATAGATAAGGAAAGATAACTTAAGTTAGCAATTATACTCTCTTACCCATAGTTCTCAAAAGCATTCCCAACCAGAAAATTAAAAGTTTGAGGAGCAACGTGTTTAACTATGTGGACACTTGCCAATTAATGAAATTTTGTACATGTTATTAGAAAAGTATAGTGCCTTGAATCTAATTTTTCTGATGAAACCTCTGACTTTATATTGTCCCATGTATTCTAGTACAATGAAGGATACTTCTGAAATCATGGGTATGTCAGGAGAACAGTCAAAAACCAGATGCCCAAGCCTGTGGGCATCCATAAAGTTGCTCATTAAGTCCCATCCAATAGATGTCCAAAATAAAATTTGGCAAGATAAATATGAAATGTAATAAATGTCAGTTGTTATGATTTTTTTTAAAGCCCTAATATTTTGGCTTCAGTTGGGGGTATCTGCAATAATATGTTTTGATGGTTATCAGAAAACCCCTTGGAAGTTTCCTTCTATCTGCTTTACCCTTTTTTGTTTGGTTTTGGTTTTTGCTTTGCATTTAAACACAGAAAATATGTTTTATTGAAAATGCAACAACTCCCGCAGGAAAGCACTCTAGCAGCAGTCAGGATTCAGTTATTCGCCCTGTGTCTGCTGTGAGAAATGTTTATCTCCCTGCTCCCTTAGGTAGCAATGGCTTTCTCTCTTCTAAAAGAATGTCTACTGGTCAGTGTATTTCTAATTCTCTCAGAACAGTCATTTACATATCAAAGGCCTGGGATGAGTAAACATACTTCATGGTTCCATCTGTGATTTCATTCACTATTGAGACTGAAAATAAAAACTGTGTACTACTGAAGAAATGTTTGTCCTTCAAGTCCATACTGTTTTTCTTTTGAATTTTCACAGCAAGCTATGGCACATTTCGTTTTTTCAGAGTTGTGACAGACTTTTTCCAACTTAATACATGTTTCAATAAAGCAAATACTGTAGAAATAATAGTTTGACAAACCTTAAAAACAAACTCATTGCTGTTTTTGGTAGTAAAAACAATTTCTTGCTTTGTTTCCCAACACTAAAAAAATATTATAGTCCTTTACTTTTATATGTACAAACAATGCTGGTGGTGGAAAAAGAGAATATATGTATTATATTTTATTTTATATCCTGCTTTTCTGCAGGATGGGATTTGATTTTTGCTAAGCAACAGATAAAATCTCTAGGGTTTTAAAAAATTATTTCATTAACAGCACGTGCAGGGTCTACTCTCATAGATAAGTCACACAGGGCTTTGTAGGATTTATTCCATAGAAAGTGTTTTTGGGATTTCTGCGTAACAGCAAATGTTGATAAAGATTTATGTTGATATCAGGGAATAAGTTCTTCCTTGAAAGTTTGGAACATGTACCATTAAGGGAAGAGGCATTTCTGCTCATTGTTCTAATTTTCTGGGTGATGATCAAAATACTTTTCATTCTCTATTGAAAAATGTAGTACATATTAAAAGCTGCAGTATTATTTGAAAATTTTAATCAAATACATTTTGATTTAAAAGTAAGCAATGCCTTACTAGATTTGTATGAACTTTTTGATATGACCTGAGTTGCTGAATTTTCTACAATTAATTAGTAACAGAGGAAACTATTAATAGACTCCCCACCCTGCCCCCGGTATTGCCTGGTTCCAATCCTTGTAGAAGTGACATTACTGTGGAATATTTTGATGAGAACTGAATTCTCAGAGAACAGATTGATTAAACTATGAATTTCCTTTGGAGAACAGTCATTTCTCTGGAAGAAATAAATCCTGCCCAGTGCTCATTTATATTTCTGCACTTATTAAAATATGTTTCAATTTTCAATTGCTCATTTCCTGGCATAGAAGCTTAGCTAAGAGAATGGATTACAGATAATTTATTTTCTTTTTCTTCTTCATGCATTTTAAGCAGAACTTATTAGTTAGTTGGACTGTGAACTGGACTTCATCTTCTGCTATTTCCCACTAGAACAATAGCAACAAACAAGTCTTCATGAGTTCATTCACATTTTTCCCTATTATCATTAAACCCACAGATAACAAAGTGAGGGAGGTATCAGTAAACCTGTGGTCCCTTCCGTTTCCTATGTTTTATAGTATCTAATAAATGAAGTTTACATGAACTAACTTTTGCAGCACTGACAAGCAGAAGGACATCCCCAATTTATCAAAGAGTAGACAGTGGAAAATAACGGGCATAATATCTCATCTAAGATGTACTCAAAGCAGATCTCATATCAGCAGGACCTGTCATTAATTTATTATCTGCAAAGTCAACACAAAAGTTTGAAACAGGTTTTAAGCATTGCAAAAGCAGCAAGGTTCACACTGATTTTCAAGCTTCAGCAATGTCCCTTCTGGGTTTACTATGATATGTAAATCTATTCAGCTCAACTTTTTTCCACAAACGTATGTTAAGTTTAAGTTCGAGGGCAGCTTGTATGGGGAATGAATCCACAGAGGAACACAAGAAAAAAGGCTATTATGGAAACACTTGGAATGTAGCCATTGCCCAAAGAGCAATTTGGAATCTTCTAAACTCGTCAATCATAAAAAAAAAAAGATGTATTGTGCTGCACGACCTCATTGCCCTCTAGCAGCACTGATCCAGAAGGAGAGCAGCTGTCACTGGCTAGCTTCCCAATGAGCTGCTCAGTAGCAGATGCAGACAGCTCAACAAAGATTTAATAGGGCTTCAAATATTAATTCTCATTTTGATATTTTGAAGGATATCTATTTTTTATAGGATGCCGGGCCCAGACACTGACATGTTTAGTCTCCTGAAATGTTATCACTTGAACTCATCTCCCTGTGTCAAGCTGTTTTATGAAGCATCTTTCTAATAGAGGTGTCAATTGATACAAGTCCTGGAAGCTCAGCCTTTTTGTACATGCCTGAGCTACCTGTTGCCACAAATAAAAGCCACACTCATTTGTGTTTTTGAAAAACTCACTGCATTAATTATGTGCATGTATATATTGTGGGTGCACACATGTGGTGCCAGCCTGCATATTTTTGGGATGGCTGTGTTGTGCACATGGCCATTACCTGAATCTTAGCTTGGGCCTATCTACTGACATAGCAAAAAGAGGAGGAAAATGGAGCCGAGTTGCCTATTTGGCATACTCACTCATTCAGTAACATTCTTTTTTACTCTCATGTATAGTGAATAAGAGTGTTGGGTAGGAAGAAGATCGATGGTGAGGCATAACAGTGAGACACATTGATTGGCAGTGACTTGTTTATTTTGCTTCTTCAGTTCTGTGGCAGCCAGGTCAGCCTCAAGGAGGTGAGTTGTGGGAAAGATTTCAGAAGCAAATGAAATATGGGAAGGTAGCCAGGCAGTGAAAGGCATCATGAAGACAGGTGCTGTAGGGCTGCAGGGTCACTCATCCAGCACCAGGCTTCTGATGGAGCCAGCAGGAAATAACGCAAGCTTTGAGGCTGTGTTAACACTTAGGTTGGTTGGGCAGCTGTTTTCCCTGGCTATTTTGAACACCCTTTGATAAATGAGAGACCTCAATCCTATTCAGAATTACAGCAAAGTGATAAAAGATTATATGACTGAGCAAGTATATGAATCAACTGAAATCTGGAATGAGACTATTGGCAGGAATGGGAATTTGTAAACCCAGTTGTCTCTACCAAAGAGCTATAATGCAGGAAGAAAACAATATCAGGCTGAAGCAGAGAAGCATCATTTTACAGCTGTTTTACCTTTGCACATGCAAAAGATTGCACATGGATTTTTTGTCAATTGTGCTAGTTTTTAAGGACTATGGTCATCAGCTTTTCTGACCCTGGATGGTTGATCCTGGCTATTTCAGTAAGTTTGTTTGGACTTTGCTTCCACACAGTGGCTCTGTTTACAACATTCAAGGCCACTTAACATGGCCTGAACTACATATTTAAAAGTCATGACTTGCTGCAAATTTCCCTAAGAATCTGAAGCAAACTATGTAAGCAGTTGTATCTGTTCCAAGGTAGAATTGGCTGTAAATATTTACATGTCATCCCATATTCCCCAGGCTCCCAAGGACATGGGATAGCACTCACTGCCCCCCCCCCCCTTCTCATCATAATGGCAGCCACTGTGCATGACATGGTTTCTGTCTACATTCATCACCCAGAGTGACGTTTCCTAGGGCCCAAGGACGATTAGAGAAAGGAGGGGGGGAAGTAGAAGGCAATTTCTCTCCCCCCCCCCCCCCAATCACTCTGGTGCCCTAGCTGACATTATTCCAGGTGATGAGCAATGGATCCTAGCTATGTTGTGTCTGGTGGCCACCACTACGATAAGAACAGGAAGATCATGATGGATTTGCAGCTGCTAGATGGTCAGGACTCCTCACCTCCACAATGACCTGGGAGCTGTTAGTCAAAACCATGTCAGGATCCATCTGGAATTTTACACTCCTGATTAGCCTTGAGATAAAATGCCTTGGTAGTAGTTTGTTTACACTGTAAATGTGATCTGAATCTGAAATCAGTTAAGTCAACTCCAATCCTTGCAGCAAAAAATCAGACTCTTTAGCATCTTCCTGATGCTTGCCTCAGCAATTATATGTGTATGTGCACACCTTCAAGCTGCCTATCAACTTACAGCCATTTCATGATTTTCATCGGGTTTTCTTAGGCAAGGAGAATCAGATGTATTTTTGCCAGACCCTTCTTCTGACATATAATAGTCTTAAAATTCTCTACTTCTGCTGTGCAAAATACAGATTATAGGAAATCTCCTATAATAGTGTATTTGTATGGTCCACATTGGTATGCAAGGGATATTGTGTAATTACAATACCATCCATTTTTCAAAGCATGACATAGTCACATTTATTTATTTTTATTTTTATACATTGCAGGCAAGACACACCCCATGCTAAACATATTAACACAGATTCTGCTTGAAATGCACAATGTTATCCCAAATGAACACCTATGAGTATTTTTTTTTCAGGCTTCAAAAAGATATCACATTATGTTTTAGAGTGTATCTGTTTAATTTTGATATTAATAACTTCATCTTATAAGAGAAATATTGCATCATGTTATATTTTGTATTTCATTTCTCCACTTCAGAAATAACTACACAGTATACTAATGTAATATATAGAACTTTCAGGGCATTCTGATGATTCAGTGTTTAATAAACTATAGATATTTGTAGACAAGGAAATAGAACCAAACCTGAGCCATTCACTAAATAAAGACTCTGCATTACTAAATAGTTATTTTAAAAATATAATAACAGAACTGGCAGAACAAGTTTTAACCTTTTTTCAGCAATTGTGTACAATATGTTTGCCAAACACTTTACTCTTGGGTCAATTTCAAAGTATTTTCAGCAGTATCCAATTGGCTTAGCACAATAGATAGTAGTGGCTATAGCATCAAATTTAGTACATCAATCTACTGTAGTGCTGTTTTGTGTTTTCCAGATGGCAGCATTCTGTGTAGGGCGCTATTACAGGAGACTCTCAGTGTGCTTCCAGACAGCGCCAAATCATGGGATTTGTTAGAGGGGCAAAAAAAAAAAAAGGACCTGAGAGCACACAGACCTGTAGGTCCTCCGTTTTAGAAGCCCACAAGATGGCTGCGAGATGTCCAGTGAAAAT
Organism: Anolis carolinensis; assembly: GCF_035594765.1. Lineage (NCBI taxonomy): Eukaryota > Metazoa > Chordata > Lepidosauria > Squamata > Anolidae > Anolis > Anolis carolinensis. The sequence continues at coordinate 53,312,001 of NC_085843.1, forward strand.
TCTGGCGGTTAAAAAATAGTTTAAATACACTGATGTGGATATGCACATAGCTTGTACAATTTTTGTTCCCGGGTTATAAATGTTGGTTCCTCATTGGTTCTATCATAAAAACATGGGCAAAGTTGTTTAAATGGAACAAACTGGCTGATGAAGCAGACACTTTACCACAGGGGCCTTATTTCTCTTTTTCATTGCTCCTACAATGAAAAAGCTTTTGCTGTTTAATCAACTTTCCCCGTGTTTTTATGATAGAACCAATGAGGAACCAACATTTATAATCCATGAACATCACCCCCTTCTTCCAGACAGAAATACATAATCAAAGCTGTCCAGATAGATGGCCATTCAGGCTCTGAATAATGATAATAATGAACAAAATCTTTTCATAGTTTGCAAGTATTATTACCTGTTTAATTGTGTAGTCCTTACTCTGAAAGTAGTTGTACTCCAGAAACTTCAATTTTGTGCCAAAAACTTTGTTAAATAGATGCATGATAACGTCCCCCTTGCAACAACAAAGTGTTTGCCATTTAATAAACTTTCCCCATGTTTTTATGATAGGACCAAAGAGGAACTGGCATTTATAACCTGGGAACAAAAATTATAGTGTAGAAACCAACAGAAAGAACCCCATCTTTTCTGAGTACGGGACATGCGAATAACCCCATCTTCTGGCCGGAACCAGGATATTCACAGACCTTTTTATCTCTCAGTTTTCCGGCTTTGCAGTAATTGGTCATCTGATGTTAATCCATGTTAATTTTATACTTGACATGGCTATTAATATTATTTGGTGTACTGTTTGATTTGATTCACCTTGCTATACACATTTGTATCTGGGTTTTTTTTTATCAAGTTTTGGGAAGTGAATGGTAGATTCTCTAGTCTAGTCTAGCTTCTTTCTTTCCCTAAACACTGAGGCCAAAGCTACTAGGAAGATAGCTACACTGCAAATGTGAATAAATGTTATAGCAACTTAGTTGTTATGGATTTTCCTTAAAGAATCCTTTATCTGTTTAATAAGAAACATTATAGAGTTATACTTCACAGAGTTCTCTGGAAAAACAGAATTGTAGTTAAATCATAATTGGTTTTGACACATTAACTGTGACTACTTTGTAGTTGACATCCAACTTCCTCTGCTGGTTACTCATACCACTGAGAAGCCTGCAAAATTTCAGAATTGCCACTTAGACCTCCTCTACACTGCCATACAATCTAGTTTCTAAATCCAAATTATCTGCTTGACCTGAATTATAGGCAGTGTAGACTCATATAATCTAGTTAAAAGCAGATAATCTGGATGCAGAAACTGGATTACTGTATATGGTAATGTGGATCCAGATTTTGCATCCTTGTGAATGTTCAGGCATGCCTGAAAATTGTGTGTTTCATTTCACTATAAATTTCTGTTCTTAAATTTGCAATGGTAGTGGGCATCATTTTCACTTTCTGTATCTTTTCCTCAAAACATTTTGGTGTTCAAATTCTATGCAAAATAAAAAGTACTACAATTTAAAAAACAAAAAAAAACAAAGACTGAAGAATTATTTGTATTAGACTCAATGAAACTGTTCAAATATGATCTATTATCTTGCCTTTAGTTTATCACAACCCAAATGGTTCACCTTCAGATTAACTTTGGCAGACTCTTCAATCACTCTCGGAAGCTGAGACTGTAGAAGGTCAATAGTGTTATGGAATTTGGCTTACCAAAAGGGACACCTGGGCTCTCAGAATTTGTTTTTCTGCTATTTGTGTCAAAACCAGAATGAACTCAACCGAGACTACCCCTGTTTCAGTATTGATTTAACCAGCAGCTGAAAGGGATAAGAACTGAGAATTTCTAATTTAGCAGGAGTCTTGGCTGAGTCCAAAGACAAATAATACAAACCTACTGTTACTAGAGAAATTACAGCTTCTGTGACATGAAAAAAGTCAAACAGACAAAAAGAACAAGTTGGAAACTCTGCATGTCAGTACTTTAAAAACAACCTGGAATTGTTTTTGGGGGTGGGGGTGGAAGGACAATAATATATATTCTTATTGAACATAAGTAGCTGAAAGGAGAGTTGTATCAGCAATATTTAAAATAGCAATGCTAAATCAAAAAGAGTATTTCATATTAGTACTGCTGAGATGTCAATAAATACTAAAAATTAGGAGCATAGCCCTTTGAAATTCTCTTACATAAACCCCATGAAATGAATGAGAGTGCAGTCCTTTCTTTAAAAACAAATTGTATACTTTAAGTGCAATTAATATCATATGTTTTCTATGCTAATTGTTAGGCAAATCAAAGACAGATTTTTCACTCCTTTTAAGGAAGCTGGGGGCACATATACACTGACCATTTAATGCAGCTTGAAGCCAAGTCCAAATGCAGTGGGTAGAAAACACACATCACCAACGTATACTGCAGTGTAAGTTAAAAGATTTAAAGCACATCACACGAAGTCACAAAAGGTCTGAGTTAAGGTCCTTAATGCACTTCAGTGAGCCCTGAACCTAAACCACACTGCATGGCAAAATCATATCTGCAGAATGCAAAGTGCTTTATAGACATCCACCTGTGCTGGAGCACATTTTAAAATTTGGAATGTGTGGGTAGAGGCTGCTGAAAAATATGCCAAGTGTATAGCTGGACCCAGGTTCAAATCCCGGGAGCAGAGTGAGCACCCTCTGTTGCTCCAGCTTCTGCCAACCTAGTAGTTCAAAAACATGTCAATGTGAGTAGATCAATAGGTACCGCTCCAGTGGGAAGGTAACGGCGTTCCATGCAGTCATGCCGGCCACATGACCTTGGAGGTGTCTACGGACAAGGCCAGCTCTTCAGCTTAGAAATGGAGATGAGCACCAACCCCAGAGTCAGACATGACTGGACTTAACGTCAGGGGAAACCTTTACCTTTACCTATAGCTGCACAGCAGGGGGCAAATAGATCCCCTGGAACAAGTCATTGGTTACCTTCACTTTCTTTCTCTCTCTTTTTTTCACCTCTTATGCCTCTAGACTGCTGGTGCACATCTTCCCAGAAATGGAGAAAAACTGGTTTCTGGAACCAGTTTGAGGCTGTGGTTAATGTAATCACAATCCTGGTACTCAAAAGCTGTTCCAGACATGTAAATCTAATTACCCACACCATGAAAGCTGTATCTCCCAAACTAGTTCCAAACCAACCTAAGTGATCAGTGTAAATGTATCCTCTGAAAAGCCTCTGAAATATTTTTCTTTAATCACATTATTATTCTCTTTTCAAAATTACTATTGTTTTGTCAAAACGGCACATTCTCGGGCTATTTGCATATGCCTTCATTAGGTTTGACTGTGTTAAACAGAATCGGGGGTTATCCTGATGTGAGTGGTTCTTCTTCCACAGCTGTGGCAGACCAAAGTTGCATTGAATAGGACCTTAACACTCACTCACTATCATCAGTAGTCATAAATTATTTGTGGTTCACCCCAAAGTTTGGCAAGGTCAATCAGGCAACTTGGTGAGAAGGAAAATAGTGAAGTTCCCCCAGGATGAGGACAAGCAGTAAATGGATATAGATAGAAGAAGAGCAATGCATTTGACAATGATAGAAGAGAGCAGAGAGATGAAGGAAAGTAAAATGGCAATGTGGAGAAAAAGAACAGAAAGGAAAAAGACAGAAAGGAGGATACAAGAAGTGGCACTTTAAGAGACAAGCTGAGAACAAAGTTTGAAGGAAAAATATTGTCAATATGTTATGTGACAGAGTAGTAAGGGTAAAGAAAAGGAAGAATGCAATGGGATGGGATGAAATCAAGACGCCTGGGAATGATGCCTGGGAATGTATGAGAAGCTCAAATACTGGCCAGTGAAGAAGAAATTTATTCTGAAAAGCTTAAGAAATATTAGAAGACGGGCAAAGTCCACCAGCTAAGGAACCCACATGAGCAATATTTTCCTGATGAAAAAAATACTCCAGTGTTTTGAGATGCCCAAAATGTCTGTCAAGGACTAAATCCTAAAGAGGGATTGGTCTAAATTTCCACTAGGACAGTGGTCTACTACATGGGTGTCAGCTTTTAAACTGTTTTCCAGCCTTTAACCCGATCCCTCCTGATCCCTCCTGTATTTTGGCTAAACATCGTTTAGCCACCCCCCTTTTAACCCAGTATAACTCGGTTTATAATGCATATGTAGAAGAGTCCTCAGAATCCCTGACCACTGCCCATGCTGATGGGATTAATGAGAATTATTCCAATTGGATTTTGGGAACCAGGTTTGAGAAATTCTGCACTAGTAAGATATGGGATGCATTTTAAATTTCAGGTTCAATTGTCTTCATTTTTAACATTAGAAATTTTTTTGTTTAAAAGGCTTTTATAAATTTTAAAATACTCAGAAAGCTTTTATAAGCATTTTATATGTTCAAACTGCACTTAAAGTGATGCTAAGAATTTTTCTGTCTGACAGTCTAAAATGTATAAAAGATGTTTACATAGGTGACTTCAATACAATTTTTACCCAGTTATGCTTAAAGTCCATGTGGATTTTTTAAAATCAAAATGCTGTTCCTGACATTCTTCTAATGTACTTATGATCCCCATGCATTTACATACTACTAAAATATAGTCTCTTGATCCCATCTGTTTCTTCATTAAGTGTTTAATCATATTTAGGAGAAAGGTTGGATATATTTATTTAAAATAAATAAATTAAATAAAACATTTAAAATTGTCTAAATGTCATCAATCCCTACCTGCAGTTCTCTCCCCAGTTGAATTAATTAACGTCTGGGTATATTTATTGTACTTATCTCGGAGATTTGAAAAATAGCAGCATGAGTATTTGATTTGATTTCAGATAACTGCCTTATTGCCTTTGTTTATTAACTATATTTATTTATCTCAAATATTTATATAAGAGCTTTAACCTCTTATACAATTGAATTTTTTTATTCCCTCATGGCTAAATGTCAACACCATGGTTTCTTTAGTAAAACTGTTTCTGTTTTAAAATGTTTCTCGCTATATTCTTGTAATAAAACCTTGGCACCAGGTAAAATGATTTTTTCTAGTTATTTCAATATAATACTACCTGACCTTTTATTCTTAATGTGAAATTTCCCTAAATATATGCCTAATGCTTTATTGGATTTGATTTTGATATGTGATGAGTTTCTATCTACACTACCCACTGTGGGCTAGTTATTGGTTTTGTTGATTTTGAGGCTTACTGTTAGTATGAAGAGAGTCTCCTGTGGAGTGGTTGTTTTTATGATGTTTTCTTTCCTTACTCAAAGCATTAATACTTTATATTATATTTCCTCTAGTTAATGCATCAGGAAAATCTATTTCCCATATTTTCCTATATCCTACTCAGACCCAAAAGCAAATAATCTACTGTGATGTAAGAGACCATTCAATTTTTTTTACTAAAATTAAATCCTGACTTTTGGCTAATTAGTAATTTGTGTGAGCCCAAGGACGCATCCAGATAGCTTGCAAAATGCGCACGCTCCTACATTTTTACCTGGGGCATCCAAACAATTCCTCAAGTAAAAGCGAACTAATTTGGCACAAAGCAGGAAAAGTGAATTTATTTGGCATGTGGAAAGATCCAGGTCATGGCACGTGACTTCCGGGCCCAATCCACACAGCTGTCTTGGGATTTCTGGGATCCTAGACTCCTAAAAATGCAAGACAGCCTCCCCACCCCCACGCTCCGAAAAGCCTTTAAAACTAAAAATTACTTGCTGCCATTATTCTGCTGCCAACCTTCTCCTGGTGCATAGAAATGGTGTGCCAGGAGAAGGGCGGGGGGAGGAGCGATTTTCCTCCTGCCCCCCTTCTGGCATGTCATTTCTCAGTGCCAGGAGAGGACTGGCAGCAGGGTAATGGTGGCTGGGCAAGTAATTTTTAGTTTTCGGGGGGGGGGGGTCGTGCTGTCTGGGTGCCCTACCAGAAGGGCCGGTAGGGCATCTGGACACCCTCCCCCAGAAAAGTGTGTGGTGAGTGTTTTCCACCAGTGTGGGACAGAAGTCCAGCCTGACCCGGGTTTTATCCCCTATGTGGAATTGGCCCTAGATGTAAAGTCATTTTAATCTCCACATTGAGAAGTATTGACTCCATATCTATATCTCTAACACAAATACACTTTAATTTAAAATTATTACTACTTAGAAATTTATTTCCTCAGATGTATACAGTTGTACACAGTCTACCAGCCACTATTGCCTTGATTTGTGGCAGAATGCATATGAAGAATAGCAGCAATAACATAGATATTTTAAGGAAGCAGGAGAAGGCAAAATTGCGAATCTCCTTCCAAGTTTCATTTCTATGTTTGTGCTCCCCTTGTTCCAAACTGCATGGTTTATAAATGCTGTTGTTCACATATCATCTGCATGCAATATTGATAATGGATCTGCCTTTCGGTAAAAAAAAAATTGCTGAGCAATGGCAATCATTTTATTCTTTTGATTTGGCTGCCAAAGGGGCTGAAAATAAAAGCCTGCTACAATATCAGTTCTGTCTCCATTGCATCTGCCATCCAGGAATAGTTTCATTCAGCATTAGTAAAGGGAAAGAGCCATTCCATCAGCTCTGCTGAAACATCAGCACTTCACAGCTTATTGTGACTTTGAACTATTTTCATTTTAACCAGCCATCAGTAATACCTGACTGCATTAGAGGTCGTCATTATAAGAACAGTATAATGGTGACTTAATGATCATGTTTTTCTTTACCCTTTCTATCTCTTTTTGCTTTGTGCATTTTTAGACATGGTCCTAGATCATTGGTGTCAGATCTGGATGTCAGATAGCTACGTTGCTCAGGGAGTCATTGTTAGCGAGTGCGTATAGCGGAACCAGCAGCGTCCAGTTAACACCATGTGCAAAAGACTCAGACCAGGCAGAGGAATTAAAAGAACAAAGAAAACTTTACTTGTTGAGTTGAAGTTAAATAAACAGTTCAGCAATCGTACAAAGTCCTTGTAGTTGTATAGGATCAATAACTAATCAATCAGCATTCAATATATACAGCATAGCATATTTAGAACTGCTACTTGACCGTAGCTAGAGAGCCTGTCTTTTCTGTGCTCTCCCTACAAGCTCAGATTTCCAACTGACAAACTCAGCCACCTGCTAGCAAACCGATAAATTGTTTGAGACGTGGCTTGCCTCTGCAAAAAGCTCTCAGCTCCCTTTTTGCAGAGAAAGCAAGCAACTTTGCAAGGATTTCTTTACACACACACATACATAGCAATTTGGCGCAATAGTCATATCACTGAAAACCATGATAGCAATGCTGTAAATTCTTCAGTGAAAATATTAGATAAACCATATCAGTGCATAAGTTTCACTAATGTAACTAAAATACAGTCAGTTGTCAAGTAACAGACATCCAACTTACATACGACTCCTAGTTAAGAATTTAGAAGACATCAGGAAGTGAGAGGAAATTTGCCCCTAGGAAGGCAAATACACTCCTGAAAGACTTATCGTGAGAAAAAGGTTTCTCCAATGAAACTTTCTCACTAATCTTTGTTTCCATGATAACCTAAAATGTTCAAAATCCAACTGTCACAGGGATAGAAAGTGAGGTGAAATGTTCTCAACAGAGGCACAGACAGCAAAACAAACATTACTGTGTTAACTCTTCCCTGTGCTATCCAAAACTATCTCTTTCTTTATGTGTGTGTGTGTGTGTGTACACATATATATGGGCTAGAGTTAAACTTTAACTTACATACAAATTTAATAAACCTAAATTGTATATAACCCAGGAACTGCCTGTATGACCAAATCAAATGGATAACTGTTCATATTCAGTAGACTGGCTACATTCCATTATGTTCTTTGATGTTATCCAATGTGCTAATATTTTTTGAGACAAGAACACTAGCATGTTTCTACTTACAAGCCATAACAACTTTCATCCATCAATAAGCATAACTTTGTTGAGTGCATTTTAAAACATTTTCACACCTGGAATCTCTTTAATTGTTTTTGTACCCTCTCCTTTCCAAAAAGGAAAAGGTAAAATGGGTAAACTGGAATAGCATAAGTATTCTCAAATGTGTGTCCAATGAAAATTTGTTTTTTGTTACCGGAAGAAAAGTATGACTTAAAAGATAGCTGACCTGCATTATGTATATATTAACACTTGTCACATCTCAAAAAGACTACTGCAACGTGCTCTACACGGGGCTGCCTTTGAAGACTGTTCGGAAGTTCCAAGTAGTCCAACAGGCAACAGCCAAATTGCTCACTGGAGCAGCATACAGGGAACATACAACCCCCCTGTTGTGTCAGCTCCACTGGCTACCAGAATGGCAATTTATTTAGTGGTCCTATAAAAAAAAAATAACCTAACATGGATATAGAAAAAGTGGTGAATTTGACAGTGGTCCTGTATTTTTTTTCTTTAAGGATATCTGAAATTTTGGAAAGCTAGGATAATGAAAAGAATCAATGACTTCTCCCCCATCTGTTGCTCATTAATATCACGCAGTAACCAAATACAAGCTGGAAATCGCTTTCACACTTGAAGGGGAAAATGTCTTGTTCTCTCTGTCTCATTTCTGTTTACATTGCTGTGAAAATAGTTGGTGTGACATGTAACATTAGAAAAAGCCAATTTCAGTTGAAATGCTACTCCTTAGAAATGTAACTATTAAATGTGAAACATCTGGAGAAAGCATAGTAATATATTACCATAGATAAAAATGTTATTATCACAATCTCAGCACAGAGAATAGGACTTCATCCCACGGTTCCTTTCCAAGTGTTTCTATACATTTGAAACACAAAGCCCCACAGAGCCCATCAGATTACACAAAATAATGGGTTTCCCATTTGAGCCCTTTTAAAAAAAATTATTAAGATGTATTTTTTACAACATCACTAAAAAAGAAAGGAAAGGGTAGCTGTAGAGAGAAGAAACGATAGCAGAAAAAGGATGTGGATGGAGAAGGGGGTAAAAGAAAAGGGAATAAGGGGGAAAGAAGAGAGAAAAGTTTATGTACTTCCAGTCTTCTTCATTGTGATTTGGTTGTTATGCTTAAATTTCAGTTTCTTAGTCTATGCTTCTCCTATATAACCCTCCTCCTTGTGAGACCATTTTTCTTTTTAGTTGATTGCACTATATTATCATCTTTCATTTCTCTCATAACATATACTCCTTAATACATTTCTCAAATGTGTAAAAATGTAAAGATTTTTAAAACGCTTAGGAATTGACTCCAGGTGGATCCCTGCACATAGAAATCAGTTAAACCAGTGAAATTTTGGTGTGATAGCAATTGTTTTCTTTTTTCATGTTCTTTCTGTTTTGTTACGTTTTCCTGTGGGCGGTCCTTAAATTATTATTATTATGACACAGCAAACAAGATAGATATGCTGGATTTCATATCACAAAATCACAAGTCGAACACTTCCCAAGTGTCTAAAACTGTGTGATGTATTTTCGGATGATGCGCTCAGATCCCAGCAGAGTGGCCTTTTGCAGCTGGCAGATCGTAATTTTGTCAATGTCTATTGTTTCCAAATGCTGGCTGAGATCTTTTGGCACGGCACCCAGTGTGCCCATCACCACCGGGACCACCTGCACTGGTTTCTGCCAGAGTCTTTGCAGTTCAATCTTGAGGTCCTGATAGCGGCAGAGTTTTTCCTGTTGTTTTTCGTCAATGCGACTGTCACCTGGGATGGCGACATCAATGATCCAAACCTTTTTCTTTTCCACAACTGTGATGTCTGATGTGTTGTGTTCCAGAACTTTGTCAGTCTGGATTTGGAAGTCCCACAGTATCTTTGCGTGCTCATTTTCCAATACTTTTGCAGGTTTGTGATCCCACCAGTTCTTTGCTGCTGGGAGGTGGTACTTGAGGCATAAGTTCCAATGAATCATTTGGGCCACATGGTTGTGCCTCTGTTTGTAGTCTGTCTGTGCAATTTTCTTACAGCTGCTGAGGATATGATCAATGGTTTCGTCAGCTTCCTTGCAGAGTCTGCACTTTGGGTCATCAGCTGATTTTTCGATCTTGGCCTTGATTGCATTTGTTCTGATGGCTTGCTCCTGGCCTGCAAGGATCAGGCCTTCTGTCTCCTTCTTCAGGGTCCCATTCGTGAGCCAGAGCCAGGTCTTCTCCTTATCAGCTTTTCCTTCAATTTTGTCAAGGAACTTCCCATGCAATGTTTTGTTGTGCCAGCTGTCAGCTCTAGTTTGTAGTGTGGCTTTCTTGTACTGGTTTTTTGTCTGCTGTGCTTTGAGGAGTTTCTGATTTTTGACTTCAATCAAAGCAGGTTTATCATTTTGCTTTACATATTCTGCCAGGGCATGTTCTTCCTCTTTGACTGCTTGTTTTACTTGTAAGAGTCCTCTGCCCCCTGATCTTCTAGGCAGATAGAGCCGGTCAACATCACTGCGAGGGTGCAGTGAATGATGAATGGTCATGAGTTTTCTTGTTTTTCTGTCCAAATTGTCCAGTTCCATCTGTGTCCAGTTTATGATGCCAGCAGTATATCTTATGACAGGTATGGCCCAGGTGTTTATGGCCTTGATGGTGTTGCCTCCATTGAGCTTGCTTTTGAGAATTTTTCTGACCCTTTGTGTGTATTCTTTGCTGACCACAGTTTTCTCATGTTCATGCTTGATGTTGTCCAGCTGTAATATGCCCAGATATTTATAGGCCTCTGGCTGGTGACACTTTATTGTTTGGCCATTAGGCATTTTTATGCCCTCACTTTCAATGATTTTTCCCTTCTTCAATGCCACTGTTGAACATTTGTCCAAGCCAAACTCCATGCTGATATCAGTGCTAAAAATTCGGACAGTGTTAGTCAGAGACTGGATTTCAGTTTCCGTTTTCCCATACAGCTTCAGGTCATCCATGTACATCAGATGCGAAATTTTGTGAGAATTCTTACAAATTTTGATAGCCGAGATTTGTTTTTTGTAAAATTGTTGACAGAGGGATCATGGCAATAATGAAAAACAGAGGTGACAATGAGTCTCCCTGGAAAATTCCTCTCCTGATGTTGACAAGTCCATAGTTTTCATTTCCAACAAACAGTTCAGTTTTCCAGTGCTCCATCATGTTTTCAATGAAGGTGCCAACGTTTTTACTAATCCCGATGGCGTCCAGGCACTTGATGATCCAGCTGTGTGGGAGTGAGTCAAAGGTTTTTTTGTAGTCAATCCACGTCATGTGAAGATTAGCTTTTGGGCTTTTACAGTTCTCCAGAATCATTTTGTCAATCAATAACTGGTCATTTGTGCCCCTGCTTTTCCGTTTGTTGCCTTTCTGTTCATCTGGCAAGATGTTTTTTTCTTCAAGATAGTCTTGAATTCTATCAGCTATGATGCCAGTCAGTAGTTTAAACATAGTGGGCAGACACGTTATTGGCCTGTAGTTTCCTGGTGCTGCTCCTTTTGCTGGATCCTTTTGCATCAGGTAAGTTCTTCCAGTTGTTAGCCATTCACTGATACTTCCTTTCTGCAGCATCTCATTGAATTGTTGGGCCATTTTTCCATGTAAACTAATCAGATGTTTGAGCCAAAATCCATGAAGTTGATCACTACCAGGCGATGTCCAGTTCTTGACTTTTTGCACTCGTTTGCTGATCATTTCAGTTGTTATTTCCATCTGTTCCATTTTGTTCTGTGAGAATTTTCCTTCAAACTCCTTTATCCACCCAGCGTTTTTGTTGTAGTTCTTATTATTTTCCCAAAGCTCTTTCCAGAACTTCGTTGTTGCAGTTTTCTCTGGCTTTATGGTTACTGTGTCTGTTGTTTGGTTCAGGCTCTGGTAGAACCGTCTTTGGTCTGATTGAAATAGTTGATTTTGTCTGTACTGGATGATTCTGGCTTCATATCTTTCAATTTTTCTGGCTGTTGCTGTAATTTGTTCTTTCACAATTTCCAAGGCTTCTTCAATTTTTCTGGTGTTCAGCCAGTACTTTCTGATCAGGTGTTGCTTGATTTTGTCATTCTTCAGTTTCTTCTCTTTCATATTTTTCAGGTTACTTGCATCTGATCTAAGTTTCTTGATTTTCAACTCTAGCCTGACCTTCCACTTTGGTTTTCCAGTCGATTTTCTTTGGGGCTGCCTTGGTTGTAGGAGCCCAAGCTCTTCTGTTACTATCACTGCTGCACTGTAGGCATACTGGTTTGTTTGTTCAATTGATGTTATTTGGGCAGTGGAGAGTACTGCATTCACATCTTTCATGAGAGGCGCCAGGTGTCTCTTGGGAACTGTTTTTAGAGTTGGGAGCCGCTGTCTTATTGCATTTGCTGCAGCATGAGCCATGATCTTATCCTTGAGCTCTTGTTGTCTTGCTGTCAAGGTTCCTGGTGGTTCAACAGGTGTTTAAAGTGCTGGTTCATCAAATTCTTGCAAAAGCTCCACACTTTCTTCTGGTTCAATCTGTTCCACCATTCCAAGTGTTGCTGGAGTCTCTGCTGCTGTCTGTGCTGTGGTCTGATGGTAATTTGCTTTGCAGATTTTCTGGATTTCTTCAAGTTGAACTTCACTGAACACTTTGTTTCTGATTATGAATCTTCGTTGGTCAGCCAGTCGGGGTTCTGTTATCTGTGAGTCAGGGTACTCTTGTTTCCATAGCTGATGCATCCTTTTTTGGTAGCCGCGCTTTTCAGGTTCAGAGTTGCAATAGCATTTCATGACTGTGCGGTTTTCTGGCATTGTATATTTCTGCCTCTTCTGTGACTGTTCATTTGGGTTTTGATGATTCCGTAGCCCACTTGTCGATGGATGTCCAGAATCAGCAGCATCCACCGCGGTCCTTTTTATCCTGGGCGACGACCGAGCCAGTATAGACTTCGTTTTGGTTTGATTCTCCATAATGCTAATGGGTTAGGTGCACTTGGTTGCATTCCTCCACTGAGGCCTCTCTGGCTTGGTTGGACCTGCCGGTAGTTACACTACCGCCAGCACAGCCCTCAGCATCCTCAGAATGGCTAAGCCCCCCACCACGTCAAGGTGGCACCTGCGGGGGGGGGGGGTATTATTATTATTATTATTATTATTATTATTATTATTATTATTATTATGCATTTGCAATGCTGAAGTAATGCTACTTTTCTGTATCAGAATTGAGAAGTTCTCTTTTTAAAAAAATGTGGGGGAAGAGAAACGGGGAGGAGCTTGCAAAGCAAACAGATGATTTCTGTAGAAACGGGAGAAGAAAAACAGGATGCTAGAAAACAATTTCCTCCATTTTCCACCCCCCACCCTTGGTGGGATGAAGTCCATACTCCTAATAAATAAGGGAGTATTTAGTGCTCTCTGCTTACAAATCTGTCTTTTTCTGCCCACTTGAACAGTTTGCTTGGATCTGCAAGATGTCTAAGTACTTTCTTACTGACAAAGAAGTATGGACTGGTATAGAAGGAGGACCTACATGTGTAGCAGCAAGTAACAAATTTCTGGCGTGTGGATTGCAGCACACAGATCTGGCCATTTACAAACTGACAGAAGTGACTGGTATGGAAGAAAGAAGTTGTGCATGGAAATATCTGGTTTTGTCTAAATGTCCCGCCACCACTGCTAGTATGGGGCTGGAATAGCCATACCATGTTAATAACCATACCATGTTAATAACCATGTAACTATACCATGTTAATAACCATGTGAGGAGTGCCTTTGCTAGGGATGCTAGAGAACCTGCTCATGGCTGCTTCCAGGATGTACAACTTAATTTAAAAGATCTTAGCTTGTTTGTAGAACAAGCAGTTCTTTATCCATTCCAATGGGTTGCTATAAGATAAGGTTTTACTTTAGTGATGACTGTCCTTTGATTTTGTTGTCTTTCAATTGATTTGTTTTTTTTATTGCTTCTAAAGTCATTCAGTTAATATGTTTAATTCTGATCATTGCTGGTCATCTTGAGATCACATTGTTCGGAGAAAGGCAAATCATAAATTTAACAAAAAAAACTGGGGAGATGATTAGGGTCGAAGTTGACATGTGTTAAGTGCTACCGCCTTGTTGATTCTGCATTTTGTGAATGGCCTCTTTAACAAATTCTGGGTTGTCTTTTTTCCAAACAGGTTTGTGTTGTCACCAGAATAATCTGATTTTAATCCCACAATGACAGTCTAGGAATGTGGGTTGCTTTAATATTTTTCTTAAATACTGGGAGGATGATATAGTTAATTACCTTTGAGAACAAGAACGAGTAATTGGATTAGTTGGTTTTCAACATCCTGAAAAGTCCATCTCTAGGTATACCTTCAGCCATGAGTTTCTGCATCCATTAAAATAAATTAGAAGTGGCTTGAGAAAATAGCAAATCAGCATCAGCTAACCAGATAGAACTGCTGTAAATTTTAGCATATCAAATTGGGGCGTCTATCTTCATTATTTTATTTTTCAGCTTATTCCAATTATGCAGTTCAATTAAATCCCACTCCTTTTAATTCAAGAACAAAATAGTATTTCCTATATACTTAATGTCTAATAAGACAATACTAAAGAAGACCTACAAGGCATGTCAGTCCCTGGAAAATGAGGCTGAAGAAAAGCTTCCTTAAATTGTTGGGTTGGACAAGGAAATGTACTGAATGGAATGAGCTCCACAAACAGAAGTGTTGTTGTGTGGACCTGTAGAGATAGTGCCCCAATAGCAGATTGTGTCTGAATGTGTACCAAGAATTGCACCATATCCAGAGAGATACTTGTTTAATAAGGAACAGATATTTCTTTCTTTTTTAGCATACACTGTGGGATGATAATAGCCTTCTAACTTCATTCTATAAACCTTAAACTCCCCTTACTCCTAGTGTCTGTATTTAAATACAGTTATGTTCATTTGACAATCACCGAATAAATAGAATAAAAAATAAAAGGTTCATACTTGTCTTGGCTATTTATTTATTTTTTATTTATTTATTTATTTACAACATTTATATCCCGCCCTTCTCACCCGAAGGGACTCAGGGCGGCGTACAAATTGGCAACAATTCAATGCCTGCACATAATTAAAACAGCAATGAAAATCCAATAAAACAATTAAAACAATAGAAAAATATAAAACATATGATTAAAATCCATTCCTCCAAAATCCTCGTGCTGTAGCCGTAAATCAGTCCAGGGTCGTCTTTTATCATTTAATCTTTGAAAGCCTGGGCACATAGCCATGTTTTCAGGGCTTTTCTAAAACTCAGAAGGGTTGGGGCGTGCCGTATTTCTCTGGGGAGGGTGTTCCACAGCCGGGGAGCCACCACCGAGAAGGCCCTGTCCCTCGTCCCCACCAGCCGTGCCTGTGAGGCAGGCGGGACCGAGAGCAGGGCCTCTCCAGATGACCTTAGGGATCTTCCTGGCTCATAGGAGGAGATACGTTCGGACAAGTAGATTGGGCCAGAACCGTTTAGGGCTTTATAGGTCAAGACCAGCACTTTGAATTGGGCTCGGTAGCATATCGGCAGCCAGTGGAGCTGGCTTAACAAGGGGGTGGTATGCTCCCTGTAAGCTATTACGTTACACCTGGGACAGTGTGGTGAGAGTTTGTGTACCGCTGTATATAGTGAATCGTATTCCGAGTTCTTGTCTGCATACAAGGAATTAGCAATTTTTTAAAATTTATATATGTACTTATTTCCTTTCC
The DNA here is from genome assembly GCF_035594765.1 of Anolis carolinensis. Classification (NCBI taxonomy): domain Eukaryota; kingdom Metazoa; phylum Chordata; class Lepidosauria; order Squamata; family Anolidae; genus Anolis; species Anolis carolinensis. The sequence goes on from NC_085843.1 coordinate 53,327,600, forward strand.
TTCAGATCATGTCTGCCTCTGGTAATATAAAATAACTCTAAATGAACAGTATAATCAGGTAATTTATTCTTTATTTTCCTTTGTATGTACATTTTGTATGATTTTTGAGACAAAGGGAGAGTATCCTATAACTTAAAAAGTTGACATCATATAAAAACTGGGGTTATTTTTGGATTCAGATGCCAAAAGTTAATCAAAAACAAGTGTCAGATCTAACTCAATGAAAATCGTGCTTCCCAATGTAATAGTATTACTAAATGGTTGAATGAAACTGAAGCTGAATTCTGATAAAGATAGTGTAGACCTATGAACTATTAGTTCTTTGGTCTGTTCTGGGTGGGACTGCACGATCCTAAAGGCGTTGGAAGTACTCCTGCACCATCTTTGCCAATAGGGGTCCAAGTGGACTCTGTTGCTTAGACCACATGGGGGCAACTGTCTTGTCCACCAGTCTAATTTTTTCTGGAAATGTAACCAAAACAAAAGGGTTTTTGCATTAGTAACTTTCAGTTTACTCTATTGTCAAGCACTCTATATGAGGTTGCCCTTGAGGGAAACCCAGAGCCTGCAGTTAGTTAAAAAAAACATTATCTTTGAGCCAGACTGCTAATGAGAATACCATATAGATGTTATGAAATAGATGTCTTAAAATAATTGTGCTTGTTGCCAATATTCTTCTGGCCTGAAGTGAAGATGCTTGTGATTATATCTAAAGAATTAAATAGTTTGAGACCACAGTTCTTGAGGAAGCATCTTCCTCTATACTCTATAGACTGAGATGTGCTAAGGGGTTCCTCCCTGACCCGCTCAAAGATAACATGGGAGAGGAACTGGTAGGCAGTGGCACTATCATTGTCCTCCCCTTGAAGTCCCAACTGACAGCCATGCTGGCTTCATTTTAATTCCAATAAAAACATGACTGTTTCTTGAGGACTTAGGGTCCAAGTTACTAAAAATATATTTACATCGTTTTAAGTGACTGGCTTAACCTTGAAGGAGCTGAGGATGGCGACAGCCAACAGGGAGCACTGGCATGGGCACGAAGATTCAGAAGCGACTGAATAAATAAACAACAATAAATCGTTTAAACATGTTTTGATTTTTTCACACCACTTTAGTTCATTTTTTAAATATGCTTTTAATAATTAAATTTATTTACCTTATTTTGTGGGCTTACATTTTTGATCTGCTTAAATACTTCATTTGTATTCAGCCCTAGGATCTTATTAAATACATTAGAGTCTCACTTATCCAAGCTAAACGGGCCGGCAGAAGCTTGGATAAGCGAATATCTTGAATAATAAGGAGGGATTAAGGAAAAGCCTATTAAGCATCAAATAAGGTTATGATTTTACAAATTAAGCACCAAAAACTTCATGTTATACAACAAATTTGACAGAAAAAGTAGTTCAATATGCAGTAATGTTCTGTTATAATTACTGTATTTACAAATTTAACGCCAAAATATTACGATATATTGAAAACATTGACTACAAAAATGGCTTGGGTTATCCAGAGGCTTGGATAAGCGAGGCTTGGATAAGTGAGACTCTACTGTATAAATATTTTAATAAGTACACAATAATATTATTGAAAGGTTGAGCAATTTGTCTGGTTGAAGAATGAAATTTGTTGTGATGTCTTAATATTTTTACCATAACTCTTTTCCTATAAAAAATTAATGAGTTATCCATAGTTTTTCCCATACTGATATTATAGCTAAACTAACCAGAAATTCTTATAAGTAGGGAAAATATTTCCTGTAACAAGCACTGTCTTCTGTCAAAACTATGTCTTGATTGATGTGAGCAACAGATCTGACTAACTGCCTAAATGATAGAACATTCTGGGTCATATGAGTGTAGTAACACTAGTGCTATAAATACAAAGTGATGCTCCATATAGCTAACATGTTCCTGCTTAGTGTCTTTTTGATTTAATGCTTGGGTATGACCTTCCCTCAGATAAGCTTCTTAGTGAATGTTGAAAACCATTTAGCAATTCTCATGATGTATGACTTGAACTAAATGAACATGCCATTAAGATGTCAACAGTTTAACTTGCAAATTTTCCTGTGTTTTCCCCTCATTGCTTTTTTGGTGGGGGATATATATTTATGAGAGTTTAAAAGAGAGTGTATATATGACTGGCCATTAGGTAGCAGTTACACCAAATAATGCTTCAACTGTATATCTCACTCTTGTTTCTTAATTCTGTTTTACTGCATATGAAATTATCTCTATTTTTTCAAAAGAGGTTGCCTTGTTTCCTATTCAAAGCAGACACAGTTGTTCCCTTTCTTGTACTTTTTGTTGTTCCTTTTTGAATTACAGAAGTATAAGGGGGCACTTGACAAGCAGACCAATTGCCCGCATGCAAAACATATAACTGTCCCTTTTGGAGTGAGATATGCGGCCTCATCAGACAGGCAAAATTGCTCCACTTCACTTGAGGCATGGAGTCTGCCGGCTCCCATCACATGATGATGGGATTCTGGCAGGGCTCAGTGCTTTAAGTGGAAGTGTTGCAGGAGGCAACAGTGGCAAAACAGGAGGCTTGCCATGTTGTATAGGAAACAAAAAAGGGGAAATTGGGTGGCAACACTTCCTCCTGTGAGATGAGATGAGGGGGAAGGTGGGCAATGCGGGGTGTTGGGCGAGGGGTCCTCCATGTCCCAGGCTGGACCCCACTGAATTCACCATGTTGCATGGCGATGTGATGAAGTCCTTTATGCAGAATCTTTCCAACCACAACTGATACATGGTTTGTTATAAAAAGAATGAAATGATTAATCTGTATAAGAAGCAGTCCCAGGAGAATATAATTTGCTTCCTTGAGCATCCTACTGGCAATTTATTATGGCATTAACGTGTCACAGTATTTTGTTGAGAAGAAAACTTTAGGAAGCAATTTCAGTGTTCCTGTCCTTGTTTCATTTTATCACTACCACTGAAATGTTTGCCATTTCAGTGAGTAATAAGTAGTAACAGCATCAGTAGTAAAGTCCTCAAAACAGATAAGAACAATTTGAAAAATCCTACTATCTCCCTATTGTTACAGTATGAACATTACTTTCATGTGTGTGTGTGTGTGTGTGTGTGTGGTCATACTTCAAGCTAAATATTAAGGAAATTAAGCATATATGTCTAAAGCAAAAAAGTAAACAAATGCTGTGCAGAAATAGTCTATCTTAAAACAAAGACAGAAGGAAGAAATAGTCCAATAGTAAAATATTAAACAATGGCCAGCATATCACAAAGCAACTAAAAGGGCATTGGGCATTGGTAAATTGTTTGCTTATCTCTGATGCTGATGCACTCACTTACAAGCTGATGCAATATGAAGAAATCAATTGATGACAGACAGGTAAGACAGGAGACTAGTGGCATTCTCAAGTTTGATCGATCAAGTGACCTCATATCCAATGAGGAAAGGGGGGAATTCATTATACTAATGAGCATTAATTAGATCTGTCTGTTACTGGACATAGAGAAGGTAGAGATAATATAAAAGCCAGCTGCCAGGGCACAAAAAGTCTCCAGAAATAACAGTCTCCAGTTCTCAGTTCTTATGCTGACATCATCCTTCCTTTCTGGAAAACACTTTCCTCGGCAGAGGATATTCACCTATGTTTATTTTTTAAATAATGTTTATCCCAGTTTTTTATAATACTAGAGAGGAATGCTCACAAAGACCTTTTTCTGTTAATATTTTCATGTGCATGGGCTTTAGAAAAGGCCACAGAAATCCTGTTCTAATCCTTTTTGAATTGGAAGTCAGTTCTACTAATTACTTGACATAGGGCTGATTGTATGCATGCAAAGTTGCATGAGCCTCTTCTCTGTGATATAAATTATTTAATGCTAAAATACGTAGAATTCCAAAAGATATATTTAGATAGCGTTGTTCATGTTACAACAATTTGAAAAAGTATCTGGGTTGTGCAATGCTGGATGATCTTGCACATTTCAGATGACTCCCTCATACCATACGGATATGGTAAATATGACTCACTATTTGCTGTTTGGTGAGATCGATGGAGCACAGCAACAAAGAAACCTGAAGATTACTCATCAGCCTATGCAGTGGTAGGAAATGTATCATTCCCCAGATGATTTTGGACCACAGCTGTCAGAATTCCTTGCCATTGGCTTTGCTGACAGAGGCTACTTGTTTTTGCAGTCCAACCATTTTGTAGAGATACATGATTTCTATCCCTAATTGAGACTAAGGACCTCTTCACACGGCCCACGGGGGCCATGACATTGTGCCGGCAGTTGCCAATAAAAGGGAAGGTGTGTGGGGTGCTTTGTAGGTACCAACACATCCTGCCGTGGGTGCCAGGTTGATGCCCTGTACCCATCAAATTGGAGAAAGGGTGACAACACGTGACAATGGCCATTGCCCTGCTGCTCTTTCCCCATCATATGGGGAAAGAGGGAGGAAAGTGCAGGTAGCTCAGACAGAGCTACCCAAAAAATACTTTCCTCCCCATGGTGGAGGAGGAAGCACCTTCTGATGCTTTCCCCTCCACTTCTGGAGGAATAATAGACTTTATTTGTAACCTGCCCTTTCTCCACGAGGGGACTCAGGGCAGTTTCCAACAAAAGTGGCAAACTTTGAATGCCATAATAAAGCAGACAAACACCGTAAATAAAGCAACATCAATATAAACTTAAATAAAAGGAACTTAAATAAACATAATATATCACATCACACACATGTGGGCGGGGCCTGCCGAGCATCATCTGATGGTGCTTGGCCAGCCTTGGTCAAGTCCTGGCCAAAAGTGGCAAAACAGGCCTATTTAGCCCCATGTGAAGAGGTCCTAAAAGGAGTTTCTTAGAGAATTTGAGACTATAAAATAGAAAATCGAGGTCTAAATTTCATGTGCTTGTCTCATCTACAATAAATCTATTTGAATCACTAGGATTTACCCAACTGGAGACTTATTTGATTTTCCTTGCCTAAGCCCATTCATGGAAAATCTGCCATGCAGTATGGTATACTCTAGGCTTGGGCACAAAAAAAGACTTTGGCTTGTTCGGTTGGTTCAGACATCCATAAAGCCATGGACTCCTCTGCCATTTTTTTTTTTGCCACAATAGAATAGCAGCTGTCAAAACCAGGTTGCATTCAGTTTCTTTCAGTTACACGTGGAGTGTGGGGAGAAAGGCAGCCACTAAAAGGGAAAGGATCCCAGAAAGGGAGATTTCTTAAGCCCTTGCCTTAAACCCAGGTCTCCTCTAAATAAAGAAGGGAAGAGATCACAGGAAGCAGGGTTTCTTAAGCCCTTGCCTTAAACCTAGGTCTCCTCTGAATATAGAAGAGAAAGTATTGCAGGAAGGGGGGGGGGGGGGGGGTTGTAAGCCCTTACCTTAAACTTGGGTCTCCTCTAAAGAGAGAAGCAAAGGATCGCAGGAAGGGGAATTTCTTAAGCCCTTACCTTAAACCTGGGAACCCCTCTCCCCCCCCCCCATTGCCACCAATGGAACGGATTGAGCCTCCTGAAAAATGGATCAGGGCCCCCTCCAAAATCTGGGACATCGAAACAGATCAAGGTTACCAGGATTGCACAAGCCTAGTATACTCTACAGAAGTATACAAAGGTAGTGTAAATAAATTGGTTTAAAGATGAAGTCTGTCATTATTTTAGTGGTCACTCTCTTAATCATTCACTTCACTATGTGAAAGAATTTGTAATATCAGGGTAAAAATAATGACCTATATTGGAAGATTGTGGCAATTTTTCCTAAGCACTTACAGAAAATGTTATGTATTATGGTGATGACCTGCTGGTGGCTAGCCTACCCCTACACACTTATTCTCCTGTTTTTTCCTTACCTTCCAGATGATACCTCATTCATCATGTCAGCACAGCTTTTTAACTAGATGGCACCGAAAGTATAATAAATATATAACTTTGCACAACTACCTGACAGTTTAATGGTTGCTCTTGTCGTCCATCCATTTACATTAATATATAATACAGGTCAAGACAGCCATGAGAAGTCTTCCATTTTATGTATTAACCAGGTTATCTCACTATGTTCCCTTTAATATTACAGTATAAAAGATGTAAGGTATTACATATAGAAAGCTGGGTATACATTGATTCAGAAGCAACTCTAATTGTAAATAATTTTACATTAAAAGTTTTATCTAGGTTTCATTGCATGCCAACCTTTTCTGGGATTGACATTTCCAATCTACATTTTTAAACGGAATAAATCAAGAATTACATGCTATTTTTTTCTCCAAAGGGTTTTTAACCTGGGCCTTTTTTATTTTATTTAAGCTTTACTTCATTCAGGAGTCGTTAATGATCCTGATTTAGTACCAATTGACACCATTTTTCTTCCTTCCTTAATGTTTTTTTGTAACTGGTATCATTTAACCAAATAACTGACACATTTCTTGAAGTAATTTTTTAGCTATTATACCTCATTCATTGACTAATAAGAATGGATTCCTCATATTGGCTATTATTCCTCTGGCTTTTTGACAGACTAATCATATCCAGTTCTTCTAACCTTTCCCTCTTGTACCTTGCTTTACAGAATTATTATTGCATCCATTCAGTATACTTATTATGATGTGGTATCTATCATTACTGTATAATTATAATGTGACAGTCTTCTGTTGTCTGTATAACAAGTTGCAATAAAGCAAAATGGTTGAATATTTGGTGTAACTGAAGGTTATTTTTTAATATAATCTGTTTTGGGGTTTGTTTGTTTTTCTATATTAACCTATTTTATCAAATCTAAGATGCACATTTTTTTCCATTTGGGGCTTCAAAACTGGGGTGTGCCTTACATTAGATGGTGCCTTAGACTCAGTACAATACAATCATTATCTAAGTTGAGAAATGAAGTGAGACATGTTCAAGCTCCCTCCCTGAATACGAATGAGCTGACTCATTACTTTCCCAAAAAGATAAATCCCTATATACTCATGTAGAAGTCTAGAAATTTTAGTTAAACAATCAACCCAAAAAAACTGGGTTGATTTATTCACAGGCCAATGTGAATACCGCACTTTAATTCTTAGCACAAAAAAAGAGCCATCCCCTTTTTTGAGTAGAGTGGCAAAAGCCAATCACTTTGTCCATCCAAGAAGAACCTAAATGAACCTAGAATTCTTTAAAAAAAAATCACGGGTTGTATCAAATTACATACTTTTGGCCCCCAAACTTGTCCTTGAATTATGTGTGAGGTTGATGTATACATGAGTATATAGAGCAGTATTTTTTTAATAATGAGACATTTGAATATCTGAAAATTAGCAATCCCAGTGAGTGCCAAATAGTAAACAATTTACCCTTTTTGAAGAGAAGAACAATTCTTGCTTTTCTTCAGTTCACCCTCACAGATTTGAACTCTCAGGCAGGCATGTAGCCGGGGGGGGGGGGGGGGGGGGGGGGCTTGAGGGGCTTCAGCCCCCCCCCCCCCGAAATTATCAGGGTGGTCCGCAAGAAGGCCTTACATTTATTATTTAAACTGTTATGTTTATTAAAATCATGATCTGATCACTATGCTCAATATATCCCATATGCCTGGGGGTATTGGGATAACGATACAAAAGGTTTGCTAGGGTAGATCCTCTCACACACATACTCAGCCCCCCCCCCCCCCCCGAACCAAAATCTCAGCCCCTCCTGAAACAAAATCCTGGCTACGGGCCTGCTCTCAGGTTAATTAGGTGATTCATATAAATCTCAATTTGCAATTTGGAATCTTTGTCAAAATACATGTTGAGTAGTTCTGCGTTTTTCGTGTGATCTCTTAGCTCTTTACCATCCTTGCTGAATAGAAGTCCCACTGGTTTTTTGGTCATTTGCTTGCTTCTAACATATTTGAAATGTTAGAAACAGAGAATTTTGTTGCTCCCTGTTCCTTAGCTGATCTCAGCTCATTTTGAGCTTTTGCTTTCCTTTACACTATTTCTGCAAACTCGGGCTGCACATTGGTGATTCATCCTTTCATCCATTATTTATACATGCACTGTTTTCTCTTCACTTCCTCCTTGAATTCACAGTGCAGCCACATTGGCTTTTTCAGATATATCCCAATTTTCTTCCCTTGTGGACTTCTTTGTATTTGTACTTTTAGAAACAGCCTCATACTCCCAGTACTGGATTGCCACTACAGGAAAAGTACAGAGGAAGAGATTATCCTTTTAATTTTTTCCTCTGTTTGAGAAGGGTTTGGAACCTTAAAAAAGATGGTCTGGCCCATAAGAGGCACAATTTTTTACTTTAAACCTACAGCACGCACTGCAAATTAATGCCTTTAGGCCACATGCCTCTGGGTTTGTGACCCTCCCCACCCAGGCTATACAGAAATTTTAAAAATGTCTGGAAAAGAAGTCCTAAATACCTGCCGGATGGGCTAGGAGCATTTTTATAATGGCTTTGCTTCCCTCTCTAATCAGTTTAGACTCAGGAGATACCATTTTAAAATTAGGAAGTGACTTCCTTATTACAACAAAGCCCATTCCTGCACCTAAAATGGCCTGCTACAGCAAAAAAATGTGTAAGAACAATTCCCATGCCCCCCAGGGGATGTTTGAGAGCATTTGAGTACAAAATTGATTCTTTTCCAGTAGGTGCAGTAGCAATGTGTCCCCATTCTTCTTAGCCTTTGGTGGTTGGCCACACTGCCTTTACTTTGCATTGCCAGCTCACGTGTCTATTGTGCCCATGGACTTTTACTTGTCAGCCACTTCCCCCTATGCTCCCCAAAGGAGCCTGCAGCAAAAGAAAGACGGGCTTTTAATATATGATGCTTTGGAAAGCAAATGTAAAAGAAAGGTACTGTTATGATTATGAATATAAAATCCTATATATAACTTTGCCTACAAACCACTTAAAATTGACTTTGTCAAAATAATGGAACCAGGTTGATTCAACTGAGCCTAATTAAGAAATGTGGGGTGAAATAATGAGTGTGGAGAGAAGCAAGGGGCAAAACCCATAGATTTAGTATTCCCTACCTTGTTGTTGTTGTTGATGCCCTAAATCATCTCTTTTCCACACCCTATAGAAACTAATGATTCAATTTATTATTTTAGAAGTAGGAAAATGCCCTGCAGAACAAAATCAGAAAGTGGAGCCCATTGCTCATCTCATGGTATCTGTGAATGGGGGAAATAGTTTGAACTGTAAGGGAAAACATTTCTAAGGTCAAATTGGGTTAGAAAAAATACCTCAGAGTAATAAGATTTTTGGAAAGAATTTTAGGATGTTCTAATCACTGAAGAGCTTTGCAAAGCTGCTTTTTCCAGTGTGTTGTATAACTCACATTGTTATACATTAAGGTAAAGGTAAAGGTTTCCCCTGACATTAAGTCCAGTCGTGTCCGACTCTGGGGGTTGGTACTGTGATGACTCATGGGCCTTGTAGTCCTGTTCCTAGTGCTATCGTGGCAGATGAAGATGAAAACATGGGGTTTTCGCCGGTTCAACAAGAACCGGAGTCCTTTCACCTGCCGGATGTTGATGTTTGTCCTCAAGACTTCAGTAAAACAGACCTTGGGCATTCCTCGCCTCCGTTTCCCAGGAGGGAATCTTACTCTAGAGACAGAGGAGTCAGAGAAGCAAATCGCAGGAGTTTACGGATCGCTGCCAAACAACAGGCTGATTAGGCCTGCTTCCCTTGGGAAATTCTAAGGAGTCTTGCATCTGGACAGAGTTGGGTTTCGCTTCTCGTTCTCTAGGGAAAGAGATTGTTGGCGGGAAAATGAGACCCAATATAGATGTTTGACGCGGGAGATTCTTTGCGGAGTCAACAGAGCTGCTTCAGGAGTGAGATCGTGTGTGGACTTCGTAACCCCAGTTCCTTGCTTCCCGGATCAAGAATTCAAGTACTGCCTTGCTTTGCTGTTATCCACGGACCTTGTTCCAAGATTCACTGTTTGCCTCGTTTCTAGTCACGGACCTTGTCAAAGAACCAAGTCTATTTCCAGCCTTGTTGTCAAGCTTCTTTGGACTTCTAAGACTCTGACATTTCCCCCACTATTGCTTGGCAATAGTGTGTGTTTCGGTATTGGATAAAGAACTTTGAACTCTAATATCATTTATTGGACAATACATTTTTGGACTATATTTGACCTCATTTGAAAGGTCTGCTTCTGAACTATATTCTTCACTGGTTTTTATTGCTTTTATATATTTCCTTAATAAAGATATTAGATAGAGATTGGCCTCCGTGTATGGTTCTTGGTGCCCAGCTGCCAGGGGTCTGACAGGTACTCATCTCCATTTCTAAGCCAAAGAGCAGGCGTTGTCCATAGACACCTCCAAGGTCATGTGGCCGGCATGACTGCATGGAACGCCATTACCTTCCCACCGGAGCGGTACCTATTGATCTACTCACATTGGCATGTTTTCGAACTGCTAGGTTGGCAGAAGCTGGAGCTAACAGTGGACACTCACTCCGCTCCCCGAGTTTGAACCTGGGACCTTTCGGTCTGCAAGTTCAGCAGCTCAGCGCTTTAACACACAGAGCCACCGGAGGCTCCTTTTTGTTATACATTACACCACTGTATATATTTCTTTATCCAGATTACAACATCTCTTTTTAGTTCTTCTTATGAACGGTCAAACAATTTCAAACCTTATATATAAAACTGAGGTTAGAGCTAGTTTCCTGAAGTATTATTGCAGAATTTCAACATAGGGCTTCAAGAGTTATAAACATAAGGTATCTTACATTCAGAAACTGTTAACATTTACAAAGCAACAGTGTAGCACCTTTGAGACAGCAAAAGAAGGTTGTAGCTTAAGCTTTCATAGACGCAGACTACTTCATCAGACACAGAACAAAATTGCTATTTAGTTTCAATATATGTTCCAATCCATCACTGAGATATGATTGCTGTTTACACCTATTGAGAAGGTAGGGCCCTGTATGAAATTATAACATTTAGAAACTGAAGGGGTTTTCTGAACAGATCACTGAAATACAGCATTATACATTCTTAACAAGAATCTAGAGGAGTTCAATTTCATTATGATTTACACTGCATTGCTGGTAGATAGAACCTATGACCAATCAAGCCAAAGGCAGGCTATCATCCATGTATCATACTTTGCCAAGATGCCAGAAAATTGTCCACTTTTTCAGTCTCCAGTAAGCAGCAAGAAAGATTTATAAAGCAATCTTTATATACTATATAGCCAGCTAACCATTTAGCTTTGTTGAATTGTCAAAGCTACATTGTAAGCTGTTTATAAGCAGTGAGAAACTACTCTTGAACAAGTCAAAACTCAGAGTTGGAAGGAAAAGAATGAGCCAGTCAGTAAAGAGTATTTCTTTCCAAATAAGGTCCCATATGAAACAAGAAGCTTTAATTATAATTTTTAAAACTCTCAATATGATGACAAGTAACTGTCTGTGTATGCAGTCAGGTTCTTGGGTGCACTTTACCCTCTTGGCCACCAGATGTATTGAGCCACAACAGCCATCTTCCATTACTAGAATAGCATTAATCATGTGGGGTACCATGCATCTGGACAGTTAAGGAATCCAGCTAAGGAAAACTTTTGATTTTTCAACAATTGAAGCAAAGTTTCCAGTTTTGGTGGTGGCAATTTTGGACATAGGCTCACCATATAGAGTTTTGCTGATATAATCAGAATTTAGGTGGCTACCTTTCAGGGGTATTTCAGAACATTCATAAAGCAACCCAATCCTCAAGGAGTGAGTGAGGTGAAGGATCACTACCTGCACTGCTTTGAAAATTCATATCTCTGCTCCATCTCTAGGAGGTGAGAGGGGGGAGTCATCTCTTCCTGCACTGAACCAACTCCTGAAGACCGGGCTACTATTAGTGGCAGTTTCACCTGGGCAAAAGAAGGCAGGTGATATGAAACGTTAATATCCAGCACAACATAAGAGGGAATAGAATCCTGAATCCTCAGAGTGACATGGGAGTAGTGCATGAGGCCTGTTGCTCTGCCTCCTCCTAAATGCTATGTATGTATGCCTACCCCAGTACCTCCCTTCCTTTGTACGCGCAAAACAGATACTTGCGGCACACAGGAAGAGCAAAATGGACATTCGCAGCACACAAGAAGAGGAAAATGAACCAGGATTCACAGGATAAGTGACATAACAATGGTGATTTGGGCTTGCTCTTCTTCTTCTGGTACCAGAAGCAGTGGATAGCCGCCGCCTCCCCGAGACTGCAACAGCAGCATCCCATTTCATCTCCTTGGAGATAGTCACAGTTTTTCTATTTTTGGGGGGGGGGGGTTTGACCCAACACCTACAAAAACAGAGAGCTGAATGTAATTCTTTTTTGCAGTGTATGCTGTGATGCTAAGGGAAAAACAAGCATTCTTAGCAATTACATATATATTTTCTTTGGGTATGCCCCTCCATGTTTTAATTTTTTCCCCCTTAACATCACAGCATACAAGTCAAATAATTCCAGATAATCCTTAATAAAAATGAAGCTGGTAGGAGATTTTCATTCACCTACTTAAGGTTTTCAGGATCAATGCCAGGCAGCAAATTTGATTCAGTGGTTTGTTAATAACTATAATTGACCAATTTATCATTTTTATATATCAGAAGCTGTAATGTTGGGAGGGAATCTAGTCAACAGTGGATAAAAGTCAGGTGTTTAAACATACATTTTTAGAAGGAAATAATCACAGCTATTAACAGTTCCTAACCTTATGCAGGAATCTGTCCAAAATATATTGTTTTGACATCTATATTGTTGGAAATGACTGTCTTATTAGAAAAAAGGTATGGTAATAATTTAGTAAAGAACATGGCATACATAAAAAGAAAATATTCAGCACATTTAATGTTTTGAATACAAAATGGAGTGATAAAATTAAATTGAAATTTGGCCTGTCACCTTAATTACTGTGCAAGGCACAATAATTGATAGCTAAAGTGCTAATCATTTTAAATGTAATTACATTTAATGATTGTAATTGTGGCTTGTATCTTCTGTCCTAATAGAGGTCTTATTCACAAAACGGTTATCGGCCTGTCATATAAAAATGTGAATTGCAAATTTATGATAGTTTATTCAAAATGGACTGCTGGTTCTGTTTCAGAGGCCAGAAGAATAGGTAGACAATACAGGTGGCATTTTCATATTGTGCAGTGCCTGCAGCTTTGTGCTTGTGCTGCTTATTCATGAAAGCCAACTCTGCATGACATGGGAGAAAGGAACAGCTGGCCCCACTGTTAAAGTAATCTCTCTTGTAAACTGGCAAAGTATTTCAGAAACTGGATTATATGGCAGTGTAGATAGGACCTTAGTAGTATCTATTGAACAAGACACTATTCCAGATAAATAAAAAGACCCATATTGTGTTCTTTAGAGGAAGAGCAATAAGGGTCTGGAGAACAAGCCCTATGAGGAGCGGCTTGAAGAGCTGGGCATGTTTAGCCTGCAGAAGAGAAGGCTGAGAGGAGACATGATAGCCATGTATAAATATGTGAGGGGAAGTCATAGGGAGCAAGGAGCAAGCTTGTTTTCTGTTGCCCTGGAGACTAGGACGCAGAGCAATGGCTTTAAACTACAGGAAAGGAGATTCCACCTGAACACCAGAAAGAACTTCCTAAATGTGAGAGCTGTTCAGCAGTGGAACTCTCTGCCCCAGACTGTAGTGGAGGCTCCTTCTTTGGAGTCTTTTAAGCAGAGGCTGGATGGCCATCTGTCGGGGGTGCTTTGAATGCGATTTCCTGCTTCTTGGCAGGGGGTTGGACTGGATGGCCCATGAGGTCTCTTCCAACTCTGATTCTATGATTCTATGAGTATAAAAGTATTTAGAGTTTTAATACAAATTAGAACAAATTCAAAACTCACATCAACCCAGTGATTCAGGCCATGAACGCCTTTGACAACAAATTATCCATCCATGTACACATAATTACTGGAGACTCATTAGATTCCAAGATATTCTAATTCTGGCTTTTGCTATGTGTGAATCTTCTACATAGATCATAGTGGCAATGCAGTGCTGCATCCATTAACAACAGGGACTACCCAGATGTTCAAGGCTTCTAGTTGTCAAGCTTAATCAGCCTGGCTAATGATGAAAGTCAATGGAATTTGTGGCTCAGTGACATCTGGAGGGTTATGGGTTGCCCATCCCTGTACTAGCACTATTCCCTGCATTTGAAACTACTGGTTCAAGATTTCTTGCTGGATGAAAATTAGGAAGGCCATGAAGAAGAGGAATCTTCTACAGGCCAAAGAGGAAGGAGTAATCCACCTTTGCTCAAGGCTGGGGTGGAGCTTTGTGCTTGAGAGGCAGAGCTTCTGCTGTGTGCTCAAGGGGCAGAGCTCAGCAATATAACCAACAATTACCTTTGGAAAACATAGAGAACTGAGATGTTTTCAGAAGGAGACCACAGTTCAGTAAAGGACCCTGCTTGGTAACCTGAGTCACCAGGATATGGAGCAGGGGCAAGTTGTTCCAATCACATGCATGAGCTTTAGGATGTTCATCTTCTTGATAGAACATCTAGTGAGGTACATCTGCAGCAAGTGCAAACACCGTATTTCAATTGAAGAAAGGATCCAGCAACTCAAGGCCTGTATTGAGACACTTATACACATTAAGGAACTCAAGTTTTTTCTTGGGCACAGCCCAGCATTCAAGATACACAACCCACATCAAATGAATGAACCCACATCACTTCAAATGAGCTGGTGCTTGGAAGAATGTGACATTTTGAAAGAGAAAGAGGACCAGGCATCATTCTATGAATCCTTCTGTTAATCCGGAGTTAACAGTCAATTCCAAGTTCTCTCATCAGTACCTGATGATGAGGAAATACAACACCTTGGGGAGAATTAGAGGTTTTTAGATACAACTGGGTGGACTATCCTTGATCAGTGCATAGGGGATGTTTCTGTGGAGGAGGGCAACTCACAAACATGGAATTCACAGTTACAGAATGAAGCAGAGGCTTTTCCCCCAATCATAAATGAGGCAGAAGATGAACACACTTTAGTGAATGAGGGGGTCTTGGACATATCTGACTGGATTATCCTTGATGAATGCATGGGGGAGGTATTTGATGAAGAGACCAGTTTAAAGCTACACAATCCAGTTCAAAATGAACAGGAAGAACAGTAACAGGGTCAGTTTTCAGGAGACCTGTAGAGCACCTTACAGGAAAGGGACCCTGTCAATCCACCCCCTCCTCCCATCCCCCCCATTTCCCCCCCAAAAAACTTACTAGGGGCCTGCTGGCAGTACAGGCCCCTCCATAGAATATTCCTGATGCTTGAAAAATATGTCAGTAGGGGGGGGGGGGAGGGATTTAGGTACACAAATCATTAATATCACTAACCATCATACATTTTTATTCATACTGATAATGGCATTGTTAGTGCAAGATTATTTTAAATGGAGAAGTATTAACTGAACCTTGCTTCCTTTCATCTTGCCCTTTTGTTCCTCACATGCTTTCTTTCCCTTGTCCACTTGTACTCCATGGGGTACAACCATTGGTTTTCATTTCTCCACAGCTCCCATCCCTCTCTTACTTTCATTCCATCACTTTCCATTCTTTTTGTAAGCTTGCTAGCAAACTCACTCATATAACTTTTAGTCTTCTCACCTCTCATGTGGAGACTACCTCGCATAGTCATCATCCCCATCCCCCTATAAAATACTTCCTGATTTTACTGAATATAAACTGGTTTGTGTCAATGTTGCATTCCTAGAAAAGAACAGATATATATTATATATAAAAAGAACAAAGGAAAAAATGTAGTGCTCAGAGGTTACCGCTCTGAAGTACGAGTAAACATACAAGTCTTGCCTATTGTGGGAAGATCTTCTCATGCTTGCCTGGGTTTTTGAGTCATCGACAATGTAAGAAACAACTGCATCTAGTCTGTTCCTGTTCATTCAGCTGTGCTATGACTGATAATGCCTGAGAAAATGGTTTTCATATATTTGTTGCTCATTTATTATAGGTTATAGCAAGGAGTTCAAAGCCTATAATATGAGTAATCCTGGAAACAGATCTGGAAAAATATGCTGCATGGTCTTTCCCCCTCAATCTTCTTTCTTGGTTGTTTTTTAGCAACAGAATCTTGAAACCTAGCTTGACAAGAGATGGGTAAAGCCTTTGTGATATATTTAGACAGCTTGAAATAATAATGAGGCTTCAAAATGTGACATTTTGCTCTACATCAGTTTGATACTAATTTAGCTTTGTTCAATAACTTTGCTTTTAAAAAGAAGACTAAGAAAAATAAGAAAACCGAATGGTCCAAATCCCCTGGGGTGGAACAGCATTAAGCCTGAACAAATGTGTGGTTTTCAGATTAAGTATGTGCATACCTATTATTTTCAGGCCTAAATTATATTCACTTTGATATATTTTAGTTTGGAGAAAGGGAGTAGGTGTGATGATTGCAGAACCTTGGTAACAATTAAATTCGCTCCCAAGGAGATCTTGGAAATTTATGTAATGCTAGATTACTACTATACAGCAAAGTTATGAATGAAGAAAACATGGTCAACTTCTCAGTTTCAATCCCCACAACCCCACCCTTCAGCTCCCTAAGGTTCTCCTATCAAGCTTTCAGGCTTTCCAGTCTGAGCTGGTTTGTGTTATTAAGCTCTTTCCCAGTCAGGGCATCCAGATGGTTTCATTCCTTGACTTTGGCTTTGAAACTCATGGCATGGAGGTGTTCTGGTGTCTTTTGGCATTTCAATGAGAGACGTCCCCTTTTCCTTGTTACCCCCCCCCCCCGGTGGAGTAAATGGTTGCCCCTTTAGAGGAGGCCTTGAACCCTGATGGTTCGTCCAGCTTCACACCCATCTCTAATCTTAGGGTTGCCCTGGCTAAAAAGTAGAAAGCCACACGTAGACTTGGATATGGAGGTATTCCGATTTCTGGGTGGAGTTTACAAACCACCACCTGAGAAACCGGACAGAGCTTTGGTAGCATTTAAATTCACATAGAGAGACTCCGTAATTTGTAAGTGAATTTAATTGCTACCAAGGCTCTGAAATCATCACAATAAGCTAGTTTCTCACGTCTGCATTCTTGGACAAACTTTTTGTCAAGGGGGAGAAGGAAAGAAACTATAGCTATCTAGTAGAAACCATTAGACTTCTCCCCAGCTATTTCTGAACAGATAATCAATTATTGACCTATAAATGAATGTGGAGCTTATATTCTCTCACAATAATACTCAGACCCTTAAAAATGACTGATCTAAGTAGGAACACAAGTGCAATGCAACAGAGATATCTTATCTTTCTCTTGAGCTAACCAGCCATAATACAGTATCTGTATCTGTATCTTTGCAATGATTTGTGATTTGTGAGAGAGATTTGTGATCACTGCAGTTTTCATTTCTCACAATAACATCAGTAGAGACTCTTTCTTGCTTATGGTATACTATTTGTGGGAATATAATTTAGAATATTCTGTGTTTGCCCATGTACTGAGTTGATTCACCTAAGGTTTGTCCTGAAACAACCTTCCACTTTCAGCCCCAAGCCTTTTTAAAGCAAAACACCAGCAATCATATTGAATTGTGCAGTAGCTTTATGATGTGAACAAGCGTCCCCCAGGGATCAGGGTTAGATAGCCTAATGCATTTTGCTTTCCTTGTCACCATAAGCAAGATTTGCACACAGCCTGAGTGCTTCCATATTAGCCTACTACACAGAGGAGACACATCTAGATTCTGAAATATTAAATATGTACTTTCATTCCTCCAGTCCATTTCCTTGCTTTTTTGATTCCTCCCCCTCCCCTCCTTGTTCATCTTGACTTCTAGAGAAAAACTGGTCAATTGGGTGGTGGAGGTTGCAGATACTCCTTTGAAAGTGGGCTGTGTTCTAACTTCTTTAAAAGAAACAATAAGACCACCACAGAGGAGAGATGTAATAGGCCACATCTCTGTCTTCTGAGTATTTATCTTCATTTACTGTCCTGATGTTAGAGGGTGTTTTTTTTAATACTGGTAGACAGATTTTGTTCATTTTCATGGTTTCCTCCTTTCTGTTAAAATTGCCCACATGCTTGCAGATTTCAATGGCTTCTCTGTGTAGTCTGACATGGTGGTCTAGCATTTCTGTGTTCTCAAATAATATGCTGCACTGGCTAACTTCTCTGGTTGAGTTAGTCTGCAGTGCCTTTCATGTTCCTTGATTTTGTGTTTGGGCACTGCATTTGGTGGTCCCTATGTAGACTTGAAATCGAGCTAGAATTTGGGGGTCCCCCTAGGAAAAGAGGGGGACCTGAGACCTCCCTGTGGGTCAGACACTCCTGGTGAGAAGGAGAGAGCTGCTGCGAATCAGAGCTTCCCCAATCCCAAATAATTCTCACCAAAAGCCGAAGAAGGAGCACCGAGATGTTTATTCGATCCAGCTGGATAGGATGTCAAACTGCAATCATTCGTCAAGCAAGACATGATCATACAACAGAAGATAGTACCCTTTATAGTGAAAAGAGAGGGCAGAGAGGTTTGAATTTCCCACCCCGCCTCCCTCCGCCTGCTCTGCGTTGATTGGTTATTGAAGTGAAGGCGCGAATGTCCTGTCCAATGAGTGAGCTATCCCCACTTCAGCTCCTCAGCCAATCAGGAGCAAGGGGGCATTCTGAGCCTTTGACAAAGGGTGACTGAGTGAATTTGTGATTGAATCAATGGTTCTAATATGTACATGATGGCACCGATAGCTTTAAAAAGCTCTCAAGGTGTGCAAAGATTATTTCCTGGGGTGAAAATATACATATTTGTCTGGCGTGTCTTGCCAGATTCTGGTTGTCATATAGCTGGAGGCTGATCAGGTGGGTGAGTGCTTTGTCAATGTGTTCAGCCGGGTAAATAGACAAAATGAATAATCAGGCAGGGCGATCTTGGCTTTCCGAAGGCTAAAACTGCCCCAGATATTAATGTGACAAGTAACCAAGTGATCAAATCCTCTCTTTTGAGTGGCCTGCTCCGAGGCTGAAAAGGGGCGACTGATGTCTATTGTCCATGCAAGGGATTTGGTGATGTCCTTTTGTGAGAGGATTTCGCTCTCTGGAATGCAGATGACTCTCTGCCAACCAGGTCAAACAGAGGTGGCTCACAATATTTTCATACATTGGGGAACATAAAGGAAAAGGTGACATATGGGGGTACAGAGAATACATTCATAAAGTCAAAAATCATATTGCCCACTCCCACCCACCCAAAGGTCCAGGATAAATCCATAAAGTTCATAGAAAAGTTCAGAATCCAAGGGGAGAGGATAAGGGGTTTCATTGAATGTTCATGGCATGGTCAAGCCAGTCAGAGTTCAGTGCAAGGAGGGGCCGACTGGAGATTGGGGTCTCTTCCTGAGACACAAGGAGACCCCATGGTGACCCTCTCCGTGTTCAGCATGCCGTCTGAACCCATGAATCCATGAAATGGCAGCGGGGCGGGCGATGCACTGGCAGAGAGGCTTGAATTGACAATCAGCTATTGTCTCTTTAAATCTAGTTGCTGCGGTACTAAAGATGGTTTTCCCGGAGTGGAGAGATTCCGAATGTAAAAGCAAGATAGCAGTTATGCTTAGGGTTAGTTCAGAATGAAGCGGTGTGAATTTGAGACCAATCCATTAATGCGTGGTTACGGAAATCCAGGGATCTCCGTAACCGCAGTTTAAGGGAAGGCATTCCAGCAGGTTGCCCGTGGCTTGAGAAAGGAAAAGAAGCATGGCGAAAGGTTAATCATTAACCGCTCGGAGCCTATGTTTGTCTTGTCTTTGTTCTATGTTAAAAGGCATTGAATGTTTGCCTATATGTGTAATGTGATCCGCCCTGAGTCCCCTTCGGGGTGAGAAGGGCGGAATATAAATGCTGTAAATAAAATAAAATAAAATAAATTAGACAGAAAGGATAGGTTCCCATGCCAGAGTCAAAGAAGGATACAAAATGACCACTATGAGAAGGGAAGGTTAAAATGAAATGATACTTTTATTTGGGATTAGTTACATTGTTAGGGATAGGGACGGAGGCAAAAAGGAAACATGTTATAAGCTGCTGTTGGAATACACATTTCATTTATTGATTGATTCAACAGGGCTTCTTTCCGGATCTGTGGAACTCCCTGCTGCAGGTCAGATTAGGTTGAATGCAGGAAGCCTATTCTGTTTGACCTCAGATTTGTCCACAACCTGGACACAGCATATTATTTGAGAACACTCAGAAGACAGGGGAATTCCAGATAAGAAACAATCAGAACCAGTTAACACCTCACAACAAAGGATTCCCCCTGGCAGGAAGCAGCCAGGCTTTGAAGCTGCCAGGCTATTCAATGCTAATCAAGTTGGCCAATTGCAACATTCATTGTCTGCCTCAGGCAGGCAAGAGTTCTTTCTCCCACCCTGAGCATTCCACAGATATATCAACCCCACTTGCCTAGTTTCCAACAGACATCACAACCTCTGAGTATGCTGCCATAGATGTGGGCCAAATGTCAGGAGATAATACTTCTGGAACATGGCCATACAGCCAGGAAAACTCACAGCAACCCAGTGATTCCAGCCATGAAAGCTTTCGTCAACACATTAATGGAATTTGCTGTAATTTGAAAGCTCTGATAGAGTGAGTCGTCAGAAAGTGGGGTATCAAAAGTTGGAGGATGTCTGTAAAAAGAAGTCACATTTCCTCAATACTTTGCACCAAGTTTTTGTGGAAGCACTAGTAGTCAAAACATTTTCACAGTGTTCTACTAGCTATTTATTTAGTGAATACAAAAATGACCTAGCTTCAAAAATATATTTCTTTTAATTAACCTTAACGTGTGCTTCTTTCATGCTATCTATTTTTCAGCATTGTGCCACCTAAAAACTGGATAACAGGAAATTATGTTGGAGATACAAAAAAAAACAGCAATATTGTAATTGTGGTACATTTTAACAACAATGAAAAACTGATGGAGGATGTCCAAGGCAGTCCTCTCCAGAAAGTTTTGTATCCCAGTGGCCTGTGTGAGCAGATGCGATCATCACATGAACAGGGTTATTCCTTTAGGATTTTTTTTTTAAAAAAATCACACATCAACTACCAGTAGTGAGCTGCATAACATGAAAAATCAGTTGTCACAAATTATTAATAATAACAGAACTTAATTGTAAAAATATTTCTATGTATATAAATGTAAGCACTTACACTTACTCAAACAACAATGCTCAGCTGTGTAGTAAGAAAGAAGCTGAAGATCTTAATATATAGCTATTTGGCATTTTAATATTTTGTTGAGTAGCTAAGCTTATACATTTTTAAGTATAAAATTTAATATCAATTAATGCATAAAATATGGACACAGAGGTTAAAATATTAAATACATGTATACTCGGAGTCCTAAAGGGCAATGGATCTACCTTATGTTATTACTACATAAAATAACTCATATCCGAAGTGTCCAAAAATAAGTTTCCCTATTTTGTCCCTCTGAGTAGGGACAAGCTTGCTGTGCGGGAACTTTCATACAGATTTAAGGGCTGCCCTGAATTTTACACAAGGCAGGTCCATTAGTTGTGGGTTAGTTGCTTGTGAGTTTCAGGCCGGTTAACATGGAGCTGCCCCTTCTGTGTCAGGGCAAAGAGCAAAGGTATTAAGGGCAAAGTGTTATTTGCTTTTTGACAATGCAAGGCCCCACTCTCCATGTCAGACACAGGAAATTCAGATGGGAAATCTTTGGGCATCCTCCGTACACTCCCGACCTAGCCCCTAATGACTTCCACCTCAAAACTCACCTAGGGGAGCTGCAGTTTCATACGGACTATGAAGTCAAGGCAACAGTGGACACCTGGATAAGAAGTATGGGGGCAGAGTGGTTGTACAAGGCATACAAAAAATGTTAGCATGTTATCAGAATTGCCTGGAGAAATTTGGAGACTATGTGGAGAAAATAAGAAACATTGTAGAATGTAAATAAATTTTGTTTGTAATTTTTCTACTGTTGTTCAATTTATCCTAGCATAAAGAAATTTACTTTTTGGACACCTCTCCTTCCACAGTTTTTCATTACTTATGCATTTGCAAAGTAGTCTGGCTACTACTTCAAGAACTTTCTTCAGAGCAGTATGCTCTTCATTACATTGATAATCCTTTGTTAGCTTTTTCTTTTAATTGCACATATATTCTATAAAAGCTTGTTGATGGCTATTCTCACCTAGAACATTTTATCATTCTTTTGCATAATGTTTAAAATTCATTAAGTTTGGAAGTGTGTGTATCTGAAATGTCACATGTTTCATAGCAGCCTGTTTCATATGTAATCTTATGCTTGCAGGTGATATGCAAATAGAGCACTAATCTTAAAGAAATACTCAATTTCCACAATATCAATTTAAAGTTACGCATTATTTGGCTAACATAGCTCCTGTGTCTGATGTATATTTATATCACTGGTTTAATTTATTGCTTTCTGAAATTAAGCTTAAAGATTTAGGAAGTAAACAAATAATCTTGAAATACAACTAGTTTGAAAAAGCACCACAGCAAGAGTGCCAACCCCACACGCCTCAAAGCTAGACATTAGATGCATTGGCACATTTGGGTGTACCTTATGGATGCCCCCCCCTTTGAACACCATATACATGCAAAAGCACAAAGTCATATCACAGTCTATGTTTGCAATTTTCAGTCTGCTAAGTTTCAAATCAAGAGATTTGCAGTGACAATGCTTCTTCAGCATACATGGTGAAGTATTTTAAAAAATATTCATGGGAACCAAATGTTCTGAATGAGCTCATTATTTTATCACATCATCAGTGAAACTTTTTATCATATTACTTCTAACTGATCTTTTCTTTTTTCCAGAATATCCCTTAAAATGTTAAAGCATAGTAGTGCCTCAATCAGAAAAAAAGGGAGCAAAATGCCTTTGACCACCACTGTTGCTAGAGTTGAAACTCCCTCATGCTAGACATTGCTACCTATTTTCAGTTCTCCTTTTTACCTATCACTCTGACTTATGAAACAAATTTTACATTCACTTGAGCTTTATACAGGCTTTGCTTTTATGTAGTATCTATTTTAATGCTGGAGCCAGTCTGAGTTCTGTTTTTAAGAGTAAAGCAAAGTAAAGATAATAGCAGTAACTACTACCTATACTATAACTTGAGTATCCTTTGTTTGAAATGCTCGGGAAGTTCTGGATTTTGGAATACTTCTATATATGTACATAATGAGATATCTTATTGATGGGCCCCAAGTCTAAACATAAAATGCATCTATATTTCATATAACCCTTATATACCTAGCTTGAATGTGATTTTGTACAATATTTTTGTGTGAAACAAAGTCTGTATATCCCAAGGTGATCACTTGTGGCTGAATATGATGATTATCTTCTAAGGGTAGAATCTTGGCATTGGATTCGTAAGTAACTGTAGAGACCTATTGTGTACCAGCTGATCTTTCACAATGAAGACATAGATTTCCAGGTGCGAGGCTGTCCTCACAAGGGTTTGCTTGCCTTCCTCTTGGCACATTTCTCCTTTTCACCCTCTGTTCATGCCTCTTCAAAATCCATAGCACTGTTGGTAACAGCTGACCTCCAGTTGGAATGCTTGCATGCCAGGGTTTCCCAGTTTTCTGTGTTTATTCCACATTTGGGGTGGGGGTGGGGGGGGTTAGCTTTAAGCCTCTTATACTGTCCACTTTCCATTCTCGAGTTGAAAGTAAAGTAACTGTTTGGGAGACAGTGATCCGGTATTTGGACATTGTGGTCAGTCCAGTGAAGTTGAAGGGAGAGAATCATAGCTTCAGTGCTGCTGGCCTTTGTGTCTTCCCAAACCCCGAAGTTTGTCCTCCTGTCCAGGATTTTTCAGAGGCAACACTGATGGAATCTTTCCAGAAGAGAGTGACGTTTGTAAACAGTCCATGTTTTGCAGGTGTACAACAGAGTTGGAAGGACAATGGCCTTATCAGCTAGCATCTAGGTATTCCTACAGATGTCAAACACTCTCTGCTTCATTCGAAAAAATGCTGCACTCGCAGAGTTCAAATGATGTTGTATTTCAGCATTGATGTCAACTTTTATAGAGATGGGGCTGCCTAGGTAATGGAAATGATCAACATTATTTAGCATTACACCATTAAGCTTTATTTCTGGCATTGCACAGGGATTGGTTGGTGCCTGCTGGTAGAGCAGGTCTTCACCTTTTCATATGCTTCTGCAAAGGTGTTTAAAGTGACTTGTAGATCTTTCTCTAAATGAGCACAGGCTGCATTTTAATCAGAGTTCTATAACCAAAGTTGTTGGGACCTTACTTTTGTCTTTCAGCCTGCTGAGGTTAAACAGTAGCCAACAGGTCATTTCCACACTAGTGGGGAGATTCCCATCAACAAGATGTAGAATCATAGTTATGAACATAGAAAACAATGCATCCCTGTTTGGCACCTGATCCCATCTTAAATGGGTCACTTTGGGAGCCATTGCTGTCTAAGACTGTTGCCACTAGGTCATCATGGAGGAGCTGCAGGATGTTCACAAATTTATCAAATTTTCAAGAGGATACTCCTGAGAGCTTCATAGTGTCAAAGACCTTTGCAAGATCAATGAATGCCATGTACAAAGATTGGTTTTGTTTCCTGCATTTTTGGAGGAGCTGTGCTGTGAAAATTATATCCCCTGTTTTTCTGGAGCAGCAAAAACCATTATGGGACTCAGAGAGAATGTCTTTTGAAATAGATAGAAGGCGGTTTGCAAGGATTCTTGTGAGGATTTTCCTGGCAGAGGTTAAAAGGGAGATACCTCAATAGTTTCCACAGTTTGTTATTTCTCCACTTTTTAAAAGGGTGATGATAATGGCATCCTTGAAGTCGGCTGAGATCTTCTCAATCATCCATACTTTTTCAATGAGCTTGTGGATTGGCATGTCAGCTCAGGCCTGTTTGTTTGTTTTTTTTAAGCTTTCTGCAGTGATCCCATCAGGTCTGCCGGCTTTGTTATTTTTTTAGTTGGTTGATGGCTTTGCTGGCTTCCTCTAAACCAGACAGTGCTGCAAGTTCATCACTGGTTTGTTGTTGAAAAATTTGCAAAATAATCTCTTCAGCCATATTGGACTGCAGTCAAGAAGGTTGTAGTAGTGCTCTTTGCAATGTAGTGCCATGGATTTTTTTTGTCCTTTAGAAATTTGATTCCATATGATGAATGTAGAGGGTGTATGTCATGATTTGTTGGACCATAAATGACCTTTGTTGTTTTAAAAAAATACTCGTGTGTCATGGACATCTGCAAAGTGGTGGCTTTCTTGAGTCTTTTTTGGCCCCCAAATGTTCTTGAGTTCTCTGGTTCCTCTTTGGACCTCAGCTTTTTCACTTGCATAGATCTTTTTCTTAGCAGCACAGCTGATGTATCTTTGCCATATTTGGGAGGTTTTCCTTTTCTTATTAATTAAATGTTGGATCTTGTTATCATTCTCATCAAACTAGTTAAGGTGTTTCTTAGTTTGGTGTCCAATAGTTTGTTCACAGGCTGTCATGATAAGATCTTCAGTTCATTCCAATGTTCCTCTACATTTTAAGGGGGTTCCAGGGGTAGATTATTCTTAAGCCTTGTTTGGAGAAAGGTTTGTTTAGAGGGCCCTTCAAGGGTGTTAATTTTGTGCCTTATCTTTCTTCCTTGTAATCTATATTTGGGAGTGATCTTGATTGCCATCATGGATCAAATTAGTCAGTGGTCTGTCCAGCAGTCATCAGCGCTTGTCATGGGTTTTGTGAGAAATACATCACAGCAGCTGCTGACACACATAAATATATAGTCTAAGAGGTGCCAATTCTTTAACCAGGGGTGCTTTCATAATGTCTTAAACTTTTTTTTTGGCAGAAGAAAAATATGTTTGCATGTATTGATGCATCAGAAGGGAATGGCATCACTGTCTCAGCCACTCATAAGGACAATGTTGGATTTTGAAATATTTTAGAATGTGGAATTTCAGATAAAGGATGTTCTACCTGCATAGTATTAAAGGTTTTGGCCATATCACTAGTTTTGAAGATGGATTATAATGGCAACAGTAAGAGTAATAGTTGTATGCCTGTGTTGTCTTTTTGTAAAATCAGGTTATAAGAATGAAATTCAGCTTATTATTTAAATAAGTAACACAACTGATCATTGGAGTGCATGTTTTGTGGCTGATGCTAAAATCTTAATAGCCAGAAAAGCAGCTGATATGAATTTAGATGCTATCTCACCATTGTGACCATCTATGGTAAACAAATTTAAAATGTTAATGTTACTCATGTGGCATACTGCTATCTAATAACCCTAATCAGAAGCCATCACATATGGGGTGAAATGATTGATTTGGCCTGTTCTATCTTAGACTTGTTTTTGCCCCATTTATCCTGCTTTGCAAGAACTGCATTACCATGAGTGGCTTAGGTTTTTCTTCATGAAAGATTCTCTCAAAACTCTTAATGAGTACTCAGTGTCGAATGACTGATTGAGTGTTTTTCAAGAAAGAGTTACTCAGTGGGAATAGGGTTAAAGGGGGTTAGGGCTCCGGTGAAATGCTTGTGCTTTTCTGACCTTCTGTGAATAATTAACATGAACTATGGTCTATGAATATTTATTTTGCAGTTAATTAAACAGGTGAATAGTCCTTGTCATGTAATATTCTTATTGATGTTTACAAATCTCAGACACTTCTACTAGACATTTTCCCTGTTTTAAACAGAATCACAGTATTGAACTATTAAAAGTCCTTAACTTTATTTTACTTCTCTAAAAAAAAAAATCAGTTACTGCAGACATTTAAAAACGGACAACAGATAACAAAATTCAGGAGATAACATTATGGCTCTGCATAAATTCATGATGCAAGTACACCGGAAATTCTATGAACCATTTTGGATTCTCTGGCACAAAAATTATATCATACAAGAAAGGACCTATTTTAAAGGGAAAAAATGAGCATGTTAAGGGATATTGAACTCAGATTGTATAAGGAAACAGATATTAAATATTACTTTCAACTTTTGATTCTAATTATATTACATAGTGAATTTTGTTAAAACTGTTGCTTTTTAATAGCAGAAAATGAAAGCAGTCCTTTAATAAAGGGAATATGATAGTGTCTCAAACTCAGAAACAACTGTACTGTTTCAAATACATGTCATTTATACATTTTACTCATAGCCCCTTTCCATATTGTCTCTTCACCAATGTATGAATTTTGTCTAAATCATGTTCAAATATTTAATTACATATATCACACACACACAAAACAAATAGTATTTATATGCATAATTTGATATACCACAAACAGCATTAGGAAGCAGTGGCGTGTGTGCTCTCCAGCCGCTGCAACCAGTGGGAGCAATCTCCTGAAGACTGCGCACGCTGCTGCTTCCGACAGGAGGCTTCCTCCCGCCGGAATCGGCGGCATGCGCAGTCTCGAGGAGGTTGCTCCTGCCAGGGGCAGGACCTGTGGAGCCCCCAGATGCCGCAGCTGTTGCCTGGATCCATGGCAGGGATGCTGGAGAGGCCGCCAGGCCGCGGGAAGGGCTCCACGCAGCCCCTCGGGGAGTTGCGGGAAGGACAAGGCCCCGCTCCTTGGTGCTAAAGGCCCAGTGCTGGGTGGAGCGCTGGGTGGAAGGTCCCATTGAAGAGACAATGGGATGAAACAAATCTCAGTGCAAATCACCCCAGGGAAAGTGCCACTTTAAGAAAGGTGCATAACTCTGTTTTAGTGGAAAGTGTCACCTTAAGAAAAATGCCTTAAATCTGCTTCCGTGGAAGGGTCTTGAAGGCAGTGTTGCCTTAAAGAATGCCTCTTTTTAAAATTGTGCTGGTATCCTTGAAATGGGAGGAGTCATCGTCTTTCCATGTAATGGGAATTAAGTGAATGGTTGAGTTAGAAGCTAGAGAAAGTGATTGTGTGATGGGAGTGAGTAAATTCTTCATTTTCTTTAAAAACAGAACACCATGAAACTCCATCCTTTTTCCCTGATTTCCCTCATTTTCTCCAGCTCCTTGTGATGAAATCCTTACAGTTACAATCAGCCCTTTGAAGGCAACCATAAGACTGATGTAGCCTTGATGGAAATGTGTTTGACAGGGGTGGTCTAGAAAAAGAAAATAAGAGACATGGGATTCAAGGAAGCTATCTTATTTCCCCTTAAATTTTATCAGTTCTTATTTTTAAAGATATTTACCACTTTTCTGATGAAAATGAATCTATTGTAAAGAACATAATGGTTTCACCGACTGCAACCATATATTTAGCTAGAGATATATTGTGTATATGTAAACAGTATGCATGGGGGAAACTATCACAGTGTCATGTAGATTATTTTTGTAAAATCTATACACAAGAACAAATGTGTGTCTTCTGAATTCCTTTATTTTTCAGTCCTTAAAGCATAATTTTCTCCCATCAGTCTGAGAATCTGGCCTCCTGTGAGAAAACAACTGTGTTGGTTTAAATAAATCAGCTGGCAAGCTGGCATAGTTCAGGTTTCTACATTTAATCCCCCCCCCCCCAAAAAAAGAAGCTGGTCTACGATTTTGCATTGATTTCTGTCATATAGTTGTTTTCTTAATATACAGAATTAAGGATGAATCAGTTTTTAGAGCTGATTATATTGAATCTATTCAGTAATTTTAGTATAAAATAATTGTTCAAATAGAATTTTTAAATCTACACATACATACACCTGTTTGATCTAAAGAAGACATGTGCCTCTAAGTCAACCCATTTTTTTCAACACAAAAAAGGAAGCATCAATTTTGTTAACTGGTTCTCCCTTCAGTTCCTGAACCTGATAATAAAATGTATAGATTAGGCTTGTACAATTCAGGCAAAAGGCATGCTGTTTCAGGGTCAATTTTCAGCTACCCCCTTATTCTGTTTACTGGGAAGTTACTTGAATCAGGAGGAGTGTTGCCATTTTCATTCAGCAAAGATTCAGCCCATTAGCTACAATAGGAAACTTTAAAGGCTCAATTATTTTAAGACTATCTGCATGAAACCTACCTCAGTTTTAGACCCCATTTACAACTGCAGGCCTGCCAAGTTTTAGGACAATTCACCAATCTATTGATTTTTAGAATTATTTTAAGTTTTTACCATAACATTTTTAAAAATAAGACAAACGACAAAAGTGTGTTCTGGGAATTGTAGTTGCTGGTTGTGTCCATTCTGAGCCAATTGGAGCATGGACACAACTAGGCATTTTATTGGCTGGGAAACAGAGAGAGAGAGAAACTTCAACTCCCATCATGCTCCAAGAGGAACTCAGAGACTTTTCAATGCCCACCCCATGCAAGTGCTGCTGGGAAAGCAAGTTCCCAGCATGGCCCTCTCTGGAGAAGGAGCCAAAGGAACTTTTCCACTGCCAGGGAGGGAGAAAAAACCCTGCATGATCTTCTCCAGGAGCCCCCTGGAAGACCCCTGCCTCAGGTATAATGCACTTAACTCCATCCTCTCCAGTAGCCAATAAATCCAGCTCTCTTGATCCGTTTTGCCCAGCTTTTCAATTTCCTCCTCCCCATTCTGTTGTTTTGGATTACACAAAATGGACAACCGAATATTACAAATCACTTTTGATCAAACTGATCTGCCTATTATGGATTTGTTGTTCTATTCTTTATTAGGGTTTCCAGTATGTCATCTGCAGAGCAAACTGGACCAGAGAAACTAGGTATTCATGGCCTCATTCTGTATCACAGAAAAGGAAATGCAGATTGACAAAGTTTCCATTGTCTACATATGTAGGCAGATACCACTTTAAGTTATATGCTTGGGATATTGTTTGTGTTCCTAATGTTACAAAAGTCATGTTTTAAGCAAGTAAGAATGAGTACAAATATATTTTAAAAATAAAAAATGTGGAAAAGGTTTGAAAATATCTTAAGTATTTTCTGGAATATTTCTTTTTAAATATAGTATGACTCCATATTCTCAAGACCAGTAGCCATGTCTGACAAAATGTGTCCTCTCTAAGCATCTTCTAGGTCCTTCAGTGCACTATATTGTATTTTTGAAAGTCCTTCATTTCAACAGAATTTGTTTGTAATTATCTGCAATTTTGCACATTCACATGAAGTCCAGGAATGAATCCCCTGTGGATATGGGAGCCACATTGTACTTAATTTGTATTCAGATGATCCCCTATCTAAAATGGCTTTGCATGTAAACAACTACTGTATAGCCATTTTTGGTGGGTGAAATGTTAATCCACATAAGAAGGAGCAACCACATTGTTTGCCTGATTGCCTATTCTTTTCTTTTCCTGTAAGATCCAGAATAAGGCAAGAGCCCCTCAGTCTGATTCCATTCCAGTAACTGTGCAACCAAATCACATAAAATATTGGTGACATTTGCTGTAATTTGCTATGTGACATTATCATACTGCAAATTAGACTCAACGCAGAACATTTCTCTGAGTCTGATCTGGCTACATGGCAATGCCAAATAGCTAATGAGCCCAGACCACAATCTGGAAGTGGAGAAGAATTGAAAGGGATGAACAAATGAAGGTTTTCTGAAAACTCCTAAAATCCTTACTAACCCACACAAATTAAATAAAATTAAAATCTGTTTTGTTTTAGATATCTCATGCTCAATACACTAGAGTCTCACTAATCCAAGCCTCACTTATCCAAGCCTCTGGATAATCCAAGCCATTTTTGTAGTCAATGTTTTCAATATTTTGTGATATTTTGGTGCTAAATTCGTAAATACAGTAACAACCTAACATTCCTGCGTATTGAACTACTTTTTCTGTCAAATTTGTTGTATAACATGATGTTTTGGTGCCTAATTTGTAAAATCATAACCTCATTTGATGTTTAATAGGCTTTTCCTTAATCCCTCCTTATTATCCAAGATATTCGCTTATCCAAGCCTCTGCTGGCCCGTTTAGCTTGGATAAGTGAGACTCTACTGTATATGCATAAAATAGACTGAATATCATATTAATTGTACTTAATGGCAGTGGTTTGAATTAAGGCTGAGTCAAAACTTCTCAATCAAACTTTTGTTTGTATATATATCCTTGCCTGGATTCAATGGGACAGAAAAGTGAACAAATTTGTCTATATTATGATTGCTATGTTCCTTTGTTACATATATTTTATGGAAGGTATTGGGAATTTGAATGATAGGAAGAGTTGAAAATGTGCACTGGGGCTGTTTAAATAAGCCACCAAAAGAAAATCCTTTGTTATACATAGTCAGTGACCTGAAACATTAGACTGTTGGTTCCTGGCTTGTTGATATGTTAATGTGAAGTAATTATTCCAATGAATTGAAGCTGAAAGTCAACATGTATATTCATTAATTCAGTATAAGCACTCTCATTGTTAATCACAGTTGGGAGATCTATTTTCAGCATGCAGATTGAGAACCTACCCATCATGCTTTGCCAACCATAACATTTGATCACTTTTAATGTTATCTTTAAAAGTCCCAAGGAGGAAATATTTATGATAATATATCTAAGCATTCCATATTGCGAAAAGAGAGGAAAATAATTATATCGCATATCTCTTACTTTCAATCAAGAATGAATGCAATATAGCATTTATTATAAACTACAGAGTGTAATTTCACACCACTGTAGTATTTGGGGAATTATACTAAACACTAGAATAATTCTCAGTTTTGTAATCAGGAAGCATTACTTTAATTAAACCTTTAATGCATTATGAATATCTCATTTCTGCTATGCATAGGGAAAACTATGATTTCAAGGTTCATTTCAATAAACAAAGGTTAATGGATGTGATCCTTTGGAAGAACTTTTATAGCATTTATATCTGCATCATCTTCATTTAGCTGTAAAAGTCTGGTAGTCCTGCTGGATAGCACTGATTTGGCTATTTTCCCTGAACATATTTAGATCAGCAAAATGTGCAAAGAGAAAGTTTTCATCAATTTTGTAATGAGGTCCATATGTGCTCTTTTTTCTCCTTCAGCATTGGCATTCATTACGGTATAATTCAAGTTGGTTTTAGTTAAAATTAAATCTATTGATACTCAACAATAATGGCAAAACATGTTTCCCATAAGCTCAAAAATGCTATCCCTAAGTTTTGCGGAACTTACTAGATCCACAATGATTGTGCTAACTATGATTGCCTAATGACAAACCTGTCCTGCAAAACAGTAATCAGATGTAGACTTTGATTTCCTACAGACCATCACATTTGTTTGTGTTGGCATGAGAAATGGCCTAGTTCTGGATGTGGCACTTGCCCTTTGCAACCAGCTTATAATGTGCTGGGTAGATCCTGGGATTCCTCAGTTTACTAGACTGTGAGAGTTGAGAGCATGGAAAAGTTATTTAGATGAGTCTCTTAAAAAGAGGAGTCTCAACTGATGTAGTGGATGCTTTACACAGAAAAGGTATGTTTGTCATGCCATCCCTTCTGCTTAGTTCTAAATTTCAAAGATGAGAATGTATAGCAGCTTCCCAACCCATGTACTTTTAACAAAATCAATGTTATAGTTGCTTTAAAGTCTGAGAACAAAAAATAATTTCTTACAATTATATTGTCAGAGCACCTATATTTCTAGTGATAATAACCTATAAAAACAAACCACAATAAATAATACCAAGGTACATCTTTTTACTGGTTGAGTCTTGAATGCATTCAAAAGTAGGCTGTACTTAATTTGCTAGTTGAGTCAGTAGGAATTTATCTTAAGGGTTCCCATGTGTGAAGTGACTCTGCAAGTTACATAAAGATTGTCCATTTTTATTTAGATACCTCCTGATTAATTTCCTTGTTGCAGTAGGTACACAGTATATATATTGGAAGAAACACAGCTTGTGGGTTTTTTTTAATTTATTCATTAATTACTTTATTATAGTGGAAAAACCAGATGCTTTAATTCTAGACAGTACCAAGTTTCCTTTGCTGTATATCGCCACAATAAATCTCTCATATACTCTATATACAGCTTAATTTGTTCTTGGACTTTTAAAGTGCAAATTATTCTTTTCAGTGTGTCCATTCTCTGAAGTGCATATTGTTTTCATCCTGTAGTAATTATTCAGAAGACTTATTTCATGGAGACTGTATTAATGTAGTACTTTGAGGTTTGGCCTCCCCATGAAAATATTTGAAGTATTCTTTTTACAGACCAAGCCTAATGCTATGGTTTTCAATTACTTAGTCCATAGCTTAATGAATCTTTCAACTCATTTTAAGCTTGTTTCTATGCCACCTGCTCCCAGCTTGTGTTCCCAGATTCCCTTGCACATCGCAAGAATGCTAATGAGAACATGAACTAGGACTTTTGTAGACTCTGGGTGGAGAAAAAGTATAATAGAGCTGAGATATTTTGAATCACATTGTTCTCGAAACAGATTTAACAAAAAGCAACAACGCTAAACATTACAACAAGCTTCCCCAGAAGACATTTCAAATCCATTATTAAATGAAAATGGAACCTGTCTTGTTAGCTTTGTTTCCTATTTCAAGTTCTTTGTATATTCAAACTCAAAAGAATGCCACAACAGTTGGCCCTAGTTTGAATTCACAAATGCCTCACATTAAATCAACCATATGAAATGTAGGCTGTACCTTTTTCCCCTCTCCCTGGTCATCAGGATTAATATAAATTAGGTTACATTAAAAGCAATTTAGCAACAAAACCAAAATAGTTGTAATGAATTCATGCAGAAGATCACTGTCTATCCAGGGTGTGACCTCATAATTAGATTTGCATGGTTCTTTACTCATTCTTTGAAAAGATCTAATGGCTTTCTAAAGCATCCACCCCCAGCTCCCTTTTTAAGTACTCTGGTTAACTAGAGAATGACTGCCTGCTGAATTCAGAAAACATAGTTGAATGCTATATTTATCTGACAGCATACATTCAGCTCTAATTCAATGCAGTGTCCAGGAACATTTTTTATAAAGTAAGTCAACTGCACACCACAGCATCCCAATTGTTTGCATAGAATGAGTAAACATTAAAACATCATCAGTGGCATAATTCTTATTTGCAGATATGCAGAATCTTTGGCAATAGGCGACACACCCATTTTTGCAGCCAACCATTCAGAACTGGAAATATTTTACACACTCCAGCATGTTAACATAGTCTCTCACCTCAGCAATAGCAAAGTCAGTATAATAGAAAATGCCAACAAAGATGCGCTGCTGCATCAGTATATCAGACAGATATGTCATATCCCAAATTCTTTAGATTATTACAGATGGTGAGGGCATGAATCTTGATTTGATGATGAGAGGAGAAGTATCAGCAATAACAGATTTTAATTATCTAACACCAATCAGACACTGAGACATATAATCAAGTAGAAGTAGCATGGTTACTGTTATTAACTAATGATTTATACATACCCACAAGTAAAGAGATCTTTGCATGCTTTGGATTCCCATGGATCCCTGGATAACTTTGCTTATATTACCGACACAAAAAGTCAAAATGAAATCATTGAGGAATACCCCATTGATGGTATGTCTTCATTAAAAGCACTGTTCCCTCCTACACACAGGGGCCTCATCTACACTGCCATATAATCCAGTTTGAACTGCATTATAATGGTCAGTGTTGACTCATATCATGCAGATTGAACCACATTGACACTGGATTATATGAGTCTATACTTTCACATTATCCAGTTCAAAGCAGTTAATCTGCATTCTGAAACTTGATTATATAGAAGTGTAGAGGTGGCCAGTGATACTTATTTTAGTTCAATTTAAACTGTATCCATATATTGACACATAGGAACTCTTTTCAGTGCATACACCAAAATATAATTCAGAAATGGTATAAGTAAGAACAGTTCAATAATGAGTAGATCTATAGTCCCAAGGCAGGACCAAAGCAGTGTGTGAGATTATATATGATTCTTATCAATTTGGGCATTTGCCTATCAAACACACAAAGCACAGTTTAATTTTACCTATACTCCAGTGCAAGAATTTTTTGTGTGTTTCTTGAAGAAAATAATGGTGACATGATAGCCATCTTTTAAGTATCTGAAGGGATGTCATGTAAAAGTTTTGCAAGCTTGTTTTCTGCTCCAAGGACTTGAATAAGAACCTATGGATTCAAATTGGAAGAATTTCATTTGGAGAAAAAGACTGACAATAAATTCCTGACAAAAAGAAAATGAAATGGATGGTTTCATTGGGGATCTTTAAACAGAGGCTGAATAACTGTTTCTCAGGAGTGTTTTAGCTATCTATTCCTGCATGATAAGTGAACTGAGCAGATGCAACCTCTGTCAGCTCTGTGATTCTTTGATTCCAAGGGGTGCAAAACACATAAAATCACTCTCGTGTAGAACTTCCTAGATTGCAAACAAAAACTCAGTCCCATGCATATATACATTAGTCAGTTTCAGGCAACATCTTCCTAGGATTAGGATGATGATAGTGATCATTTATAACACCCCTTTCACCAAAGTGCAGAATATGAAACATATGCAATCAAAGACAAAGAGAAAAAAGCATTACAGTATAAATATAGATAAGACCTCCAGAAGTCACTAAAGGAAAACGGTTCCACAGATGTAGAGCCAGATCTTGAAATGAAATAAAAGAGAAAGGAACAAAACCAGAAAAAAGAGTTCCCCAATATTCCCAGTGATGATTTAAACATGTCCTTATCTCTGATCACAGTATGAAGATAAAAACAGAAGTTACTTGTGGGTCAGAGGCCCACCTGCAGCCTTCAGGATAGAGGCTCTCCTGTTTCTAAATTGAAACTATGGATATACAGTATAGTCTCACTTATCCAACATAAACGGGCCGGCAGAACGTTGGATAAGCGAATATGTTGGATAACAAGAAGAGATTAAGGAGAAGCCTATTAAACACCAAATTAAGTTATGATTTTACAAATTAAGCACCAAAACATCATGTTGTACAACAAATTTGACAGAAAAAGTAGTTCAATATGCAGTAATGCTACATAATAATTACTGTATTTACTAATTTAGTACCAAAATATCACGATGTATTAAAAACATTGACGTTGGATAATCCAGAACGTTGGATAAGCAAATGTTGGATAAGTGAGACTCTACTGTATCTACACTATAGAATGAATGCAATTTAGCACTGCTTTAACTGTCATAATTCAATGGGATCATGGGAGCTGAAGTTTTACAAGGTATTTAGCCTTCTCTGTCAAAGAGTGCCGGTTCCTCGCCAAACTACAATACCCATGATTTCACAGTATTATGACATGGCAGTTAAAGTGGTGTTGCACGGCATTTAATTCTACAGTGCAGATGCACCGTTAGGGAAGCAAACAACAGGCTATACAAGAATCATTGTTCATTTCTGTGCTAGAAGTGATAGTACTGAAATAGATGTAATACATTAATATTGAGTGTGACCATTTCCTAATATATATTTTTTTAATCTCACAAACTAAATATGCTGGCACGGCAATGCCAGGAGATTTAAGCCTTTTCTTGCACTACAAGTTTGTAAGGTAGCTTCTCTCAGGTTGCAATTATAGGGCTAACAACTTGGCAATCATCAACAGGAATCTTTAGACCCGCCCCTTTTCCCAGGATTTTGGAGGGAAAGGGGGGATTTTGCCCAGTCTCACTGTTAGAAGCCTAATAGCAGGACGTGTGGGATTCTCTTTCCCACCTGCAAAAAGCTTCACCGTCTTTGTGGAGTAAATCAAAAGGACACCTTCCAGTTTGACAGAATCTGCAGCAACCTTGCCTGGTAAGGGACCACTCAGACTATCAATAATGCAGCTTGGAGCTGGGAGTAGGGGCCTCACGCCAGCAAGGTAGAGAAAGATTGCCCAGGGAGGGGTCAGAAGATTTCCCAAAGGTAAAAGGAAACAGTTTACCAACAGTTGCCTGCCCTTGATAGCAGATTGAGAAAGCTATCGATTTTCCAAGGTTTTAAAGCATTTGTTTGAAGATTTAAGCCCAAATAAAGAACTTTGTTGAACTTATTTTGAGCCTCAATAGAACTTTGTGTTGGGAAATCTAAGGGACCCTTCAGCTGAGGCACCCCGGCGTCCTGTAAACAGTCATTCTTACAGGCCCAGCATGCGACAGCACACTAAATATATTGTGCTTTCACTAGAAGAGCAGTTTAGACAGATGGAAAATAGCCACTATAATATCATATAGCTGTACATGGAGCCTGTATACTCATTCCTCTTTGATCACCAGAAAAGCAGAATCTTAATGACTATTACATAGATATAGTCTGTTTGTTATAAGTCACTGTAACTACGCTTCATGGGAAAAAAAATTAATTTAAAATAGGATTTACTTTCAGGCGCATGATTCTCCATTGTTTCATTTATTAAACTCCTCTTTGGAATAACAAAGAGTGCCATCATCACTATCACTTCCATCCAGAAGGATGTACAGCTGCTATAACTAGTTGTCCTGCCAGCAGAAAACCCTCAAATGGAACTGGGAGAGTTAGCCTTGGATTTGCTCAATGTAAAGCTGCTCTATTCCTCGAAATAGGCCCAGTCAAGGACCATAAACTAATCAAGCTATAATTTTGACTAGCATAATTCCTTCCTTTTGTAACCAACATGCCAGATAGAATCTGACCATTATTTAAAATCAACATCCACTACATTAAAAAGCAGTCTTCTGGCCTTTAACCCTGGCATGCACATTAGATTGGAATTTACTTCTAAATAAAAATGCTGTTAATGACTACTGCAATTCTGTATATAGTTGGCATGTGAAAAGCAGATCTAAACTGTGTGCACAGGTTCTCCCCCAACTTCCCCACACTGATACAATTTTTAAATCAGAACTGATATATATCCACACTCCAGATGTGGACTCTATAAATACAGTAGAGTCTCACTTATCCAACATAAATGGACCAGCAGAATGTTGGATAAGCGAATATGTTGGATAATAAGGAGAGATTAAGGAAAAGCCTATTAAACATCAAATTAAATTATGATTCTACAAATTAAGCACCAAAATATCATGTTATACAACAAATTTGACAGAAAAAGTAGTTCAATATATGGTAATGCTATGTAGTAATTACTGTATTTACAAATTTAGTACCAAAATATCATGATGTATTGAAAACATTGTCTACAAAAATGCAATGGATAATCCAGAATGTTGGATAAGCGAATGTTGGATAAGTGAGACTCTACTGTATAATATGTATCATGTAAAACACTGGATGGTTCAGCCAAATAGGTAATGTACTCATTAGGTAAAGAAAAGCCAGACAATCAATACTTCCCCCTGTGGAATGATCAACTGGGTGAGTAAGGCAATGTGGGGCATGGAGCGACAGGTTCCCCATACCCCCTGACATGAACTGCTGGAATTGCCACAGTGTGTGCCGATTCTGGCGGCCTTTAGATGAAGTTGTTAAACAGATGCATAGCAATGCCTTTTTCCAAGTTGGCTTATAGCCTGGCTAGGATGTTAGATGAAGAAATTGTATGTGTCATGGTCAACAGGAACAACCTATGATTAAGCCACAGCAGCAACTTTTATTTATTTATTTATTTATTTATTTATTTACAGTATTTATATTCTCCCTTCTCACTCCAAAGGGGACTCAGGGCAGATCATAGAAAACATATACAGCACACGTTCAATGCCGATTATAACAATGCCAAGATAGAGGCTGTTTAACTGCATAGACTTTCCCATCTTTCAGCATCTTTGGAAGCTAAGCAAACTTTTGCGATGGTTGTGGTGCTAGGAAGGACCATATCACTTGTAAACCTAGATATTTTTTTTAAAAAAATAGAAAGATTTAGAAACTAGTTTTTATTACCAAAACTTCACTGGGGAGGGGGCAACGACAATGTTAGCCCAAAATGTTTTTTTCTGTCATATTTTTATCAGTTTTCAGGTCTAGCATTGTAAATTAACCTGTCAGCTCCCTGACTATGATTTCACAATATTTCAGTACATCATTTGTGACAACCTTTGTATAAAGAATGTCTATTTAACTGCATAATGTTCCCCTGTGGTAGCAAATGTCATGCATACATGCACATTTTATTCACCAGCAGAACTCATCCTGTACCCTGTACTTTAACTTTCATCTTTAATGTTTCAAATATTCTAACATGTAAAATATTAATTCCTGCTTAAAGAATGAAATTTCTGATAAACCTTGCATTTCATGGATTGTATTTAAAAGAACTGTCTGCAGAAATGATTCAATGGATTTTATGTGGCATGTGCTTGACAGTCAAACTGAAGCAGCAATTATACTCTTTCTGTCACACATATTTCCAGCATTTATTATTAATTTTTGGTGTAAGAGGATTTTTGCTCTATTCCCACTTAAGCTTTTGTTTTCAGCTTTTCGTATAATAAGCAGTATGTGCCATCATACTTTTAATTTTCATGCCAAGTAGAGACTGACAGCTGGGAAACAATATGCAAACTGTATTTACATCTTTTCCAAAACTGCAAGAAGGGGAAAATGTTCAAGTCACCATGTTTTACATTTCCTCATGAAAACTTTTCCCTAGCATTAACATGCATGCAATAAGGGGGGAAGTTCACATTTACTTAGATATATGCAGGAAATGTAGGATTTAGTATGGGCATCTCTTCACCCTCCATGTTACAGAAATTTCTTGCATGTTTTGATTAATAAGCTGATCCATCCTAAAATAAACTTCTCTTTTGTTTTTGATTGTAAAAACCTGTTTTGTGTGTTATAGTCCAAGTTATTTCCAATTTATGGTGGCTCTGATGCAAACCTAGAATGGGATTTTCTTGGTGATAGTTGTTTGGAATGGATTTTCCTTAGCCTTTCTCTGAGGCTGACAGAATATGATTTATTCAGTCACCCAGTGGATTCCCTGCCCAAGCAGAAATTGGATCCTGGTGTTCAGATCTGTAGTCCAACATTAAAACCATGGCACCTTGTTAGCCCTCTATTGGAACAGTGTATATAGCCTAATAAATATTTCATAAGCATTTTATATCATGCAATGTAAATGTATACATATACTCTTTTATTCTAGAAGGATGAATCTCTTTATAGATGATTCAGATTATGCAAAAGAATACAAGTTTAATCAGGTTAAAAGAAATTGAAATATGATTCTTTTTTTAAACTAGGGCATCTTCTGTCTTCTTGTCTCTTTTCCTGATTTAATCAGGATGTTAGAGAATACTGAATGTTGATGTATGGGATTATGCTTTTTGTCCTGGCAAATAGAAATGATACAATAGATTGCAAATCTAGTCAATTGACAGTTGCCTAGGAAATGAAATATTGACTTTGGACAAATTTATACTGGGGGGAATTCAAATCACATCATTGTTAAATTACTTGCATTTTCTTGAGAAAGGAGTATTGAAAAAGTTCAGCCACTTTGTTTTATGATATTATTCAAAAATATCATACATACAAAGAACTGTGAAAGTAACACTTTGTGCTGATAGATGTAATGTGTATTTCTTCTAGGATGACCATATGGTACTCATATCGACTACATGCAATATACTACAAGGTTACATTCTACATTCCATCTTTAATCAGCACAAATGGTTACTTTTGCAGTTCTTTACATGTAGAATATTATTGAATAATATATAACAAACATACATGTAGAATATTTTTTCATTTATGGTATAATAAATAATATCATATGGCAAAAAACTTTGGAACTGAAGGAAGGTTCATAAACAGGAAATGATATATTAATTAAAGTATTGAGAGGGTGTCAAAATCAATTGATTTAACCATTGTTGTGCCTTAAATAAATTGCACTTAGGATCCTATACTTTATGTGTAACCTTATTTAGAACTGCATGGTCAACATGGGACTACTTTGACCCCTTAGGACCCTTCTACACAAAGTGTTAAACCCCAGAAGTA
The DNA here is from genome assembly GCF_035594765.1 of Anolis carolinensis. Lineage (NCBI taxonomy): Eukaryota > Metazoa > Chordata > Lepidosauria > Squamata > Anolidae > Anolis > Anolis carolinensis. Next base: position 53,368,414 of record NC_085843.1, read on the forward strand.
ACTGAGATAAAAAAGGGGAGGTACCTAAATGTTTAGGGAAAATGCAAGCGGAATCAGGTTAACAACTGAAAAGCATGTATTTAAAAGGTGCAATTAAAACCTGATTCCACCCAAAAAAAATGTGCACTTTCATATGACTGTATATCCCTGCAGTCATGCAAAACATATGCTTCCCTTCCCTTTCCCCTATGTGGACTGCTCCAGTACATTTGCGCTTTTTAAAAGCCTGAAACAGCTGATTGGGCTGTCAAAAAATGAAACCATGGGCACATAGGTGGCTAAAGGGTGGCACAATTGGAAAGCAATTAAAACTCTCATTCCTTTCTTATAATATTAAACAGAGCTTGAATTAACAGTTGGGTGAAGAGATATGAAATCTGCTTATGTGTACATTGGAATATTTGCATATGAGGTCCAGCGTATCCCAGAAATATTTTTTTTAAAATTCTGCCAGATTGCCTCCCCCCCCCCCCCAATCTGCCCTCCATCTTGATCTGCTTCAAAGGAAGGTGTGTAGATGGTGAGAGACCATTTCCTAGTACTGACAGGTCTGTGTGTGGAACTTGCTGTCAGGTCCCAGGATGTTTTGCTCCACTTTTAAAACCTGTATTTTTATGCTGTCTGGAAGGGCCCTGAGATGACAATAAGATAAGCACCAGTAACTACCATACTGGATTAATCTTGCTATTTCCCCAGAATTTGGTGCTCTCCATGTCCTCCAAGAGTCAGATAAGAGATTGAGCTGTGAACTATATAGTTAAGTGAGAGGACCATAACGGATTTTATGGCAACCTGTCTGCTGTACTCCTAAGAGAGTAATGTGAATGCATCCACTAGCCCAGGGGTCCTCAAACTTTTAAAGCAGAGGGCCGGTCCACAATCCTTTAGACTGTTAGGGGCCGAATTATCATTTGAAAAAAATATGAACAAATTCCTATGCACACTGCATATGTCTTATTTGTAGTGCAAATAAGGATTTCAATGGAAAGTGTGGGCCTGCTACTGGCCAATGGGATAGTCTAGTTAATTAGGATTGTTGTTGTTGTGTGCCTTCAAGTCATTTCAGACTTTGGGTGAGCCTAAATCTAAAATTATTTATTCATTTATTTACTACATTTATTTATTACATTTATATCCTGCCCTTCTCACCCCGAAGGGGACTCAGAGCAGCTGTATGTACATACAATATATTATATTATTAGCATAGCACAATATTAGTATTATATATTACTATATTGAACTATACCACTATACTGTAATATTATTTGTAATATATAACATATAATTAATATTATTATATGGTATTATTATTAGTATTATATTGTATAATAATAATATTTTATCAATATTATATGTATATATAGTATATATTATATTATTAAAATGATATAAAAGTATCTATATATATAAAAGAGTGATGGCATCACGGCAGCGGACAAAACAACAAAAGTAAACACCCCACAACCTCGAAAATTGACATCACAACCCCTCATCCATGCCTCTAGGTTGATACAACAAAAAGAAAAGAAAAATAAAGTCCTAATTAGAGGGAGAGGAATAATTGTTTTTATCCAATTGCTGCCAGTTAGAAGGCTAAGCTCCGCTCACTTGGTCTCCTAGCAACGCACTCTGCCCAGGGGACCCTTTTCCTTAACTACCACCAATTCCTCAATACTTTATTTCCCATACCACCAGACTTTGCCACAGCAACGTGTGGCCGGGCTCAGCTAGTTATATTATAAAACTGAAGGTGGGGGCCAGGTAAAAGACCTTGGAGGGCCGCATTCGGCCCCCGGGCCTTAGTTTGGGGACCCCTGCACTAGCCCTTTAGTTGATTTGCTACACCTACTTATTTGCTCTTTCTTGTTATCTGATGTTTATTTGTTTCATTGTTGTGTTGAAATAATCTAATTTTTTGGATTGTGTAACTTATTTATTGCTAAGTGCTGAAGCAACTCATGTGTGTGTTTTCCTTCCTATGTTTACAATTATTTGGTGAATATTGTGGACACCTTTGATTACAGTTCACTCTGGCAAACCAATCTATAAATATATTTGACTAAAATGCCTGGATTTCAGACAAAGCAGCTCCAACATTGCTCATAACACACAAATTTATCTGAGAAAAAATGTCTTCTGAGGAATTTTAGCTCAGGTGTAGCCTAACACAAACAGAGGGGGGGATCTGAATGACTTATTAAAGATCATATCCATTGTTTAACAGTTGAGGAGCCATGTTTACTATGAATGTGTTCTAGGCTTGATAAAATAGGTCATAAAATGTGCTTATAAACAACAGAATATCTCCCACTACAAAATGCTCCAGGACAGAACTGAAAAAAAATCAGTTTTGGAAACTCGTAAAAAAAAACTTAATCCACTTAACCTTTGAAAATCAATTCAAAGAGAACTTAATACATCTATTACTTTAATTAAAGTCCTTCTCAGTTCTCAGTTCATAAATTATCTGTCTGACACTTCAGTGATGCCAGCAACTGTCAGGAAGTAAGGAAGGCCGAAGTGTCCTCCCAGAAGACCAAGGTTAATATGCTCCGAGGACAAGTCTTCACTCTCAATTGGGTTATATCATTGCAGCGCATATGTGTGTGTGATATGTGTGGATTTATTAATGAATAATCACATCTGCCTCAGTGCTTTAGATTTTCAGATGACATAAAAGCTTAATCGCTATGTTCTTAAAATATGAGTCAAATTATGTGGTACTTACTAATTATTAGATTATTTCAAGCTGGAAATAAATCCACCAAAATTGAGTATCCCGTAAAAATTTCACAACACCAGTCCATGGGATTGTGGCATTACTTAACACATACATGACTTTCAACTGCTGTTCTTTGACCCTGGGATGTAATATCACTTCTTCTAAAGACCAGAGACACAGACCAGCCCTATCAGGTAGAGCGAGAGGACAGCCTTAGGCATCACATTTTGAGTGTAATTTCTAGGCATAATATCATGTGCTTCAATTTATAAAGCCCCATGCAAACTGCCCATGCTTGGAAATCTGCTAGGGAGACCCCTCTCCCTATCCTACCTGCCTCAGTGGTACATTTGGTCACAACATGGAAACAAGCATTCTCAATGAATTCTTGAGCTATGGAGTTCTTTCCAGATAAGGTAGATTGACGTGCCCCCTACTTTTTTCATAGAGAAGTAGAAACTTCTATGTTTTTACAGGCATTTTATAAGTGTTATAGGCTTGTCTCACCTGAACACTATGTCCAATTATTGTTCTGTTGGTTTATGGACATGTGTAGTATCTGTACAGGCACATGTTTGTGTACATGCATGCGTGCTTCATTATGCATGTATTAACTTAGTTTGATTTTTACTGATTAATATTTTTTTAACTTCAGTAATTTGTGAAATTGTAACTATGTATTTTTAAATGTGTTGTAAGTCACTTTGGTAAACTGTGGAAATTGGAGTAATAGTGTTTGCTCATTGAGATGTAGATAATGAAATGGGAAATAGATTTTAAAAATGAAGAAATATACAAAAAGAAACAGAAGAAATACACTTATACAATTACAGGCATTGATGCTACCACATAAGTAAACAAAATAAAGTATACTGTATAATAAAATAAACCATTAAGAATATTAAACTGCATTTTTGGTGAAATGTTTTGTGAGCTTCTAGAGTTATGTTGAGACTGGTCAAGTACTACCTTATGTCAGAATTTGCTTTTTCCCACTGGGAATATGGTCCAGGTAGAAAAATACTCCCAGTTTGTTTTCTGCTTTAGCAAAGTCTGTGGCAGAAGCAGTCATTTGAATCATAAATATACTTGCTAATCAAACTCACTGGTCTTTAGAGGACTAAACTGATGAGAGGAACAGTGATGATTCCTTATGCAGCCAAGTCAGCTGCTAGAAATTTGGCTATGATCTTGTCCCAGAAGTGTCAGGCTGCTATGTCATCCCTCGTCTAAACTGGAATTTTGTTTCCACCCCCAAATTCAAGCACTGTGTTCAAAACATCAAATGAAAATAAATTATCTCAAACTTGAAAGTCAAAATATGTTCTAACCATAAACAAAGAGAAAGAGAAAGTGCTTTCAAATAAGGACTGAAACTCATCAAAATGGGGAGGTAGAAGATTTTGTATACAGACATATTTTGTTTTTTGTGTGCATTCAATTCATTTTTGGCTTATGGCAACCTAAAGACAAAGCTATCATAACAGAATTTGTTCAGAGAAGGCTTTGTCTTCCTCTAAAGCTGGGAGAGGATGACTTTCCCTTTCCCAAAGTTACCCAGTGGTTTTCCATGACTGAGCAGAGAATCAGAAACTGTTCCCTCAGTATTCTACTTCAGCTATCAAAATACTACACTGTATATCTTAACCCTGATTAATCACAGCAGTTTAATATTATGAATGGTTTTTGTTATCATATATAGAAGAACAAAGGTTATACATCAGAAGAACACCTGTAACTTTTAAAAAGTTTTCGTGATATAATCTCCAAATTGTAAAAGAAGTGGTCTATACTTAAAATTAAATAACAATTTGTCTCTTTTGTAGAGGAATTTGAATTGACGAAATAATTTGCTCTCAAAATCTGTCCATAGCATTTAGAATTGAGATTAGGTAGATGTTTTAAATTCTATGTAAATGACTGGAATCATAGACAGAAATCATGGAGTTTTAGAGTTGAAAAGAGCCAAAGGGGCTATCCAGTCCTACCCCCGCCATTCAAATGAGAATAAAAACATTGGCTCAGTACAAATTACGAATCTCAATATTTACCAAACTTGTGATTTTATTGTAAGATACAAGATTCAGGAGGATATGATGGAGAGTCATTATCATCATCATCATCATCATCATCATCATCATCATTTAATTACTTATTAATCGCCCTCCCTCCACGATGCTCTAGGCGATTTACAAGATAGAAAAGGATAAAAATACATACATACAAATATTGATTAAAAATATTAAAATAGATTAAAAGCTCTAGTAAAGAGCCATGTCTTGAGTGCTAGGGTAAAAGGCCCCAACTCACCCATGGCTCTCATATAGGGCGGCAAGGCATTCCATAAGGCAGGGGCAGAAACAGAAAAAGCTCTGCGTCTGGTCCTCTCCAAGTGCACTTCTCTAGGACCCGGTACATAGAGTAAGTCTCGTTGGGATGGTCGTTGCGACCTCCGATGATGGGAGAGATGATGCATAGAAACATTGATTAATTAATCTGAAACCATAGTACTAGATGGTTATCTATCTAGTCCAGCTCTCTGTCAGTGAAGGAATCCAGAGCTAAAGCATTCCTCACCAGTTGCCATCCAATCTACGTGTAAATAATCTCCAAAGAAGAATTGGCCAGATAAAAAGGGCAGTCTATCTAATACTCTAACAGGCCAAATGTTCTTCCTAATGTTTACTCAAAATGTTATTCTTTGTAATTTGAATTGATTGGTTTAGGGCATCCTTGTCAACAGAAAACATACTATTCATATTTGAGCCCATCAGAGCCCATCAAGCTAACCATACTCAACATCATAATTCAAAATAAAATTGAAAATGTTCTTTATAATACTTAAGAAACTGGAAAATTGTGTTTCAGGTTTTTGTTCTATTGGTTTTTAGTGTTTTTTGAGCCACTAGTCTCTTATGGGACATCAAGACACCGAAAATGCTTCCTTTGGCAATAACATTGCTCTCATACAAATGTCTATACTCATAATCTCTTTGAAAAGAGTCATTTAGTACTACCTCTTGAAGCCTGTGGAGGCGTGCTGCTTTTCATAGACAAAACTGAGCCTTTGGCCATCAATGCATATTTTGATAACCCCATGCAACAATATGTTTGTAAATTGCAGAAGTCATTTCCGTTTTGAGCATATCAAAAGTCAATTTCCTAAAATCAGAGGTCATTTTTTCAATGGGAGTGTCAAATGTAACTTTGCATTTTCATACACTGCCAAAAGGAAACTGGCAACATAATTCTATCACATTTGCCTCCTGCTGTTCCAGTAGGGAAACCCAACCCATGCGTATGGTTTGTGGCTATTGCTTTCATTTATGCATCCTGCTGTGGCTACTTTATGACAGTCAAAACAGCAGCAGGAGGGCGGAAAATAAAAGAAACATTGCAGAAAGTGGAAACTCTACAGGCTACTGTTGTCATTTTGAATTTGACATATCCTGCAACCTCACAATCACTGATGCGGAAATAGATTTCTTTTCTGAACTTTCCTGTTTAGCTACAGAAATGGAGATAGGTAGCCACCTTTGCTACTAAGACATGTTACAAAAGGGCATTTTTTCTCACTCTGAGGAGTTTGAGGTGCTTTTAAAAAAGAAGATGTCAAGTGGAATCTAGAAGGGTTGTCAGTGATCTAATGAAGATGTCAAATTAGAGGAAATGACCTTCTGACTTGCATTCCCACATGACAAATGAGAAGGGAATTTATCTACCTTACTTATTAAGAGTAATAGGAGAAAGTCACCTGACCTTCACCTATACTTTTTTGAAAAGGGTAAATTACTTTAGCAAAAATTATATTCCTTTTTATAAGAACCAGCATTTAGCACCTCGGACTTTCTAAATCTCCTTCCCAGCTCATATTCATGACTCTATAACATAGTCACATTTTTGGCAGAGATGAGGGAGATGTGGTTCAAAGCCACAGGCAGCCCCTTAATCAGGTTCTTCCTGATCCCAAAAATGGGGTTTTGTCACAAAAGCCCTCAAATTCCACCAAAGGGTTTGGCAAGAAATTTTGCAACGTTTTAGAGGTTCCTGGGCTGTTTTAGATGCCAGAAAGGTCTTTTTTTCTAACAAGAAACTTTGTGGACACATGATTTTGGAACAGGTGCCTCTAATGCAGACATGGGCAAACTTCAACCCAGGTGTTTTGAACTTCAACTCCCAGAAATCCCAGCCATTAGAAATTGTGGGAGTTGAAGTCCAAAACACCTGGAGGACCCAAGTTTGCCCATGCCTGCTCTAATGGGACTAAAATGAATCAAATAAGGCCAAAACCATAGTATTTTTCATGAAAAGCAAACGAAGATCAAACATATGGTGAAATTCCTTGTAAGTGGCATTTGTGGGCTGTCCAAGCACTTACAAAAAGGCCAGTGAAACCTTTTAGTCTCCAACAGTATTCCACTCATGTGATATATGGCTGTTTCCTATAGGATCTGAAAATATTATTGGACAGATTTATGAGAAGCAACTGGACCTAGAACTGGTTTGATATTAAGGATTTACTTTGGGTCATATTGTGCACTTAGAAAGTCTTAGCTTTATGCAGACACAAATGAGTACCACAAATGAAGATGACGACAATGAGATGGAATGCTCCACCATTCTTTCATGTGCAATGCACTGCTGACCCTTTTTTATATAGTACTACATTCATGCCTGTAGTCTCCAAGTACGGTGCCTTACTCATTTCCATTTGATGTATGAATGCTTGCAGAAAGTGGAGAGTTACGGTGTAGCTTTGTGTTTGTATGCCATTAAGTACATGTGAAATCAAATTAATTTTGGAACTAAGGAGACTGTAAGACAAAAAAAAACTCCACAGTATAATAAAATAATCAAAGCTCCATTCAGCCATGTTAGAAGAGCAAAATTCCTTCTCCCAACTAGTAATTCATCTACAATGTAGTAGATGAACTGTTTCCCATGTTGGTAATATAAAATATATTGACTACATATATTTTATAATTCTATGCATGGAAAGAAATTTTCAGTTGTTCATGTCATGTATAGTGTGGTGTTTCCAACACATATGTAAGGAGTTTGGAAACATTTAATCTGGTAGTTGTTTGTTAGAACTCCTCAACACAATGTGGATGTACCGGATTATTATTACAATCTGCAATTCTGTGACATAACTGATAGATTATTATATCTGAACATATTATGAAGCATGCCTAAATAATACATTTATTGTATCTAGCATTCCTAAATGGCTACACTGCTAAAATTTTCTTCATGAATTTTTTCAAATAAAAATGACTTATTTCTAGTTTCATTTCTTGAAAAATATATATTCTTTTATTATACTCTGCAATGCTGACTTTTTTCCAATATTGGATGTAATGTTCACCTTTTCAACCTGTAGCACAAGTAATTATTCACTATCTATTGACAAAAAACAAGAGCCTTTTGTTGAATGTGTAATTAGTTAATTCCAGATCTTTTAGATTTCTCTGGATGCATGTGCAATTGGAAGCGGCTCATATTGCATTACTTGAAATGATTCAGAAACAGTAATGCAATTTATTGAAATCAATAAAAGTTTCATTTTCTTAAGTTACAATATTGTTAAAAGTTGTTATATTTTGGTTGACTCTGTATAAAAAGAAATGTCCAGAAATGATTTAACTACAAGACAAGTTATCAATAGGATTGCACCTAAAATTCTGTATCTCTTCTAAGGTTCTTCATTGAGGAAAGAAGAATAAAATGGTAGCAATGTTTCTGTAGTTTTTCACTGGCATTCACATACATAGGGAGGGTGACAAAAACACACCTTTGGTATACTAAAACACATTTTCTATGCAGGAAACAAATTTTGTAGAAAAAATATATATTTGCACAAGACACCCACATGTATTTATGTGCAGAATAATTTCATGGAACACTTTATAAGATGCATCTTCCTGGAAAATGCACAATGAAACCTTTGTTTAGTTTGCAGGAGAAAAGGACAGCAATCGCTCATTCCTGCATGCAAGGACAACACAGGCACAGATTTACATCCCTAATCTGTTCTGCTGTCTTCTCTTCACGAAATATAAGGACATGCTGAAGGAAGCAACAGAGGGATATGTCTTGCCCAGATATATTGACATGGCCACTGTCCAACACAGAAATATGACTTTCTTGTATTTACATATGTGTAATACTGAGTTCAGGCGATTGCTATGCTTAAGAAGTAAAAAAGTGAATGCAATATTCTTTTAAAGTTCACCCTGATTTAATAGTTCTTGTCATTTTCCAGATGGACTCAACGGCATTAAAAGCTGGATTCATTGTCACAGCTTGCTCCTAGGGAACTCGAGAATTAAGTGCTAAATGTTCTCTGCCCAAATTCACCAGGCTATTCTTGTCCAGCAATTTGTTTTTGTTTCAAAAGCAGCTTTATGTACTTCTGCAGGTATTTCTCATGCAGTAGGTTATCCTGTGCTATTTGAACAAAACACATTTATTTATCTGAAGCAAAGATACTGGTGATTTTGAGTCTTATTGTATCAGTTTGTGATGACTCATGGGCCTTGTAGTCCTGTTCCTAGTACTATTGTGGCCGATGAAGAGGAAAACATGGGATTTTCGCCGGTTCAGCAAGAGCCGGAGCCTCTTCACCTGCAGGATGTTGATGTTTGTCCACAAGAATTCAGCCAAACAGGCCTTGGGCAGAACTCCCCCCCGTTTTCCAGGAGGGAAAATTATTCTAAAGATAGGGGAGCCAGAGAGGCTAATCGCAGAAGCCTGAGAATCGCTGCCAAACAAATGGCTGATTAGGTCTGCTTCCCTTGGGAAATTCTAAGGAGTCGTGCATCTGGACAGAGTTGGGTTTCGCTTCTCGTTCTCTAGGGAAAGAGTTCTGTTGGCGGGAAAACGAGACCCAATATAGGTGTTTGGCGCAAGGGAGACTTTGCGAAGTCAATTGATCAGCTTGAGGAGAGAGATCGTGTGTGGACTTCGTAATCCCAGTTCCTTGCTTCCCGGATCAAGCTTCAAACCTAGCCTTGTCTCACGTTTTACCACGGACTCTGTTTCATGCTTCATGTTCGTCTTGCCTTCAGTCAAGGATCTAGTCGAGAATCAAGTTTATTTCCAGCCTTGTTGTCAAGCTTCATTGGACTTTAAAGACTCTGTTATTTCCCCACACTATTGCTTGGCAAAGTGTGTGTTTCGGTCAAGTGGATTTAAACTTTGAACTCTAATATCTTATATTGGACAATACATTTCTGGACTATAATTGACCTTATCTGAAAGGTCTGCTTCTGAACTATATTCTTCACTTGTTTTTATTGATTTTATATATTTCTTTAATAAAGATATTAGATAGTGACTGGCCTCTGTGTATGGTTATTGGTGCTCTGCAGCCAGGATCCTGACAGTTTGACTCCACCACCCTAAGCACCAATTAACCTAAGGCCAGAATGTCTACAGGAACCGGAGCGGAAGCTCAACCACCCAGTTACACCATTTCCCAGGAAGAATTCAATAGGATCCGAGACACACTCCGTACGCAGGAGGGAGAAATACGGGGCTTGAAGGAACGCAGAGCCCGTCTCCCTGCCCTAGCGCTACCAACCAAGTTTTCTGGAGAAGCCTCCAAGGTCCATGTTTTCCGTCGCCAGTGCCAGGCGTACTTAGAAGCCCGCCAAGCCGAGTTTTCCCAAGAAGATGTCAAGGTGGCGTGGATCTACAGTCTCCTAGATGGGCCTGCGGCCACTTGGGCGACGGCGCTGTTTGATGCGGGTTCCACGCATTTAAGCACCGCGCAAAATTTCTTGAATCACCTTAGAAAGACCTGGGGGATCGAAGACGAGGAGGAGGCGGCCGGTCATAAACTCCGGCGTCTCTTCCAAGGGGACAGGCCGTTGTCCCGGTACATAGCCGAGTTCCGGGTGCTGGCTCAGAGCACCGGCTGGAACGATATAGCCCTTAGAGGACAGTTTCACGAGGGCCTCAACATCGAGATGCAGGAAGAAATATCTAAGGTGGATCCCCCAGGGACTCTTGAGAGACTCATCAACCAGTGTTTACGAGCTGAAGTCCTGCTTGCCAACAAAAAACAGTGGCTCCGAGGCCAGAGTGGAAGACCCGGAGTGAAACCTCCCGCTTCTGCCAGTGTTCAGCCACGTCCAGTATGGAGATCCCCACCGCCAGCCCCAAACCCCATGGGGAGCGAGGAGGAGCCGATGCAGTTGGGCAATGTGCGCCCCCGACTAGATGTTGCCGAAAAGGCCCGCCGCCAACGTTTGAATCTGTGTTGGTACTGCGGGATTGGGGGCCACTTCGCCAGAGAATGTCCAGCCAAAAAGAAGCCCGCCGCCCGCCTGGCGGCGGCGTCCTCCGCGGAGGTGGAGGCGGCCGAGGCGGCTGGAGCAAAGCCGGCAGGGGAAGCCAGCGACCGGGCGTAGAGAGGCTCGCCAACCCGGTCAAAAAACCCCACTCAAGAGCCGCAAACCGGGGTCCTATTCCTCCTGGTGGTAACGCTGTGGTCAGCGAAAAAAGGACCCATCATGATCTATGCCATGATAGACTCAGGGGCAACAAACAATTTCATCGATAGAGAGTATGCCGACTCTCTGGGATTACAATATCATGATTTCAAGAATGCCCGGGTGGTGCAGGCCATAGACGGCCGACCCCTAAAGACGGGTCCAGTAAGCCAATGGACTGAACCCACCAGAATGTGGATAAGGGAACACATGGAAGAAATTTCCTTCTTCGTTACCGAGGTTCCCCACTTCCCTGTGATTTTGGGTATTCCATGGCTAACACTCCACGACCCAAACATCTCCTGGTCCAACAGAGAACTGCAGTTCGCCTCAAGATATTGCCAAAACCATTGTCTAGTAGCCAAGGTCTGCCATGCCACAGACGCAGAGCCCATCATCACCTTGCCCAAGAAATATTCGGACTTTTGGGATGTTTTCAATGAAAAGGAAGCCGAGAAACTACCCCCACATAGACCGTACGACTGTGCCATTGACCTGGTGGAGGGGGCCCCAATTCCGCGAGGACACCTCTACTCCCTGACTGAACCAGAGCAAGAAGCTCTCAGGGAGTTTATAGAGACAAACCTCCACAAGGGGTTCATCAGACCCTCTCAATCCCCAGCAGCTTCCCCAGTGATGTTTGTGAAAAAGAAGTCAGGGGACCTACGCTTGGTTGTGGACTATAGAGCATTGAACAACATCACGAAGCGGAACCGCTACCCCCTGCCTCTGATCTCGGACCTATTAGACCGACTCCGAGGGGCCAAGGTTTACACCAAGCTGGATCTCCGCGGGGCTTACAATCTAGTTCGCATAAGAGAAGGGGACGAATGGAAAACCGCCTTCCAGACCAAATTCGGATTATTTGAGTCCCTAGTCATGAATTACGGATTATCCGGAGCTCCCGCAACATTCCAGCATTTTTTCAACGATATCTTCCAGGATTATCTAGATCGGTTCTTGATCATATATTTGGACGATTTTTTGGTGTATTCTAGATCACAATCGGAACACGAGCAACACGTCAGAATGGTGCTACAACGATTGCGGGATCATGGACTATATGCCAAGTTAGAGAAATGCGCCTTTGATCTGCAAGAGGTAGACTTCCTGGGATACCGCGTCTCGCCACTAGGGCTCTCCATGGACCCGGCAAAGGTTTCAGCAGTATTGGAATGGCGGGCGCCAACCAACAAGAAGGAAGTACAGCGCTTCTTGGGGTTTGCAAACTACTACCGCAAATTCATCCCAGACTTCGCTCGCTGGTCTGACCCAATCACCAGCTGCATCCGAGGGAAACAGCCTTTCCGCTGGACGGAGCAAGCAGAGAAAGGGTTCCAAGAGCTAAAGCAGCTATTCACGACCCAGCCAATTCTACAGCACCCTGATCCTAAAACCCCTTTTGTTGTGCAGGCTGACGCCTCTGATGTGGCAATTGGGGCTGTACTCATGCAACCAGTGGGAGAACATCTTCATCCTTGTGCCTATTACTCCCGTCAACTAACAGCCCCAGAGAGAAATTACACTATTTGGGAGAAAGAACTTTTGGCCATAAAGGCAGCTTTTGAAAATTGGAGACATTGGTTGGAAGGGGCCAAATTTCCCATTGAAGTTCATACTGATCATTGAAATTTAGAGCACCTAAGGACCGCACGAAAGTTAAATCAAAGGCAGCAGCGCTGGGCTTTGTTCTTTGAACGTTTTGACTTCCAGATCCATTATGTGACCCCGGCTCAGACCAAGCAAGCAGATGCTCTATCACGGAAACCAGAGTATGCTGCAGGACGCAGAGAGACCTCAGAATCTCGATTGCTGCAACCCGAAAACTTTGCCACGCTCACAGTGGGAAACACAAAATCCACTCCAATTGAACCAACTTCCTCTAACCCAGAATCCCTTTGCACTCAAGAAATTAGATCCAGTCAACAGGCAGATGCCTGGGCTCAAGAACAGATTCGCCAAGGACTATGTTTCCCATTCTCACTTAAGGATGGGCTACTATGCTACAGGAATCATGTTTACATCCCTCCAGGTCCCGGCAGAGAAAAAGCACTTCATCTGTGTCATGACAGCAAGCCAGCAGGATACTTTGGGCTATTTAAAACCATGCACTTGATCCTACGAGATTTCTGGTGGCCCAAGATCCGCAAGGATGTGGAGAAATATGTCAATACCTGTCCTGTATGTCAGCATTCCAAGACACGAAGGGAGAAGCCGTCAGGGCTACTGCATCCCCTTCCCACTCCTTCTCGCCCATGGGAGATAATTTCCGCGGATTTTATCACTGACTTACCACCCTCCCTTGGATTCACCACGATTCTAGTAGTGGTGGACCTTTTTACCAAGTTGGCCCATTTCATCCCCTGCGATGGTCTTCCCACGGCCAAAGAGACTGCAGATTTATTCCTTCAACATGTTTTCCGACTACATGGATTGCCCAAGAGTTTAGTCACTGACCGTGGATCTCAATTCACCTCTCGTTTCTGGAAAGCACTACAAAAACTATTGGGCATAGACTCTCGTTTATCTTCAGCTCACCATCCCCAAACAGATGGGCAAACTGAGCGCACCGATGCCACTTTGGAACAATACCTTCGCTGTTATGTAAACTACCAACAGGACAATTGGGCTTCCCTATTACCTCTGTCAGAATTTGCTTACAACAATGGTGTTCAGGCTTCAACTAAAGAAACCCCGTTCTTTGCAAACTATGGTTTCCATCCACGTTTCTTTCCTTCTGTCATTGAAACCTCAGAAGTCCCTGCAGCGGAGGACTGGCTGCAAGAACTCACGGCGGTGCAACAACTCTTGCACCAACAACTGGATCAAGCCAAGGAGGACTATAAACGCCACGCTGACGGTCGTCGCCAGCCGGGCCCCGAGATCAAGGTAGGAGATCGGGTTCTGTTGTCCACTCGCTTTTTGCCCTCCCACCGTCCCTGCCGGAAGTTAGATGCCCATTTCATTGGTCCCTATCCAGTGGTGGCACAATTTAACCCCGTGACTTTCAAACTCCAACTTCCGCACTCCATGCGCATTCATCCGGTGTTTCATCATTCCCTGCTCCTTCCGGCGGATGGTGTACGCCCCGATGCGAGCCGGCCGGCCTCCGCCCCTGTTTTGGTGGACGGGGAGGAGGAATTTGAGGTTCAGGACATTTTGGATTCTCGCTTCCATCGCCGCCGCCTTCAGTATCTCATTGACTGGGTGGGTTTTGGCCCCGAAGAACGCTCCTGGGAAGATGCTTCCACAGTCCATGCCCCCGACTTAGTCTGCCGCTTCCATCAGGCCTACCCTACCAAGCCGCGGCCCCGCGACTCGAGGAGAGGGGCCCTGTTTGAGGGGGGCCTTGAGGGCAGGGATAGTGTGATGACTCATGGGCCTTGTAGTCCTGTTCCTAGTACTATTGTGGCCGATGAAGAGGAAAACATGGGATTTTCGCCGGTTCAGCAAGAGCCGGAGCCTCTTCACCTGCAGGATGTTGATGTTTGTCCACAAGAATTCAGCCAAACAGGCCTTGGGCAGAACTCCCCCCCCCCCATTTTCCAGGAGGGAAAATTATTCTAAAGATAGGGGAGCCAGAGAGGCTAATCGCAGAAGCCTGAGAATCGCTGCCAAACAAATGGCTGATTAGGCCTGCTTCCCTTGGGAAATTCTAAGGAGTCGTGCATCTGGACAGAGTTGGGTTTCGCTTCTCGTTCTCTAGGGAAAGAGTTCTGTTGGCGGGAAAACGAGACCCAATATAGGTGTTTGGCGCAAGGGAGACTTTGCGGAGTCAATTGATCAGCTTGAGGAGAGAGATCGTGTGTGGACTTCGTAATCCCAGTTCCTTGCTTCCTGGATCAAGCTTCAAGCCTAGCCTTGTCTCACGTTTTACCACGGACTCTGTTTCATGCTTCATGTTCGTCTTGCCTTCAGTCAAGGATCTAGTCGAGAATCAAGTTTATTTCCAGCCTTGTTGTCAAGCTTCATTGGACTTTAAAGACTCTGTTATTTCCCCACACTATTGCTTGGCAAAGTGTGTGTTTCGGTCAAGTGGATTTAAACTTTGAACTCTAATATCTTATATTGGACAATACATTTCTGGACTATAATTGACCTTATCTGAAAGGTCTGCTTCTGAACTATATTCTTCACTTGTTTTTATTGATTTTATGTATTTCTTTAATAAAGATATTAGATAGAGACTGGCCTCTGTGTATGGTTATTGGTGCTCTGTTGCCAGGATCCTGACACAGTTACAGTAGTAAGGACTACATTTAGCTTTGTATTATAAATCAATATCATCGCCGTCTCGTTATGAATAGTTTCATCAATCATTCCTTCTGAGGATCTCTTGCATTTCAAAAGAATGAAACTTATTTACATTGTACTGTGGGAGAACCATATTGATATTTTGAGGAGGGAGTAATATCACATTATTTAAGAGAGAACTCTGTATGTATTTTCACTAACTAATTATTTTATGTCATTAAAGAATTATTTAGATAAAGGTAAAAGTTTTCCCTTGACATTAAGTCTAGTTTTGTCTGACTCTGGAGTCTGGTGCTCATCTCCATTTCTAAGCCAAAGAGCCGGCATTGTCTATAGATGCCTCCAAAGTCATGTGGCCAGCTTTATGTCAGAAGCACTGAAACCTCAATTCTCCACACCCCACCCCGCAAAAAATAATAATTCATAAATGTAGATCAGTCTGTGTTTCTTTCTAATGCTGAACAACTTGGCTGCTGCTATTTTCTGTTAATACTGCATCACATAAATCCACAAAGTTATAAAGATGGTCCTATACTCTTACTGATGTTGCATGTCTTTTATCTCTCTTTGTGGTT
Organism: Anolis carolinensis; assembly: GCF_035594765.1. Taxonomy (NCBI): domain Eukaryota; kingdom Metazoa; phylum Chordata; class Lepidosauria; order Squamata; family Anolidae; genus Anolis; species Anolis carolinensis. The sequence continues at coordinate 53,384,463 of NC_085843.1, forward strand.
TTAGTAATGTAAACACCTACATAGAATATTTTAAAAATCCACATTCTTCTACACATGTTTTAAAACATATGTTTCCAAGACTTTGGGAACCAATTTTTTTGTAAATCATTTGTTGCCCCGTTATGATTGACCCTCATTCTGTTAAATTCAGATTGCATTCCTACTTCATTTTAAAATATATTGCTCAGTAGAAAATGGCTTCATTTTGGCCCTACTAACCAAAAATTGAATTGTGTCTAATAAAAATCAACTGCAGCATTATCCAAGTCCCAAAGTAGAAGATGTAATCATTATTAATATACAATTCATTATTAAGCTGGTGACATTCTGGATGTGAAGGTTTTACAATTTAGCTTTCATACCTTCTAAATTAACATGAAAGGGAAGGGGAGAGTTGTATACCCTACAGCAAGAGTGAGCTTGGAGAGCAGAGCACTTTTATACAGGCATCTCAAAAAATGCTAACAAAAATACAGCAATGCTCCACATTTCCTAACACATTTTTCATCTGAAGTGATCTCTTCTTATCTGCAATGTTGTCCATTTTTGGTCTAAAATTATTTAGCTGGTTGTGCTCCCTTATTTTATCAGTCTAATACTTACATATATTTATACAATGCTTTTGACATGAAATAAAATAAATGCAAAAAGAAGCTCCTTATTTACAAGATAAGCTGTGATCACTGGCTTAGTTGAACTTGGGAGGTCATTGAGCAATTTGGAGTGCCTGTGTGGAAACCCAAAGCAGAATGTGCTGCAATGTGAATGTGCATTTCTGCATGGAAAGCACTCTGCAGATCCATACATGTGTATTCTGGTGGGGGGAGTTGAAAAAAACCCTGAATTTTCCATTGCTGTCAAGCCACAGATACTGTGAATGCTGGAACCGGTTCACAACCAAACTCTGCATTACAGTGTTCCCTCACTTATTGCGGGGCTTTACGTTCCAGGAAGACCCACAGTAAGTGAAAATCCGTGAAGAGGGTGCTATATTTATTTTAATATTTACACACTATATTAGTAGTTAGATGGCTTTTCTCTCCTTTGCAAGCCTTCTTCCTGTGCTTCTTCTTGGCGGCCTCCTCTCCGCCGCCTGCCAGTTTCCCTTTTGCGCATGCGCCTCCCTCTCATCGGCATCCAGAGTAGCCTGGCTGAACGCCAACAAGAGCTACCATGCATGCGCAAAAGGGAAACTGGCACCTTTTACGCATGCGCACTGCTCAGAAAAAAACCGCGAAGCAGTGAGGGAGCAAAAAGTGAACCGCAAAGTAGGGAGGGAACACTGTACATGTAAATACCATTTCCCCCCCCCAAAAAAAACAATTCCAGGGCTTGCAATTTAATTCACACACTGAAACTCTTTTCTTCTGTTCCTCTTTCACCCCAGATTACATGGTTAGTGTAGATGTGTCCTATATATAAAACAACTGTGTATTCATGCAAATCGGAATTCAAAGCCAGGACCTATACTAATTAGTAGATTCAAAGTAATATGGCAAAAAAGCATTTGCGGAAGCTGTGATGATTCTCTTTCATGTTTCAGTAACGCGAGAATGGGCAGTTATTCATCATGATGCGCAGTTGCAGGAAGGGGTGACCAGATGGTTGAGGACGCAGTTAGCAGGGTTTTGTGGGGAAGGAGTTGTCAAGGTCATTCATTGCTATGATAAGCGCCTAGATTTGAATGGTGACTATGTTGAGAAGTGGTATTTGGGTGTGGCTTTCAACTGCATATGGTAAATGTTTTCTCCTATACTTTGTTCATTTTTAATTCCAAAATGTAATCTACTTTCTGGATAATCCTCGTATTAAAATAATAAACCGAGCGTTTATTTTATTTATAGATTTTGATCCTTCCATATTATTTTAAAGAGTAGAACCATTCAGACTCACCTTTGTATATTTAAGTCCTATCATGTCTTACACTGAAAATGGGACAGATCTCCAGCTTATATCTATAGCAGAACATCCAAGAAAGGAATGGGATCAGTGAATGCAATAATTTCACCATGACAGATTTCCATCTTTTGTAAAAGAGGGTGCAGTAAAACTGTTACTTAATAATATAATAATAATAGTAATAAAACTTTATTTATACCCCGCCACCATCTCCCCAACGGGGACTCGGGGCGGCTTACATGGGGCCATGCCCAGAGCAAACAATATAACAAGTATAAATACAACATAACATAGAGCAATTAAACAATACAATAAGTAATAATATACAATATACACTACAACGCAAATCAAAGAAACAGTAAAAACAGGGCTGGCCCACTTGTATACAAAGATAAAAACTCAGGTGAGAGAGATAAAGGGAATGGAGACCACGGGGAGCAGGGACATACGAAAGTGGAACCGTCTAGAGGAAAGATGTTGGAGAGGAGCAAGAAAAGGAATAAATAACAGTTACTCTCCAAAAGCGCAGCTGAAGAGCCATGTTTTTAAATCTTTTTTAAAAGCTAATAGAGTGGGAGCTTGCCTAATCTCAATGGGCAGTGAATTCCATAGTCGAGGGGCCACAGTAGAGAAGGCCCTCTCCCTAGTACCCACAAGGCGGGCCTGGGATATAGACAGTGGCGTAAGGAGGGCCTCCCCAGATGATCAGAGAGATCGGGCAGGTTTATAGTGGGAGATACGGTCACGAAGGTAGGTGGGTCCCAAACCGTTTAGGGCTTTATAAGTGATGGTCTGCACCTTGAATTGGGACCGGAAGATGAACGGCAGCCAGTGGAGCTCCTTATATAAGGGAGTAGATCTCTCCCTGTAACTTGCCCCCATTATTAATCTGGCAGCCGAGCGTTGGACCAATTGTAATTTCCGGGCCGTCTTCAAGGGAAGCCCCACATAGAGCGCATTACAGTAGTCCTGTCTAGAGGTAACTAAGGCATGGACCACCGTGGTCAAGTCAGACTTCACGAGGTATGGTCGCAGTTGGCGCACAAGTTTGAGTTGTGCAAAAGCCCTCCCGGCCACCGCCGACACCTGCGCCTCAAGCGTCAACGCTGAATCCAGGAGGACCCCCAAACTGCGGACCTGTGATTTCAGGGGGAGTGCAACCCCGTCCAGCACAGGTTGCCACCCAATACCCCACCCAGCTCATCCAACCACGTCTCGGTGATGCATGCCAGATCCGCCCCCTCATCCAGGATCAAATCCTGGATAACAGCTGTCTTACCATTGACGGATCTGGCATTCAAAAGCAGGACCTTAAGGCTGGGGGGTCTGTCCTGAAGACTACCACACCTATTCCTCTCCAGGGTCGCAAAAACTCTGTTGCGCTTCTCCCTGGGTCGTGAGTGACCGTTCTTCCTTCTCCCCCAAACCACCTCAATGAGACCCTGCCCGTGGAGACCCTCTTCCCCCTGGAGAATTGGCTGATTGAAGTTGCCCTTTAAAGGGGATAGTCAGCTGTCCTGAGATGGGAAATCACCATCAGTACTTGATTGTTTAAAGGAGGAGCCTATCTCCGCTGGTGTGAGAGGAAAGGAGTCATCCAACATAACATCATCTAGTGTAGGAAGGGGGCTAGGCACGAATGATGTCTGAAAGCGGGACTGAGAGGTAGAATAGACATGGCTTAAAGTTGGGGAATCTTGTATACCGAGATTCAGCCCGATGTCCAAGGGGCGAATCAATGGGTCTACTAGTACCCTCCTAAGAGTAATGCCCCATTGTTGTAGTTTGGGCCTATACAAAAACAATTCCTCCGTTAGCATTCTGTCTTCCAATCCAATGAGAAGACATATGGAGCGGTTCCAGGACTGATAGTCTCTATGAAGCCAGTCAATAGTCTTGATCTTCACTTTCGACCAGCTTAAAGATAGAATTTGTGAGAGAGATGACCGGACCGCTCGCTTAGATGTCCATCTGCCTCTGCTCAATAATGAGTCTGACACTTCCACTGCCACCTTGTTAGTTCGCAACAGATGTTGGGAATTGCAGGAAGTGTCCAGAGATTGTCCAAACAGTTCTGGGGACAGCGTGTTATTTGTCCTCTGAGAGACTCTATTGGTTTCCTTCCAGCCATCCCTCCCCTAGATAAAAACCCCTCCCCATCCCTAGCCACTTCCAAACCTGACCTATTGCCTACCTTCTGCTCCTCTAGCCTTTTTCTTCCCTGGCCTTCCAGAGCGCTTAATTCCTCATTAATATTAATAAGATTGGTTGGTACAGTTTTTGTAATGTCTATAGGAGAAGGATTTTTCACAATCAGGGAAATTCCTTTGAAAAGATGGTCAATTTTCTTATTCAGTGTTTCCAGCTGTTGTAAAACAGTACTGAACGATTTTCCCAGCAGATCACATAAGTAAAAGAGTTCATTTTATAAAGCTTCCTTGAACTGCAAAAGAATTACTGGCCAGTCTCCAATATTGGTCAGATATTGGAGTGTATGATGCTCCCACTGACGCAGCTTCACCTCGATAGGGCAAGGGTGAGAAAGGGATAGCTAACAACTGGGAGGGATAGCGAAAACTCCAGAAGACAGGAGCAGAATTCAAAATGATCTTGACAGATTAGAGAGATGGGCCGAAACTAACAAAATGAAGTTCAACAGGGACAAATGCAAGATACTTCACTTAGGCAGAAAAAATGAAATGCAAAGATACAGAATGGGGTACTGCTGGCTCGACAGCAGTACGTGTGAAAAAGATCTTGGAGTCCGTGTGGACAACAAGTTAAACATGAGCCTACAATGTGATGCGGCAGCAAAAAAAGCTAATGGGATTTTGGGCTGCATAAATAGGGGTATAGTGTCTAGATCCAGGGAAGTCATCCTACCCCTCTCTTCTGCCTTGGTCAGACCACACCTGGAATACTGTCCAATTCTGGGCATCGCAGTTGAAGGGAGATGTTGACAAGCTGGAAAGCATCCAGAGGAGGGCGACTAAAATGTTCAAGGGTCTGGAGAACAAGCCCTATGAGGAGCAGCTTAAAGAGCTGGGCATGTTTAGCCTGCAGAAGAGAAGGCTGAGAGGAGACATGATGGCCATGTATAAATATGTGAGGGGAAGTCATAGGGAGGAGGGAGCAAGCTTGTTTGCTGCTCTGGAGACTAGGACATGGAACAATGGCTTCAAACTACAGGAAAGGAGATTCCACCTGAACATTAGGAAGAACTTCCTCACTGTGAGAGGTGTTCGGCAGTGGAACTCTCTGTGTGTGGTGGAGGCTTCTACTTTGGAGGCTTTTAAGCAGAGGCTGGATGGCCATCTGTTGAGGGTGCTTTGAATGAGATTTTCCTGCTTCTTGCAGGCGGTTGGACTGGATGGCCCGTGAGGTCTCTTCCAACTCTACAATTCTATGATTCTATGATTCTATGAAAGTCCTGCCTAGAAGTAGCCCACAATTCCCAAAAAATTCATTAAAAAAATCCCAGAGTCTTAAAACGAATTATTTGCAAAAATGCAGCCATACGTGCTAAAACATTTGGTATCATTTTTATAAGTCTTCAAAATGAGCAGTTAGATGTTAGAGAATCATGGAGGTACAGTCTTCCAACGTCCCAATGAGGAACAATTGGTCTTCAATCTTTTATAGTTGCAAACTTCTTATATATTGCTAAAATAGGCACAGCAATGCCCTGTTTGCTGTCCTGATATGGAGATAGTTCAAAATCTTAATGTTGTTAGGCTGAAAAGCTAGCTTTGGAAAAATAAAATGGAGAGTACATTTCATGTTCAACAGAAGTAAGCCAATGTTTAATAATAGATTATCAAGTTAAATGTTAAAGGAAGTTGGCCCTGTTGTCCTGGATCCTGCATTGTAGCTTAACTTTAGAAGCAACTTCTGTCAAGATCTTGTCTTGTCAGCAGTGTACATTTGTTCAGTTTCTAATGCTTCATATTTCATTAAATGAACCAATCGATGAGTAAAAGGATCAATGGGTTCAGCAGCAGCAGCAGCAGCAGGATTAATCACAAAAGGAAAGGAAAGCTGCCAAATTTCATGCTGCTGCTTAAATTGATTCTATCAAACTTCTCTTGTTCAAACAGCTTCAGCTGTGAAAGAAGCAAAGTATTCATATTTAGAAACTGTTTCTTAAACTAGACCTGAATTTTCTCTTCCAACATATAGTTATCCTGAAGTGAAATGAAGAATATGTAGACATGACTAATAAACACATTGGGCTGAATGGATCTTGAATTTTATGAAAATTATTCCAATCCAGGGGAGACTGCCACTGCAAGAATAGGGTAGGGAGGCCATTCTCCCCAATACTCCCCAGTATCTCCAGGGTGTCTCCCAACTATCTGTAGCATAGTTTCAAAGGTGCTGAGTGCTGCACTGGGGCTGCAAAAATTGTCTTCATCCCTGTTCCATTGGCTGAAGTATCCCACAAGTAGACCTCCACTCTTCAATGGAGCGCTGGAATCCAAACTATGGCGTATAGTTCCACAGTCTCATAGTTTTCATATTTGCCTTTGGGGAGTGAAAGCCCCATTCACAACCAGATTGTATGTGGCATATTTTTCATCTGATGTCTCCCTGTGGCAAATGCATCGTCTTTACAGTCAAAGCCACTTTCCATATTATATTAAACAGAAAGTCAAGGCTGAAGAATTTGTCATGTATTATTTGCTCTACAGTGACATGATTCCCATACCAGTGCCTTAGAATGGTACACCAGTCAGTGTCTTCTACTAATATATACACTGCATTTATACCTTTCTTTAAAAATATTTCTATATTGTTTCCAGAATGGACTGCCTAACTGAGGGTGTCCCCACTTGCTCCTTATATGATATGTATGTGCCCCCCCCCCTAAACAGTGGTGCACACACTTTGGAACTTGAAAGACCCAGTCCTCCTGAACTCAGAAGAACACAGCATGTTTTGATGACCAAGAATGATGTTTCATCACAACCAAGGGTTACTCACTTTGAGGAGAGCACATGATTCTTAGACCATGCCTTTCAAAATAGTGTGCTGCAGTGAAACCTGGTACCAAGTAGGTTTTTTTGAGGGATTTTTACCTGAAAAATGGGAGTGACAGTGATTTTGGAGCTGAGAGGCACAAACACTGTATTAAATACCCCCAAGGAGGTGGTTTTGGCCTTGCGTTGCATAATGTTGGATAGCCTTGAAGCAAAGGCCATCCAACAAGTCCTAGCTCTCAAAGCTAGAAAAAAATGTAGGTATTCTTTCAGTAGGGTTTTTAACTCTTCCCCCAGAGGGTTCCTTTAGTTAGGATACTTTCCAGATATAAAATACAACTCTATTTCCTTGTGCATACTAGTTCTATAAGCTTACATTTTGTGTCTCAGTATCTGATATGCCATAAACAAAATGCATTGTCTAGTATCAGAAGGAGTCATGAAAGTGTTGTGTTAATGCACTTAGTCCTCGTAGTTGCCGCTTCATAATGTGCAAAAATGCTTTGTGTCTTTTAACTATATTTCAGTGATTGAAGCACAGGGAATAAATGTATTATTTTCTCTAAAATCCTCTTTGTTATGAGCATTCTTATAAGTCACTAAAGCTGATTGAATAATATATATATTCACATTTTCAGAACACTGGCCTTGATCAGTTTTAACTATTGATACTAAAGCAGAGAATTCTGTCTTTAAAAAAGAGTTCTCATATCTGAAACAGCATTATTTTACAGTTTTGTCAATTATAAAGCAATATAACAGATTTTTGCAGTGAGGGTTCATTGCCATGCAGAATAATTGGCATTCATCACTGGCGGGATCAAGACAGCACAGCCTTCTATAGTGCTGCACAAGGATTAAGAGATTGTTATTCTGATTTTGTTTTGTTCATTCTTGTTATTGGCAACAGTGAGAACCCTTCTGTGTTACACGCTCACTGGTGCCTCTGTGAAATGGAAGATTGCAAATAAAAAATGGATCCCAATCAAATGAAGCAACTCCAAATGTGCTTAGTATTAAATTGCTGCTCCAGGAGTCCTTTGTCCCTTGAGTTGTTTCTTGGCTGGCCAGTCAGCAGGTTGCAGAACCCTTTTGAGGTTATGGTGTTTCTGACCTGGCAGCAGCCGAGTAGAACTGCTGCCAGACACAATGCCACAATGAAGCAGAACTAATTTCATAGTTTATCAGTAACAAAATATAAAGCATAAACCCCATTAACAAGGAGTCAGTTCAGGTCCTTGACTATGTATAAAGAAATATTCACCTTGTGGGCAAGTATTCAATTCCAAGTTTATTGGCATGATCGAGTCATTGTGAATGAGCTGTTCTTGAATAAAAAATATTAAATGGTTTGTTTGTTTGTTGAGATTCATTCTCATTAGGGCTTGGCAAAATAAGTATTGTACTTTGGGATGTATGTAAGAATAATCTTCAGCACATTATGGTTTAAGCAACAGTCCCCAGAATCAAACACATTTTTGAGTGAATCGTACAAAGCACCATCTAATCATTTACTTCATCATTTTCCTAGTTTGCATTATTAGAGTGATCAGAAGTTTGTGGATGTGGTCGTATTGAGAAAGCAGTGCCACAAAAGTACTACTTATTTAGATAGCACATTGTCCTCTTTTGATATCAAAGCAACATCTCCTAGAAATATTATTCACTTAACTGAAAACATTGGATGTTCCAAAGCATACTTTTTTATCACTAGCGTTCTTGGGAATATTTGGTTTTATTCTATTCTTTGAGGCAGTTTAATGAAAATCTATTCTATGTATACAGACAATTTCAACACTCCCATTACTGGAACTTCCTCCTCAGTAGTAGTAGTAAATTATGGCCATAGTAAACTGTTCTTATTGTATGTTCAGGGTGCTACTACTTCATCTAATAACAAATAACAAAAATCACAACTCCATCTCATTTGGAACAAGAAAGGCCAAAGCTTTATTAGTCACATCTGTAAACAGAGTTTGCCCAATTACATTATTTATTTATTTATTTATTTATTTATTTATTGGACTTGTATACTGTTACTCCCAATTTGACTCGGAGCGGTTTACAGAAATAGATTAAACAATACAATTGGCTTTAAATAACATAATAATAGAATATAACCCCAAGTTTTTCACCCATCGAAAGCTTGTCGGAAGAGAAAGGTTTTACAGGCTTTCCGAAAGGCAAGTAGGTCTCGGGTAGTTCGAATTTCAACTGGCAAGGCATTCCATAAATAAGGGGCTACAATCGAGAAGGCTCTTTGCCTAGTAGAAGACAAATGATAGGTCCGGATGTTAGGGACTTCAAGCAAATTTTGGTCTTTAGACCGAAATAATCTCAGGGGTTGGTAGGGGGATAAGCGAGCCCTCAGGTACGCTGGCCCCAAACCATGTAAAGCCTTAAAAGTTAGTACCAGCACCTTGAAAGTAATCCTCAAAAAGTAATACTCAATCGGTAGCCAGTGCAGCTATTGTAGAATTGTGGTGATATGCCATCTCCCCGGCACCCTGGCGAGAAGACGAGCCATCGCATTTTGCACCAGCTTCAGTTTCCGGATCACTGACAAAGGAAGGCCAATGTAGAGGGCAGTAGTCAAGACTCGAGATAACCGTCGCCTGGATCACCGTAGCCAGGTCGTTCCTAGATAGGTAGGAAGCCAATCGCTTAGCCTGACGTAGATGGAAAAACGCAAATCTGCTCACAGCAGAGACCTGGGCCTCCACTATGAGCAGAGGGTCCAATAAGACACCAAGACTTTTTACCGAAGATGATGGATGTAGTGTCTCGCCATCCAGGGTAGGCAACTGGATCTCCCTCCCCCCCGGACGGCCCAACCAAAGGATCTCCATCTTCACTGGATTCACCCTCACCCTGCTAGCACGCAACCATCCAGTAACGGCCTCAAGGCACTGATGGAGACTATCGGGTACGGAGTCCGGCCGGCCCTCCATCTTCAGAATGAGCTGAGTGTCATCGGCATACTGGTGGCACTCAAGCCCAAAGCTCCGCACCAGTCGGGCAAGTGGTCGCATATAGTTGTTAAATAATAGAGGAGAGAGAATAGCTCCCTGCGGGACCCCACAAGTTAGTGGAGACCTCTTGGAGACCTTCCCTCCCCTCACCACCCGCTGTCCCCAATTCTGGAGGAAGGAGGACACCCATTTAAGGCCATCATGGCTAGGCGGTGGGTCAATAAATTGTGATCAACCATATCAAATGCTGCTGTGAGATCCAATAACACGAGCAGCGCTGATCCGCCTTGATCCCTCTGGCAGCGAAGTTGCTCTATGATGGCAACTAGCACAGTCTCTGTCCCATGCCCCCTACGGAAGCCAAACTGGAAGGGATCAAGTCCAGCTGTGTCATTAAGGAACTGCTGCAACTGTTCCGCTGCTGCCCTCTCAACCACCTTGCCCAGAAACGGAAGGTTTAAGACTGGGCGGTAGCTAGAGGGAACTGAACGATCTGACTCTGGTTTCTTCAGCAGCAGAGATACCATCGCTTCTTTTAAGCCCTCTGGAAAAACTCCTTGCTCAAGGGAGCTATTTATTATATTCAACAGAGGTACACGTAATCCCTCCAGACAAGATTTTACTAGCCAGGAAGGACACGGATCGAGGGAGCAGGTGGTCAGCCTGGTTGCAGTCATGATCCTATCGACAGCCTCTGCATCCAATGGGGTAAACCAGTCGAGGATGGGCCCAGTGAGTGGCCACGGAGTCTCAAGTTCACTTACTGTATCCATCGTGGCAGGGAATTCCCGGCGGAGAAGCGAGATCTTGTCTGCAAAATAGCTCTGGAAAACCTCAGCAGAAGGGGCCAGATCATTATTGTTTGGGACAGAAGGGATTTTTGTCAGAGATCTAATAATCTTAAATAATTGTGCTGGGTGTGAGCTCGCAGACGCTATCAAAGAAGCATAATAAGACTTTTTTGCCTTGGTGATAGCCTGCTCATAAGACTCTCTGAAATTCTTATAAGCTGATTCTGATTCCTCGTCACAGCATTCCCGCCACATGACCTCTAGCCGTCTCTTCTCCCGTTTCATCACACGGAGCTCCTCGGTAAACCAAGGAGACCGATTCTTACGGGGTCAGAGAGGGCGTCTAGGGGCGATCTCCTCAACTGCATTGGATAATTTGGTGTTCCATGTATCCACTTGCACCTCCAGTGATTGGTCCCAGATACAAGCATTGGCCAATCTGCCTGTTGATTGATCGTTACTCCTACCCAAGCTAGAACCCTGCAATGACAAAGTAAATAATCATATGGAAGAGATACCCCTTTGAGTAACCTGCCCTGTCACCAGGACATGCTGTAATGGCAGACCTGCCTCCACATACATCCCCCACATCACCAACATAGCACCCATTTTCAAGCCAATGTCTGAAGAAGATAACTATTGCCAGTCATGGGCTTCAGACCCATGCCTATACCCCTAAAATTGTGACTAATAAGCATATACTAGACAACATGATACTGCCATAGCAGTATAGGATAAGTGGAAAGGCTTATATGCCGAATGTCTGGCCAGTTTCACCCAGGTTGCCCCTGCCAGCCAATGAAATCAAACATAGATAATTTGATCTCATTGGCTGCCATCTTCATCCCTTTCCCAAATCCATCCAGAGCATGCAGCCTCTGACAGGGAGAGAAAATCCAGTAAGTGGCATGTGGCTAACCTGATTGCATTTTCTGTCCATTCTACAAAAGCCGCAAATGGTAAGTCATGCAAGCTACTTTTAATTGGAAGTGGGCTGGAAAGGAGGAAACTCCTGCAGGCATGAGAATGAATACAGTAGCGACTCTATAGGCCAAGTGTGGAAGATAAGGAAAGCATAAGGACCTCTTCACACAGCCCTTTTGGACCTTGCCATTTTGCCAGCAGTCACCGACAAAAGAGAAGGTGTGTGGGGTGGCTCGTGGTGTCCTGAGCACCCGCCCTCCTCCCCCCATCATATGGTTGGAACGGGACAGGGTGCGTTGGCACCGTCTCTCTGTCCCCATCGGATGGAAGAAAGGGCGGCCAATGCACAGCAATGCATGTTGCCCCACCACCCTTTTTCCCATCATAAGGGGAAAGGGGGAGAAAAGTGCAGGTAGCTTCATCAGAGCTAACCAAAACACACTTTCCTCCCCATGGTGGTGGTGGAAATGCCTTCTGGCACTTCCCCACAACTTTGGGAGAATTGTGGGTATGGCCTGACATGCATTTTCTGATAACGCCCGGCAGGCCCCATCCAAGCCGCAAATAAAAGCAGCAAAAAGGGGGGCTATTTTGCCCCATGTGAAGAGGTCCCAAGTCATTGCAGATGCAGGTCATATAAAACAGATCAGAGCAAAAAAAAAAATCACCAGAAGGCTAGGGTGGCAAAATCAAGGCAAATGGCAAAGCTAGATAGATAGAAATTAATTTTAAGAGGTCAGTCCTATGGGCATGTAAGCATTGTGGCAGACAGGATAATTAGTATGGAGAGAGGGATTTTTACCTGAGCATGGAAGCATTGTGGCAGACAGGATAATTAGTATGGAGAGAGGGATTTTTGCCTGAGCCCAAAGTTTGGCTAGAAGAAAGAATAAGCTTGTACGATGAAGTAAAGATAATATACTCAAGCCACTGGTCATCTAGCAAATCAAGGAGATTATACTGATAAGAATTAAATGTGTAATGCTACACACAAGATACTGAAGTGAAGTAAGGGGTGTTAAAGGGGTGTTGAAAGCACAGAAACTAAATGAGAAAATCAACTTGTGGGATCATGGTGTGTGGTTCCCAAAAGGTCACTGGGCTGAGTATTTTTGCTGCATAGGCTTTTTAACAAACTCTAAGGTAGAAGAATAATTAAATATACTGAACACTACAGTACAAACTATTTGTGGCAATCCAATTAACATTCTGCTTTTATTTGGAGTAATTTTGTTTCTGAATTTTAATTCAATATTTGAAAAGTGTCCATTGGCACGTTCAAATACATCAAGAGCTTTACACACCATAAAATCACTTGCAGATGAATTGAACTGGATAATTAATAGAAGTTCTATTTAATATATCTCAAAAAGTGCTGCCAACCTAGCAACCTAACACTTAATGATGTATTATTTATTAAAACTGACATTTGGTTTATTGATATCGACGACTGATGCTGAATTTTGCTCTGTCAGCTTAAGGGTCTTGACATAACTCCTTCTGATGTAAGCAACAATTGCAGGACCGCAGAAAGAGAGGAACTGTATATTAGGTGTAATAATTGGTGAATGTGTCTGTGCATTAATCATTGCTGATCTGTGAGGCAACTATTAATTGTAGATCCATATACTCATGTAGAAAAAAGTTATATTTATGTCATACTTATTACATTATCAAAAGCACATTTTTCAAAACAGAATTTTAGCCTGTAGTATTACACACAGTGTGAAAAGTGATGGAACTTTCTTCCAGCTGTGTATTGTTAATTGAAGAAATATAGTGCATGAAGTAGCCCATACCCAGAACCAGGCATGTAGCCGGGGGGGGGGGGGGGCTTGAGGGGCTCCGCCTCAAAAATTATCAGGGTGGTCTGCAAGAAGTCCTTACATTTATTATTTAAACTGTTAGGTTTACTCATATCATGATCTGATCACCATACTCAATATATCCCATTTGCATGGGGGTATTGGGATAATGATAAAAAAGGTTTGCTAGGTTAGATCCTCCCTCCCTCAGACTCACCCCCCCCCCCAGAAGCAAAATCCCAGCCCCTCCCGAATCAAAATCCTGGCTACGGGCCTGCCCAGAACTATTAGATATTGCACTTCCCCTTGCAAGTCTGTCTTGAAATTGGCAATGTTAATTGAAGGTATTTGTGGGCTAGAATTGTCCAGATGATATTGCCTTCATCTCTCAAACTTGGGAGGAAAAAGCATGGTGCAAATTTTAGAACTCAATTTCATAGAATCATAGAGTTGGAAGAGAAGACAAGGGCCATCCAGTTAAACTCTCTGTGATTCTCCCAAAATACTTTCTGTTCTTGAGGTCACACACACACACACACACACATATAACCTCAAGAACAGAAAGTATTTTGGGAGAATCACAGCGAGTTTAACTGGATGGCCCTTGTTGTCTCTTCCAACTCTATAATTCTATGAAATTGAGTACTAACATTACTGACATGTAAATTCATATCAGGGCCGGTTCAACCGTGGTGGAAATGATGTACTCGCCTCGGGCGCCATCATCTGGGGCTGCCGTTGAGGCGCCTCTTGAGGCACCTCCAAGTGCCCTAAAGACAACTTTCTGTTTGCACCTCTCGCCTCTCTTTTGTTCAAGCCTCTCCCTCCGTGGCACTGGAGCTAGCCAACAATGCCCCTGACACCCGCTACAGAGGCAAAGAGGCAGCAGCGGTGGTGCGGGGCTTCTTCGCACTTTCCCCCCCTTCCTAGCTTTGGAGGGGTGCTGACGAGAGGTGGAGCCAGGCCCCAGCAAGGCCCCAGCCACTTCCTCCCTCCTTCCCTTCTTCCTACCTTCACCCGGGGTGATGGGGCCTTGCTGGGGCCTGGCTCCGCCTCTCGCTGGGCGGCTCAGGGGAGGAAAGAGGAGGAAGAAATTGAGTTTTTGAACCCATCTGGCATGGTTGGAGAAGCAAACCCTGGTTTGGCACCCTTCTTTCCTAGTCCCTTTCGTGCTGATCTCTTATTATCCCCCTACTCAATGGAGAAGTGTGTCTGTCCTTCTGAGGGATGTTGTTACGTTGTTCCAGATCTAGAGCCTTGTTGAAATCGAGAGGGAAAAAAAGAGGCAGGGGAAAAAAAATGTTGACTCCAAAGTTTGATTTAAAGAGGGCTGGAGACTCCCTCCTCTGCTGCGTTGTGGGTATGCTGTGTTGCACGGATTGAATACAGAACTAGAATTGACTGTATCTGTGTTCAGGTAGGTGAGGGGCCTTTCCACACAGCCCTATATCCCAGAATATCATGGCAGAAAATTCCAAAAATCTGCTTTGAACTGAGTTATCTGAGTCCACACTACCATATATTCCAGTTCAAAGCAAAAAATGTGGGATTTTATTCTGATGTGTGGAAGGAGCCTTAGAGTGTAGTAGGAGTTTATGGCCCCTTTCTATACTGCCATGTAATCTAGTTCATCAAAGCAGATAATATTAACTTCATTGATCTGGATTATATGAGTCTACACTGCCATATATAATCCAGTTCAAAGCTGATAATCTGTCTTTTTTATGGTAGTGTAGACGGGGCCTATATCTCTGAAGGCTTTTAAGCAGAGTATTGGATTGTTGGGTTGCTGTGAGTTTTCCAGGCTGTATGGCCATGTTCCAGAAACATTCTCTCCTGATGTTTCGCCCACATCTGTGGCAGGCATCCTCAGAAATTGTGAGATTGTCTGTTGGAAACTAGGCAAGTGGGGTTTGTATAGCTATGGAATGTCAAGGTTGGGAGAAAGAACTCAAAGAACTTTTGTCTGTCTGAGGCAAGTGTGGATGTTGCAGTTGGCCACCAGCTTTGAATGGCCTTGCAGCTTCAAAGCCTGGCTGCTTCCTGCCTGGGGGGATCCTTTGTTGGGAGATGTTAGCTGGTCCTGATTGCTTCATGTCTAGAATTCCCGTTTTTGAGTGTTCTTTTTTACTGTCCTGGTTTTATTCATTTATTTATTTATTTATTTCCATTCCTTGTGTCCCACCCTTCTCACCTCAAATTTTTTTTTGTGGGGGGGGGGGGGCTAAAATTCTGTTCGCCTACACTTGAAAATTACCTTGGGCCAGCTCTGATTCATATATATGAATTTATATGTCAGTAATATCCTCTGAGCAGCAGGAAACTGTTTTTAAAGCTTTCTTTCATCGTATATTGTGACAATGAAATATTTAATTTACTCTATCACTTGGTAAGACATGTTATAGCACTAATGGGTATATCTAAATGAGGTTACATTATATGCTAGCAATTTACAAATTTAATCAAGCACTGATTAGTAATCTGGCTATCAATATATCAAGTAATAGGTTTTAACACTGTTCTTTCTACTTTCAAGCAAGGATTTAAACTAAATGTCTCTATAGATACAAATCTCCAGTTTATATCTACCTTGAACAGAAAAAATTATATTGTGAAGGAAACACAAATCGTGCTTAAATATGATGCCATTTGATTTTCACTGTTCACTATTGATCTTTTTGTTTTATCACTGTCTTATTATCTTTAGTGGCTTTTGCCTTTATATGCTGTATATATGTTTCCTTTGGAACATTCACCCTAAAAGACAACTTGGAATTATTTTAAATAAATAAATATTTTCTAAATTAAATTTTAAAGAGGATTCGTTATCAATAGAAATGTGAAAGTGATAATTTCATCAAGGTGCAGACATGTAAAAAAAAAAGGGGGGGCCTTCTAGGGGTAGCCCCTTGGCTATTGAACTCCGGCAAGTGTTCCTTATTATAAAGAATGTTCATCTGTCAGCCAAAAAGCTTTCCTGTTGTAGGGCCAACAGGTGACCTTTATTATAAGAAATGCCTCTCATTTAAGGGTTGGGGAAGTTATCCTTTTCTAAGGATGAGACAAGACAGCAAAAGAAATTTCCCTATTTGTGGTATATATTTTTTTTAAAAGATGAGGTCAAGTTACAGGAGCACCCAGCAAGTCTGAAGTTGCAGGAGCAACCCAGTAAGTCTGAAGATCACTGCCAATGTAGATAACTAAGAGCTCCCATACTTCTCTCCTCTCCCTTAAACTAGTGCATATTTTCTCCTGAGCAACCCAGCAACCAATCAAACTGGGTGGGGGGCCAGTCTTCCTTTTGCATGTGCATAGAGATTGCCTATTTAGTTTCCACTGTTCTTGGTATATAATACCAAGACAATGCACTTCAGGCATAAGCTGACCTAATAGATAAGAAGGAAGAAGAAAGCAACCAACTGTCATTCATCCTTCAGTGTTTGGGTTCTAGGACTAGTAAAAGGGAAGGTGCTCATGTGTGGGAGGAAGGAAGCAAGGGGGTATGTTTTTGTTTGTGTATCTTTATGTGGGAATGAGTCCTCTATAGAACAATGTTCATCTTAAATTAACAATGCTATTATAAAAATATCTGCTCAGAAGTAATGCTCAATCAATTTTGGATGAGTGCTAATTAGTTTTAGGGATTCACTCCTAGGCAAATGTATATAGGAGTATTACTTTAGGATGCTTCTATACTGTAGAACTAATGCAGTTTTATACCACTTAACCACCATAGTTAAATGCTATGGAATCCTGGGGTCTGTGGTTTGGGGGGACCAGAACCCTTTGGAAGAAAATGCTAAAGACCTCGGAAAATTACAGTTTCCATGATTCCATGGCATTGATTCATGGCAGTTAAGGTAGTGTCAAATGGCATTAATTCTACAGTTTAGATGCACCCTAAGTGATATACCCCAAAGAACCATTTTAGGCTTTTAATCTAGGTCTGCCCACTCTTCCCAAAATCTATTTTCTGTGGCAAACAAAAGATTTCTGGTGTCTATCTGTTTCAAGAGGGCACAAGTAGAGCTGTTTTGGGTTATGGGCACATCATTCTCATTAAAAGACTAAACTTTCACTAATGATTTATTTGATAGGAAAGGAGAAACATGGAAGACCAAATCCCAATCCCCTTTTTTCCTGCTCTTGAGCTTCAACCTTGTGCTTTAGCTGTTCTGCCAAGAAAACAAACCCACAAACATAGTAGGTTTGATTTTCAAATTTATAAATTGGGAAGAAAATATGGCATGCAGTGATAAACACAAACATTCCCCTGCCTAATCAGTCCCTAGAGTCCAATCATGCTCTAGCTGCTTCTATGAGATGTTTTGTGAGAATATCGGGCACTCTTCTGTCTGAATATAATGTCTGTTTTGTGCATAATAGCTGTCAACTACTATCTAAAATTTATTTCAAACTGATGTTTCTTGTAAATAAATCCATCGGTTATAAAATAATCTTAATGCAAACATTGCATAGCATTTGGGGAGTATTTGGAAGGTGATTAGAACTATATGCCATCATTTCTCTAGGTGAGAGGGAGACAAAGAGAAAAAAAAATGAATTTAATGCCTTTCAGACTGCCTGGGTTGCTAAGATGATATGCAATAAATAAAAATGTTCAGAAAGATGAAAAGAGTGTTTTTAAAATGGTCCTAGCATCTAGTTCTGGCTTTAAAGCTTGGTGAAAATGAGTTTGACACCCATGGGCTAAGATTTCTAAACAGCCCTGGGGTACATCTTACTAGACTTTTAAGCCTTAACTAATTGTGAGAGGTTTCTAACAGCATTTTTTCTCATGTATGAAACATTTTTATATACTGACATATGTTTTATGGCTGGCATGATTCTACTTAAAAAATTTTGTGAGAATGTATAGGAATGTATTATACCCATATAATTTGAAATGTTATCTTAGATTATTTCGGAAACAGTGATTCTCTCTCTGACACACACACACACACAAATAATACTATAATTTAATATGAAAAATGGAAGGACATCCATTTCTCAGAGACTCACAATTGTGAAACATTTCAGTGTGCTTTGTACTTAAAAACATAATCTGGATCCTATTCAGTGGAGGTAGGTCACTGAGTTTCAGTACAATTCACTTTTTTTTCTTTCCTCATATAGACAAGAATTGGTGTCTATTAATAAAAGTAAAAGAACACGTTAGAACACAGCTGTCAGATATGGTTTCAGACTCAAACATATCTAACTATCATGTTTCTGTTTCAAGGTCACTAGAAAGGTATTGAAAGAGTCAGGTAGAATGCTGGAATTGTATTTTGCATATAACTGAATATATGTATATAGTTGACTGTTTTTCTTTTTTCACAGCTTGTAGACCAGGATTTTATAAAGCATTTGCTGGAAATATAAAGTGTTCCAAGTGTCCTCCACACAGTCAAACCTTCGTGGAAGCAACATCTGTGTGTCAGTGTGAAAAAGGTTACTATCGGGCTGAGAAAGATCCACCAACTATGGCATGTACCCGTAAGTTTGATTCAAAATGGTATTTGCAATGTTACCCTTTTTTATCTTGTTAGCTCAAAAAATAGAAAATCACATTTATGTTATATACCTTTCACAAGAGCTAAGATTATGGAAATAAGTTTTTGTTATTAAAGAATGCAAATCAAATTTTAATGGCTTCTTAGGAGTCCTTTAAATAAATGAAAACGGCCCTCTTTAAGTGCATATTTAAAACTGCAATAATAAAGCAACTTTCTAGATATTAACAGAATGTCCACACCTTTCAGTTTATTTACCAGTGCAGTCCACTCTTCAAATTCACTTGGGTTAGAAGCACAGGACTCCCTGAAAATTAAAAACCTTGAATATAAGAAATGTTATAATGTTTCCAGAAAGAATATCTATGAATCTCTGGGTCAGGGGTCCTCAGACATTTTAAACAGAGAACCAGTTTGTGGTCCCCAAGAATGTTGGGAAGCCTGACTACAGTTTGAAAAAAAATGATTGAATTCTTATGCACACTGCACATATTTTATTTGAAGTGCAGAAAAAGATATGAAAAAACAATACAATATTTAAAATGGAGAACAATTTTAACCAACATAAACTTACCAGTATTTCAGTGAGAAGTGTGGGTCTGTTTTTAGCTGATGAGCTAGACAAGTTAATAAGTATTATTGTTATTGTGTGCCTTCAAGTCATATATGTTCTATCCATGTATAGATGCCTGGGTACATTTATGACAGGTTGGCCAACCAGTGCTTGTCCTGCAGCCAGAAAGTTTGGCTGAACTGCATGCATATTGCCTTGTAAACATTTGCCAGCTTCCTAAGCTAACATATGTCTTCCGATTGAGTGAAAGGCTCTCACCTTAGAGTTTCTTTGTAATGTTTCTAGATGAAGCTTTATTTTATGCAGCTTTGTCCATATCAACTTTTAGTTCCAGAAATAGTTCCAGCTTTTAGTTCCACAAGATGGTTTACTATGCAGAGATAGTTAGTGAACAATCTGTGACATTTCTTTAACTGTGTTATCAATCCATTTAGCTTTTTAATTGTAAATCAAACAAATAAAACATTTTCAACTGACTTTTCATATAAAAGCTTACATTGGTTAGCAGGAAGACTATTATGGACATAGATCAATAACAATAGGAACATTGGAAACAGGACCAAATATAAATGTTAGTCCCAACAAGAGTAGACCTATTTTAAAACTCATCACCTCAATTGGAATGCTGTAGTTGGGACTAGAAACATAGAATCATAGAGTTAGAAGAGACCTCATGGGCCATCCAGTCCAACCCCTTGCAAGAAGCAGGAAAATCTCATTCAAAGCACCCCCGACAGATAGCCATCCAGCCTCTGCTTAAAAGCCTCCAAAGAAAGAGCTTCCACCACACGCAGGGTCAGAGAGTTCCACTGCCAAACAGCTCTCACAATGAGGAAGTTCTTCCTAATGTTCAGGTGGAATCTCCTTTCCTGTTGTTTGAAGCCATTGTTCTGTATCCTAGTCTGCAGGGCAGCAGCAAACAAGCTTGCTTCCTCCTCCCTATGACTTCCTCTCACATATTTATATATGGCTATCATGTCTCCTCTCAGCCTTCTCTTCTGCAGGCTAAACATGCCCAGCTATTTAAGCTGCTCCTCATAGGGCTTGTTCTCCAGACCCTTGATCATTTTAGTTGCCCTCCTCTGGACGCTTTCCAGCTTGTCAACATCTCCCTTCAACTGCGGTGCCCAGAATTGGACACAGTATTCCAGGTGTGGTCTGACCAAGGCAGAATAAAGGGGTAGCATGACTTCCCTGAATCTAGACGCTATACTCCTTTTGATGCAGGCCAAAATCCCATTGGCTTTTTTTGCCACCGCATCACATTGTAGGCTCATGTTTAACTTGTTGTCCACAAGGACTCCAAGATCTTTTTTCACACGTACTGCTGTCGAGCCAGCAGTACCCCATTCTGTATCATTGCATTTCATTTTTTCTGCTGAAGTGAAGTATCTTGCATTTGTCCCTGTTGAACTTCATTTTATTAGTTTCAGCCCATCTCTCTAATCTGTCAAGATCATTTTGAATTCTGCTCCTGTCTTCTGAAATGTTAGCTATCCCTCTCAGTTTGGTGTTGTTTGCAAACTTGATGATCATGCCTTCTAATCTTTCATCTAAGTCGTTACTAAAGATGTTGAACACAACTGGGCCCAGGACGGAACCCTGTGGCACTCCACTTGTGACTTCTTTCCAAGATGAAGACGACGCATTGGTGAGCACCCTTTGTGTTCGTTCGCTTAACCAATTACAGATCTACCTAACCGTAGTTTTGTCTAGCCCACATTTGACTAGCCTGTTTGCCAGAAGGGGACCTTGATGAAGGCCTTACTGAAATCCAGATAGGCTACATCCACAGCATTCCCCGCATCTACCCAGCTTGTCACTCTATCAAAAAAAAAAGATCAGATTAGTCAGGAATGATTTGTTTTTGGTAAATCCGTGTTGACTATTAGCAATGACCGTATTTGTTTCTAAGTGTTTGTAGACCACTTCCTTAATGATCTTTTCCAGAATCTTGCCTGGTATTGACGTGAGGCTGACCGGATGGTAATTGTTTGGGTCGTCCTTTTTTCCCTTCTTGAAGATAGGGACCACATTCACCCTCCTCCAATCTACTGAGACTTCTCCGGTTTTCCAAGAACTCTCAAAAATGATTGCTAGTGGTTCCGAAATAACGTCTGCTAGTTCCTTCAAATACTCTTGGGTGTAGTTGATCTGGCCCTGGAGACTTGAATTCAATTGGAGCAGCCAGGTGTTCCTGGACAACTTGTCTCCCTATTTGGGGTTGGATTTACCCTAATCCTTCATCCAGTCCATGTTGCTGAGGTTGAGGCTGGCTTTCTTTTTGTGAGAAGACTGGGGCAAAGAAGGCATTTAATAGTTCTGCCTTTTCCCTATCCCCTGTCAGAATTTCCCCATCTTCTCCTCGCAGAGGCCCTATCGCCTCCTTGTTCTTCCTTTTCCTACCGACGTAAGCAAAGAAGCCCTTTTTATTGTTTTTAATCTCTCTGTCAAGCCTGAGCTCATTTTGCACTTTAGCCTTGTGAACCTTTTCCCTACAGGAGTTGCCAATTCGTTTGAATTCTTCTTTGGTGATTTCTCCCTTTTTCCACTTCTTGTGCATGTCTTTTTTGAGTCTTAGACCAGTTAGAAGTTCTTTGGACATCCATTCTGGCTTCTTTACACTTGTCTTATTTTTATTCTTTGTTGGCACTGTTTGCATTTGTGCCCTGAGTGTTTCACTTTTGAAAAACTCCCATCCATCCTTAACTCCCTTGTCTTTTAGAATTGCCACTCAACATTTCCTTCATTTTTGGAAGTCAGCTCTCCTAAAGTCCAGAATGCGGGTTTGACTTGTCTTAGTTTCAGCCTTCCTTTGTATCGCAAACTGCAGGAGCACATGGTTGCTTACCCCTAAAGATCCAACCACCTCAACTGCATTGATCTGGTCCTCCATGTTTGTTAGGATGAGATCAAGAGTAGCCGATCCCCTTGTTGCCTCTTCTACCTTCTGGACCATAAAACTGTCTGCAAGGCAAGCAAGGAATTTGTTGGACTTTGTACTCTTGGCCGAGTTTGTTTTCCAGCAGATATTGGGATAGTTGTAATCGCCCGTGACTACTATATCTCTTATTTGTGCCTGTTTGGTCAGCTGCGGATAGAAGGCTTCATCAAGTTCTTCATCCTGGTTCAGAGGTCTGTAGTAGACACCCACGATGAGATCTTTTTGAGTCCCTGTTCCCTTGATTCTTATCCAGATGCTTTCAAGCTGGTTTCCCAGATTGCTGTCTTGCATCTCTTCTGCAACGTAACTGTTTTTGACATATAGGGCTACTCCCCTTCCTCTCACCTTTGTTCTGTTTCTGTGAAAAAGGTTATAATCTTCAGTGGCTACATTCCAGTGATGGGAGTCATCCCACCAGGTTTCAGTGATGCCTATGACATCGTAAGTGTGGTGTTGTGCTAAAAGTTGGAGTTCATCTTGTTTATTCCCCATGCTCTGTGCATTAGTATAAAGACCTGTTAGCCCCTGGGACTTTCAACAATTGGTTAGTCCCAACAATTGGCTATTCCCAACAATTTGTTAAGTTAGTGTGCATGAGAATAATATTATACTATGCATGTATTAGGATCACTTGATAGTAACTAAAATGGTTGTTCCGAATTGGATACTTTTCTGCATTTCACAAGCTTGAACAGAACATTATAGCTCCTGACACATTGGCAAAAATTAAGTAACCTAAAGTAATGGGGAAGAAGATGTATATAATTAGTCATTCTGTTCATATTTGAAACCTCTAACATCTCTATCCTAATTGCTTTTTTCCTAGTTATAAAATAGAAGTTATAAAAATGACTAAACATGGACACGCTCTGCAATATATCTATAAAATACATATCTTCAGAATGCCCTTGAAAAGATAAATACCAACTCCTTTTGAAATACCAAAATGCAGTACGGTGCTTAGAGTTTAAAGCAGAATTATAACATTATGGATCAGAATCAAATGACCCATTAAAACAAAATCAAGCTATTCCAATTCCCCTCAGACATCCCTAAAGGCAAATAGTGTAGCCCAGCTGTGTAAAAAGTAATCTGGAACTGCATTGCAGAGCCAAATGCACAATTTTATAACTACAGTCCAGCATTAAAGCTGATTGAGATCCAAAAGAACAAGAATTAATATGTGCCTTTGGAAATAATGTGAAAACTAGGACTAAAAACCTGTCCTGCAGACTTTGCAACAAGAATAATCATTTTATACTGTGGATAGCTGCCCGCAAGGTCTACTTCCCAAGACACACTCCCTCCTTGATAGGACATTTTCTATTGGATAAATCGTCGTTGTTATATATTTATTTCCATCCTACTTTTATGTTTATGATTGAGATGCAAAGTAGCTTGTGAACAATATGCCATCTATTTTAGTCATTAGTGGGATATTGGAAAATATCATCATGTTAAACTGGAAACAGTAAAAATTGATTTTTAAAAAAATCCCCTCATCAGATTTACAATGTCTTCTGTTCAATTCATTCTAAATTATGATTTAACTAAATTATAATTTATTTATTTTTTCTTAATTCTGGGTTAAATTGAGTATTTCTGAAATTGATTCTAAAACTGTAGTGTGTATCATTTGCAACAAGTTTCAATGTGTCAAATCAAAATCGAGGCGGAGCCTTACTAATCCTCCAGGGCTGCTCTGGAGTGGAAACAGATTAAAAGTCTGGTCCATTGGTTGAGATTCTATAGGATTTTACCCATAGCATAGAGGTCTGCTACTCAGGAAAGTAATGGAAATGCCTTAATGTATATCTGGATCCTAAGTATATTCCCTATAGCTCTCTGGCTTCTGGGCATCATATAATGTTTTTCTATAAAATAAGTCATGCAGATGTTAGTCTAATTATTAGGCCCTTATTGTACAAAACAAAAGTAGACATGTTTGAAACACATTACTCATTTAAAATCATCAGTATTCTTGCTTGCCTAAACAAAATATGTAGCATAAGGAAAATCCTGGGCATATTGCTCGCAGATGTCTGTGAAAAGGTTATGCCTGCCAGGTTTTTTTTTCAGTGTGACATATAATCTATGCATAATTTATAAGTGATAACAAAGCAATCAGGCCACATTCATAAAAATCCCAATGACACATAATTTAGCAGAATTTGAGGATTAGAATTAATTGTCGCCCTTTGTTCCAAGTTCTAAATCTTAGTAAATGATTCACTGCATGTCATTACAGCTTAATATTTGCATGAAATCACAGTTTAGATGGCATAATTTAATGGCAATTAAAAACCTATTTAATCGTCATGCAAATTGGCATGAGGGCCCTTGAGTATGAAGGGTGTCTATTTCTTCAGCGTCTGCAGGCGGACATTTATAAACTTTTGAGCACTCCTATCACATTTGATAGCAATTTTCCTATTCATAACAAAATGAGTACATAATAAATCAGATTTTTGTTTCAAACAAAGATCTGAATCCTGTATATATCTCTTTGGCGCACATAATTACTAATGATGATCAGCAAACTGCAAAAAAGAAGTTATTTCTGCACTACCCCCTCCCATCTTCTTTTCAGGTGTTATCAATATTGAATTCTATATTTGGCAACTAAATGAACAGAGGTATTTTGAAGCTATGTTGTCACTCCTTGAACCTAATGTGAATTTGTCCTTTTTACTACAACCTGGTAATGTTTTAAACTGGAGGCTGACTCATACAATGTGCATTTTATACATAGAAATGGCCCAAGTCATATCAAGACACAAATAAATATAAGTAAAACTAATTACAATGGTTGCACAGTATGTTTGCTAGCAATCTGTAGCCCTAGCTTTTGATGAATTGGGTCTGCAACAAAGTTCTGTACAACTTATTCTCTAATTCCACACTTAAAAACAATTTTGAACCTTGTAGATTAGTTATTCAGGGCTAGGAAGGAGGCTGCATTAATATCCCTATATCCCTTTTACCTAGGCACAACAGAGGCCACTATCATTGTGCTCTGTGAGCATGAGCTGTGCGGGCAATCCTTCCTCTGTCTTGTAGCACCAGCTCAGAATCTGGAGGACTGAGAAACTTTCAGCACATTAACTATTAATGCTCGGGATAACAACCCTGAAGGGATAACAGTCCTGAAAAGATGAAGACCCCAGATAGGATTCAAATGATACATTATGAAATGAATTCCTTAAACAATAATTTTAAATAAAAAAGCAATATGTATCCAAAACCAATATGATTTATGCTTATAAATTACTCAGAAAAGTCGCATCTAGATGTTCTGGCCCAATCCTTCTCAGTCCCTTACCAGCAATCGTTGCCTCCCCCTACTCCTCGAAGATTTTCCGGTAGGCCCCACTTGTCCCCTTTCTTGGAAGCTAGGCTAGTTGGAAATTCCAGCAGTCATTTGGACTTGGGGAGTTGACTAGACTCTCCAAATGATGTTCCAACTGAGCCAGATTCCCTGGGGGGTGGGAACCGGGTGGGGTTTGGTTCCATCGAGGTCGTGTGGGGGAGGAGGAATTGCGGTCGACGGATTCCCAGGGAGAAGCGCAACAGAGTTCTTGCGACCCTGGAGAAGGATAGGTGTGGTAGCCTCGATGGCAGCCCCTCCGGGCTGAAGGTCCTGCTGCTCAATGCCAGATCTGTCAAGGGTAAATCATCTATTATCCAGGATTTAATCCTGGATGAGCAGGCGGATCTGGCTTGCATCACCGAGACCTGGCTGGATGAACTGGGTGGAGTTAGTCTTTCCCAGCTTTGTCCTCTGGGTTTTGGGTTGCATCAGCAGGCCAGGCTGGGAGGGCGGGGAGGTGGATTTGCGGTGGTCTTTCGGCAGTCCATCGCCCTGGTCAGATGCGCCGCTTTGCAACCTGCCGGGTTTGAGTGTCTCCACCTGAGGGTGGGTACCCGGGACAGTTTGGGGATTCTGCTGGTGTACCGTCCACCCCGCGACACAGCAGTCTCCCTGCCTGAGCTAGCACAGGTGGTCTCTAGCGTGGTGCTGGGAGATTTCAACATTCACGCTGAGGCCACCTTGACAGGTGCAGCTCAGGAATTCATGGCCGCCATGACGACCATGGGACTGTCCCAAGTGATATCGGGTCCCACTCATCAAGCTGGACATACACTCGACCTGGTTTTTGTTGCGGGCGACAGTTTGGTTGGAGTGGAAGAGCAAACTATCCTTCCATTGTCATGGTCCGACCATTATCTGATCAGTTTAAGACTCACCACACCCGTAAACCTCCGCAGGGGTGGTGGACCCATTAAGATGGTCCGCCCCAGGAGACTTATGGATCCTGAGGGATTCCTGAGGTCTCTTGGGGATCTGTCTGCCATGGAGCCTGACGATCCTGTCGATGCCTTGGTCGCTCGCTATAACAGTGAGTTGTCCAGGGCTATAGACATGATCGCCCCCGAACGTCCACTCTTGCTACGTGGAGTTGCCCCAGCCCCCTGGTTTACTGGGGAGCTGGCGGAGATGAAACGTGCGAGGAGGAGACTAGAGTGCCGCTGGCGGACAACTCGTGATGCATCTGACCGAGCACGGTCTAGAGCCGCTATTAGGGCCTATTCCACGGCATTGCGAGCAGCCAGGAAGGCTTTCTCGACTGCCCGCATCACGTCTGCAACAACTAGATCCTCAGAGCTGTTTCGGGTTGTTGGGGAGCTCCTCCACCCTCCTCAGGCTGGGGGGGCACCTGACATCCCGGCAACTCGGTGTAGCGAGTTTGCTCACCATTTTGCAGACAAAGTCGCTCAGATTCGTTCCGACTTAGATGCTGGCCTTGTTGCAAGGCCAGGTGAAGTAACCGTGGCTTCTGTCTGTTCGATCTTGTGGGATTCGTTTCAGCTTGTGCAGCCTGATGATGTGGACAAGATTCTTGGAGCGGTGAGGGCGACCACCTGTGCCCTTGACCCTTGCCCATCTTGGCTTTTAAAACAGGCCAGTGGTGGGTTGGTTGATTGGTTTGTGAGAATAATTAATGCCTCTTTGGAGCAGGGTAGACTTCCATCTAATCTAAAACAAGCGGTGGTGAGACCTATCTTAAAGAAGGCCTCCCTAGATTCGACCAACTTGCATAACTACAGACCAATCTCCAACCTTCCACTTTTGGGCAAGGTCTTGGAGCGGGTGGTTGCCTCTCAGCTCCAGGGATTCTTGGATGATACGGATTCTCTGGACCAATCGCAGTCTGGCTTCAGGCCTGGTTTCAGTACCGAGGCGGCTTTGGTCACCTTGGTGGATGACCTCCGCAGGGAGCTGGACAGGGGGAGTGTGACCCTGCTGGTTCTCTTGGATATCTCAGCGGCTTTCGATACCATCGACCATGGTATCCTTCTGGGACGTCTCTCCGGGATGGGCCTTGGGGGTACTGTTCTGCAGTGGCTTCAGTCCTTCCTGGAGGGGCGTTCCCAGATGGTGAAGCTGGGGGACACCTGCTCGGACCCCTGGCCATTGTCCTGTGGGGTCCCGCAAGGTTCTATTCTGTCCCCCATGCTTTTCAATATCTACATGAAACCGCTGGGCGAGGTCATCCGGGGTTTTGGAGTTCGGTGCCTTCTCTACGCGGATGACACCCAACTCTACTACTCTTTTCCACCAAAATCCAAGGAAGCCCCTCGGATACTGGATCAGTGTCTGGCCGCTGTGTTGGCCTGGATGAGGGCGAACAAGCTGAGACTTAATCCTAATAAGACAGAGGTCCTCCAGGTCAGTCGAACGTCCGATCGGGGTATTGCGTGGCAACCTGTGCTTGACGGGGTTGCACTCCCCCTGAAGGCGCAGGTCCGCAGCTTGGGTGTCCTCCTGGATTCGGGGCTGACGCTTGAGGCTCAGGTGTCGGCCGTGGCCGAGAGGGCCTTTGCACAACTAAAACTTTTGCGCCAGCTGCGACCATACCTCGAGAAGTCTGATCTGACTACAGTGGTCCACGCCTTAGTTACCTCTAGACTGGACTATTGCAATGCACTCTACGTGGGGATGCCTTTGAAGACGGCCCAGAAATTGCAATTAGTTCAGCGCTCGGCAGCCAGGCTTCTAACAGGAGCAAACTACAGGGCGCGTTCTACGCCTCTGTTTAAGGAGCTCCACTGGCTGCCGTTTGTTTTCCGGGCCCAATTCAAGGTGCAGGTTATCACCTACAAAGCCCTAAACGGTTTGGGACCCACCTACCTTAGAGACCGCATCTCCCCCTATGAACCTGCACGATCTCTTCGCTCTTCGGGGGATAAATTTATTATTATTATTATTATTATTATTATTATTATTATTATAAATTACTCTGAATTTGCAATGGTGCAATGGGTTAAATCCTTGTGCTGGCTGAACTGCTGATCTGAAGGTCGGTGGTTCAAATCTGTGAGATAGGGTGAGCTCCCATCTGTCAACCCCAGCTTCCCATGCAGGGACATGAGATAAGCCTTTCACAGGATGGTAACACATCCGGGCATCCCCTGGGCAATGTCTCTGTAGACGGCTGATTCTCTCACACCAGAAGCGACTTGAAGTCACTTCTGACACGATAAAAGAAATTATTCAGATTAAAAAATATCATGTGGGAAATCATCGATAAAATTATGAGTAAGAATGTATCATAACCTAGCACTGGCATTTAAAAACATCTGTCTTTTTCTCCCAAATTAGTTTCCAAACCTTTTGAAAAATGTGTAAGTCTGATCATTTTTAACCTTGTTTCATTTAGTATACATTGAATTTGTTAACAAAAATTTAAAAAATTATTTGTAAATATCCACTAGTACTTATACAAACTTTTTAAAAATTTGTAGGACCACCTTCTGCTCCAAGGAACATTATCTTTAACATAAATGAAACAGCTCTCATGTTGGAATGGAGTCCACCAAGTGACACAGGAGGAAGAAAAGATCTCACCTATAGTGTGATTTGTAAGAAATGTGGATCTGATGCCAGCCAGTGTGAGATATGTGGAGGAGGGATCAGATTCATTCCAAAGCATACTGGCCTAGTGAATTCCTCAGTGACTGTACTGGATTTTGTTTCCCACGTGAACTACACTTTTGAAATTGAAGCCACGAATGGAGTCTCCGAATTAAGTTTTTCACCCAAGCAGTTCACAGCTATCACAATTACTACAGACCTAGATGGTGAGTTTATGCTGTTTGTGTTATCAAAGTGCATGTAGCAGAATATACTTAAAAGTATATTTACTTGGAGCATTTGTTCTTGCATAGTACAATTTTCAGGCCCTTCTACATAGTCCCTATATCCCAGGATCTGATTCCATGTTTTCTGTTCATCCCAGATTATCTGGCAGTGCAGACTCATATAATCCAGGTTAAAGCGGAAAACCTGGGATCAGATCCCAGGATATAGGGCCTGTCTGGAAGAGCCCTTAAAAGGAAGTTTCAAGATAAAATGACACAGATGGTGTTAAAACCAGACTAATCAAGTGAAAAAGTGTTACATTCACTTAAATTAAAATAATGTTGAAATCTATGCTTGATTTTTGTTTGACATGCCTAATGTTTTATATTTTCCTCTGTTTCCCCACTGCTTTGTGGAATTACTAATGGTAATCTACCCCTTCCATTTAAAAAAATACACATGGCTAAGTAATATTCATTGGTATTGATGCATGCTCCATGAATTTAATTTTGCAAAGTAGTTATGAATGTTTTTGTTATGCAGATTCTACCACCTTAGTTAGGTTTAGACTTTTTAAAATCCTCTGAATTAAGCAGATTTAAGCATATTAAGATTTCTTGTGTTCAGAAAATGTGGCTCCAGGTGGCTCCTGGGGTTTTTTCAGAAATCTTTAAGATTGTATAGCTATTGAAATAACCAGTGGTCAGTTTGTAGAATATCAAGATGACTTGGACAAGCCCTGCGAGCACTACCGACCAGCCTATTTTCTCTTGCAGAATTCACAAGGCTTTCTGGTTTGCTCGAAAAATGGGAATATGGCTTAAATAACAGTGGAGAAAACCCTAGATCATGTCTGTTTAAGCACAGTTTAGAGCTCATTTGCAAGCCTCTTCCATGACAGTGGGAATGTCACAGAAGACTTGCATGCATCTCAGAACCAACTGTGATCTGTTTGCAAAATACTTTTCATTTGTTCAAGGTTAGACATCAGACTTGCTCCTTGTGTTGCATTCACAGAGAAAAGTGGAGGACCTCTGAAAAAACCACTTCAACTTACTTGCAAAACATTTTGCAGAAAAAAACCCCACTCAGAGCCACTTGGACCCTAGTTTGTCAGCTGTTATTCTGGGAAGGAGAGTATTGCCTCTGTGTGTTTGTTTCTGTTGGTTCCTTGAAACTTTCTGGCTTTGTGAAGATGGAACATTATTGAGAAGTACAATCCACCATTTTGGCATTCAACCTTCTTTTGTAGCTTCTGAAATCACTATAATCAGAATTTATACACTTAGGGCTGTAATTGTTAATGTTGCTTAAAGGAAGGACATGTATTTTAAACACTGAAGGAGGTTGCGATAGAGCCTTTGTTGCGGGGGGGGGGGGTGCCATGTTTGGATTAATCAGATATTAATCATTATAAATTAGTTTCAAATGTTATTTTTTTAGTGGGGAAAATGTAATAAATTGATTTTGTTGACGCTTTCAAACCTGACCTTTAACCTGGTTTTGGGACAAGAATTGCCTTGGTTTTAGAGGAGTGCAAGATTTCTGCCAGGAGATAGGGAAGGGAACATTGTTGTTTCTTCTGGATATCTTAAATGTGAAGCTGAAATGTCATCCCATCAACACAGAAGTTATGTGAATGGTAAAGCGTCTGATGGGATTAGGTGTGAAACCTGTGTTGGATGAAGTAGGGCTCCCGCTGAAAAATCAAGCCTCTTGTTTGGGGTACTTCTTGATCTGGCCTGCTTGCTAAATTGCAAACAGATATTTGATGACAATAGTTTCATATTTGAATATCATCAGTTTCCCAGATACATCATAATAGCCAAAGATTATATTGCCATTCATGCCCAAGTACCTTCAAACTAAATAACTGTATCCCATATGTGTGCTCAAAAATATCTGGAAATAGATTTTGATACACAATATGGCAGTCAGGGTTACTGGTAGAAATGTAGTATTTCTGCTAACATGTTTGTTGTTTGTGTTGGGCTCAATTCAAATTGTTGTTGTTAAGTGAAGGCCATAAACAGCTTCTGACTCAGGTATCTTAAAGTCAGCCTCCTATCACATCATCCTCTGGCCATCATTTGGGACATGACTTCTGATTGTCTGGTCTCATGAAGCTACACCAAATCCTATGTAGATGAACCATTACAATATGTGACAGTATGTCTTGTTTCTGCATGAAGGACCATGTAGAATTTGTGTTCATGTGACTAGTCTCTGTGTTCAATTTTATGTGAAGATCTTTTCTGAATGTTTATTGCATGATTTTATGTTGTTTGTACCACATACAAATTGTGCTTTCAAAATATATAATATATCAGTTAGTAACTTTTTTCTGATATTAATTAAAATATTAATTGTTTTTGTTGTGGTGGTTGAATTGAATTGATAGCAAGAAATTATAAATATTTTTTAAAAAAATACTTTAAATTAAAAAAGAGCTAAAGGAAATGAAATGAATAAGAGTTGAAATGAGCAAGTGAATGTATTTACAGAATTGATATATGAGATGATTAGTGATATATGATGTTTACATTATTTTATAGGATTATTATTTTCTGTTTCAGTAGACCTTCTGTATTAGTTGCTTACATTTGTAACTTTTTTATCTGTATGACTGTATGTTTAACTGTCCTAGAAATAATCCAAGGTCTTATTTCAAATGCATTTACATTGGCTTCATATTTTGTCAACTACCATGCATTTCCTCAGATTACAAAAGGGAAAATAATCCTGCTGCACTCATTGTTAAAGCATGCCAATGTGTAGCCGTTTTTAAGAATGGCAGCTGTGCTTCCTCTATAATTTCTTTCAAAGGCCAGAAAAAACCATTAATTTTCTTCACTAGGCAGTAACATAATTTTCCTTTGATCTTTTAAATATATAGTCCTCCATGGTTCCTCTTCTGTTCATCCAGACAATTTCTAAGCAACAAAAATGGTGTTACCTTCATAAATGTGTTTTATGGAGGCTTGCCATTTCATTTATCACCGTGTCTTTTTCTGCAAAACTCTCCCTTTATGTCCAAATAAACTGACTGAGACTGAAAAGTGTTCCTTAAATTCTCTGAAGCTTTACTGGTAACATTTTAGTAATGTAAGAATTATTGTGAGGAATGCAAGCAACGTACACACTTGGGTTTTACTGTCAAGCGATCATAGATTACTAAGGCAGAGCTCTTTTCCTGCTTGGATAACCTACAGTGAAAAGCAACATGGTTATACAGAAAGCAGACAGTAGTAAAAGATACACACACACACACACACACACCTACACACACACACACACACACACACATATTAGGGATGTGCAAAATTTTCAGGAGTTTTGTAAGTCGTGAGAAAATTTGTTAAATCTGTACATCCGAAATGCACTCTGACACATGGGCGTGGCCCACACCAAAAACTTTAGAATTGAAATTTACCCAATACATTTTCATTTGTATTTTGTAAATCTCAGAACGCTCCCTCCCATAGTCAGCTTCATTTTCATGGCAAGCAAGCAATGCAAAGACAAAAAGGCTCCCATTCCTCTGTAAATTAATCACCTCTCGCCATTAAGAGAGGGAAAGGAGGGAGAAAACAGAGTTTCCTAGGAAGAAGCACAGAACTCTGGGAAATGTACTTAGGGAAGGTGAGGAGCCCTATGCCAGAGAATTCAAAAGGCCCTGCCCTAAACTACATTTCCCAGAATGCATCAGCAAGCCCCAATCAGGATAGGGGAGAGAGAGATTTGCCTCTTCATAGCCAGCCAGAGTCCCAATAAATTGGTTAATATTCTACAGTATGATTTTTGTTCCTGAGGCATAAATGTCATTTCCTAATTGGTTCTATCATAAAAACATGGAGGAGGTTTATTAAATTGCAAAAACTTTGTCTTTGCAGTTGTGACATCATGCTATAGTGCTATAGTTTTCAGTGAATATCTCATCAAGTCTTAACCAATTCAACATAGTTTGTGCCACACAAACAACGTTTCTGGAGTAGAACAACTACTTTCAAAGTAAGGACTACACAGGAAATAACACTTTCAAGCTAGGAACATATTTTCTTTATTGTTAAAAATGCTGTTTATAAAAACTTCCCCAAAAATCTGTGGATAAGTGAAAGGTTCTGAAATTTGGTGGGCTAACAGTGGTAAATGTGTTCTATCATTGTAGCAAGTTTCACCCTAATAGCTGTATAAATGAGGGAGAAAGGATCCCCAGAAGTCCCCAGGTGCGCAATTACTACAATAAAATAGAAACAAAATTTTGTTAAAAGCACTATATATCATGTGACTTAGGACCTCATAACATTGGGCTTGTTGCCCAATCCTAGGATGCTGCCAAGATGAAGCCAGGACAGAGCCCATCACATGATGCAGGGCTACTTCCGGTGGGGCTTCGTCCCTGCTCTGTGCACTTTGCCTCTCGGCAGCATGCTAAGAGGCAGCCCTTCGAATATGGGTGACTAGCCGTGTTCTCATAAACTAAGCCAGGGACCAACAGAAAACGGCATGGGATAGTAAGGGGGTGATTTGGGATGCTGCCTGTTTTCCCCACTGCCCCGTGGATTCGCCCTGCTATCCTCTGTGTGATGAAGTTCTTTATCCTCAAGGATGAACTGAATAAGAAATTGTGTGGATCTTTGTGAATTCTACTGTACAAATAATATTTGTCTAAAGAAGTACAAGAGGTCACAATATCCCTCTTTGTGTTTGTTTGATTGTTCCTGTCTATGTGTCCACTTATTCCAATCTATTGGGGGCTCTTTGTGGTGCTTTCTTATACTTGTACTAGTTTTCTTCATCCCAAAATGTTTGTTTTTTAAAAAGAAAACTCTGGGAATGATTTACTGAAGTAGTCCTATGGTTTGAAAAAATTCTCTATGTTTTTATTCTTAAACTTATAGTGAAATAATGTCATCTCACTACTTATGCACTATAGCAATATAACTTTTTAAAGAAGAGAAAGAAAAAGCATAATACAATGATCTTTTTTGTTCTTTATATGGTTTGGAATTTAAAGAACAGTACTGGGGAATGGGAATGAAAGGTTGCATTGGGTGCCAGGAGTTCACAGAAATTAATCTGAGACAACAGAAACGCTATTTGAATATCTTTTTTTTTAAAGGAAAATTTAAATACAATAATGTAACCACCAAAAATCACCTGATGACCTGAAATGATATTTTAAATCATGGATTCTTCCAGAGAGTAAAATTTTCAGGAGGTTTCTGAAGGTGCCATTATTTGAGAGAGTAGGCCTTGTCCAGGGTCACCCAGCAGGTTGCCATGACCAAGTGTGAACTTATACCCTATTCCCCAGAATCATAGCCCAACACTCAAACCACTATACAACCATAGCTCTAAGTAAAAATCTAAGTCTTGTTGTTATTGTATTTTTCAGACTTCATTTAGCTATCTTGCCCTACCCTAGCATAAGGGATCTTTATTTACAGATAGCAATATTTTTTCCCATTTTCTCCCAAATATGTGCATATTTAGTGACTTTTCAACCCCAAACATTCACATTATCCAAATATATATTTTTTTCTTATTTTCTGAAATACAAAACCTTAGAAACATTTCAAGAACATACAGCAGACAATTTTCATTCAGTGCACTAAAGTCCATCACATCCTAGCCTAAGCCAATGGGGTATTATATACTTTTCTCTCTTTATATAAAATATAATTATTAATTATTTATTCATATGGACAATGCATAAACTAAAAAATACTATGTAACTAATATATCTGTAGAAATGAAAGGCTAGGCTAGGTTTGTAAGGAAGTTTTTTTCTCCAAACGTGGTCATAGCATGGTGCATAAATCTTTGTGAAGGTGATTCATTCACCCTAGAGATGCTGTTGAGTCTGTTTTGCATCTTGAGTGTTTTTCCCTCTCAAGAACGAGCCACCTTGTGTTATTTATCCCCGCCACTGCAAAGAAGCAAATTAAAGTAATCAGGCTCACTTCATTTAGGTGGAATGTTTATCACTGACTGATACAGTCAGGAGAGTCGTTACTGTGATCTAGCCTCAGTTCAGTACAAGATATTCCCAGGATAAGATTGAAACTTCAATACTGTGATTAGAAACCTTTGCCACAATATGTAATTGATTGACTGCTGAAAATTTTCAGTCAAATTAGCAGCCTTCTGTTTTCAGAGTTTGCCTAAACATTTCTGAAAGGGGTTTCAATTAAAATTCGAGCTCTGGTGTCCTGACTTCATGACAAGCAAACTGAAGACTTCTTTTCCTTCTCTAGCAAGAGGAATTAGTTTGGTCAAAAGCAGTAAAAGAAGACATTAATCATGGCTAGTCAGTCTAGAAAAAATTATGCTTGTAGGTGTCATGACTTTCACATGAAACTTTAGGGAGCATGTTCAAAGTGAAGGACTCGGTAAATTACAAATCAATTCTGCTGATGTTTGCTGTGAGGTCTTTAAAGCAATTATGCTCATAACAGGTTGCTTCAATTCATTTGTTTCTTAAAATGTAGTTTCTCCATTACGCTGCGTAAACCCTTTTTGCTCTGAGTGTCGCCTCTTTCATATAGGTTAGCCTAAGGCTTCAGACCTGTGACATATTTCATTTATATATTTGGCTGGCATTATTTCTATTCTGCATACAGGAATAGTTTTGCAAACAGATTTAGAATTATCTAAAAGTTTCATATTTTTGCAGGCCTTAGGAATCCAGATGTTTAATGGCCAAGCTAGCTTCAGCATCACATTTCTAATAATGTACTACATAATGAGGAGAGCTCATCCTCCACCTCTAATTTTAGATTATATTTTTGAAAACATTTTCACTCTTAAGTAAAATTTAAGCTTCCCTCCCAAGGAAGAGCTAGCTCCTGTAAAAATATTAACTTTACCTTCAGGCATACAATAAATGGTCCATTTTGAAATGCGCATAAGATGATTTTCAAAACCTCAAACACAAATATACTTTTAATATTTCCTCCTACTAATAAAAACAGTGTACCAAAAGGAA
Source organism: Anolis carolinensis (assembly GCF_035594765.1). Taxonomy (NCBI): domain Eukaryota; kingdom Metazoa; phylum Chordata; class Lepidosauria; order Squamata; family Anolidae; genus Anolis; species Anolis carolinensis. The sequence continues at coordinate 53,421,002 of NC_085843.1, forward strand.
CTGCCAAATATGTGCTAAAGAAACAGTGAATGATACAAAGATAACTAGTCATTGAGGGCATGTTTACATAATTCATGTTTTCTTTGAAAAACCTTTTCTGTTTCTTATTGTGCAATAATAACATTTGCCACAATATGTCTTACAATACTTACTACTTAGATACCATTGTACCAAATGGAAATATCAAAATAAGAGAACTGTACATACATAAAGAGATTTTTAAATATATATATTAAGTGTATCCATATATACATAGAGAAACATGTTCATGATTACAAGACAATATAAGATGCATTTCAATATACATTTTATATATGTTTGTGTGAAACTAAAGCAGTAATTATACAAAATGTAGTGGCCAATAATTTATTAGGCACTATTAAATGTAACTGAATACTACACAATAAGCTTCCAGCTGAAAATAGACTAGATTTATTTATTTTGGACAAAATTTTATGAAATGAAGAAGTTTAACAGATATGTTGTTATTTTAGAAACAGAGTTCTTCCACAACAAAAATGTTTGCTAGAAACTAATAAGAGTTGTAGTAATGCTGGCTTCATATAAACAACATGGTGAATCTCCAAGCTAGACATATAATATATACATTTTTGACCTTAACAATGATCTGGGGCTTAGGGTTTTTACATAACATTTTAACATTCCTGCTAGAAGATAGATTTGCTGCTGAAGAAGGATATTACTTGGAAGCACCTTATGTGTTGGCCTTAGTGCACTATTGAATGCACAATGTTTGATAATTATAATGAAAAACAATTGTTATATTGTATGAATTGACATTACATTATTACATTCCTGTCACATACCTATAATATGTAAGTGTATGTGTTTCTGCGATTCTTGTACAATGAACTTTCTCAGGACTTTTGTTGTTTTCATTTCTTTACTTTGTGGATTTTCCAACTGTGCATCGTTCCAGGGGTTGAAAATATATGCAGTTGCCAAACAGCAGATTGAAAAATATCATTTGTAAAACAGCTCAGGTTCTTCTTCATTGGCTCTTCTGGCTAGGCTAGTGGGATTTGTAATCGTCATCATCATCATCATCATCATCATCATCATCATGCTTTATTTATAGCCTATTCTATCTCCCCGAAGTGACTCAGAGCAGCTGTAGCTTGACAGCCCCTGGAGAACTAAATAATTCCCACCTCATATTCATCCAAAGCTAGTCTAGGATGTTTTACAAATAGCATAAAATTCTTATGGAAACATGCAAAAGAATCTGTCATACAAAATTAACCAGGAGACAATAAAAGTAAAGCAGGCCGAGTCAATCTCACTGTTTATAAAACCATCCTTAGATAAAACCCTCAGTATCCTTTTTTTTTATCTATTGCTCTGACCCTTAAGGTCTTGCACAGAGCAATGGGATGTATGCCTTTTGATGCCTAAAAGCAAATATGAAAATCAATAGCTGAGCTGATTATCAACTGTTATATTTCTACCATTCACAAATATGGATTACATAATGAAATATTTTGGAGATAGGACCTAAGTCTGAACATAAAATCCATGTGTGTTTCATATACACCTTATGCAAGTAACATGATGGCAATTTTAAACAAAATTTTAATAGTTTTATTCGTAAAACAAAGTTTGAATCACTAGAAAATCAAACGTGTTGCTATCTCAGCCACTCATGTAAAACTTTTGGAGTATTTCAGGTTTTGGAATTTCAGATAAGGGATGATCAAGCTGTAGAAGTAATAGCTTCTTTTTAGAAAAAAATTAATGGAATTTTGGTGAAGCTATTGATCCAAGGAAAATGCGAATTAAAAAAAATGGAGATGTGAGATAAGTGTTACATTTAAATTTAAGTTATCAAAATTTTGACCTTTGTGCTTCCGTTTGGGCAAAAGGTAGAAACTAATAGGAATGTTTTGAGGACTGAAGAATTAATCTTGGTTTGAGAACAGAATTAACAATGTGAGCAGTCAATCTGTTCTGCATTAGAATTAGAAAACTGTGAATAATCCTGGGAAATGTATTATCATCAAGTGTCAGAAAAATAATTAGTTCATTAACTGAGAAATATATTAATTCTATGATTGGGTGACCAGATTATGTATACAAATATATTGGGCTGCAGAATAAGGCTGAAAGGAGATTACAGATTTTAAAATGTAAAGAAGTTATTATTTCTTGTATTCAGTATAGAAAATGGTACAGCTTGTGCACCATTTTTAAAAAATAAATAGTTCATCTATGGTTCTGATTAATAAATTATAACCGTGTTACACAATTCAGGGATCTGAAATGAGATTACAAAATTTGCTAGCAACATATACTGCCAATTTGGAAAGGAAGGACCATTTTTCGTATCTATTTACATTTTTTTTAAAGGCATAGTTCATGTTATTGGTTCAAGTGTATTTGCATTGGTCTTTCATTTTTCAAAATCAGATTGTTTCACTTATCTTAATTAATACAGACTTTGTAGTAAAGTGCAAGATCAATAGGAGGCTGAATTAATGTTGTTCGAAAGAAAAGACAATAGAGGGTTTTATATTTCAGCATTATATTGACTTAGAAAAACAATTGACTATATCGAGTTTCTTCTCCCAAATGTTTATTCATGCACATGAATTTTACTGTTTAATTGGCATAAATCTACAGTTACTGCCATATTTGACACTATCGAGACTTCTGGACTACATCTAGTCTGCTGAAGCCTGAGTGGATGCCTTCATCTCTTTCACTAAACTTCCCAGGTCAATCTGGTAAAGAAGGAAGATCCCATTCTTTCCATGACTTTTTGTTTGTGAAGAAAAAGACCATCCTTTCTCCATGTACAGAAAATATTATGCTGCAGTTGGAAATATACTTTGAAAACATTTTTTTTTAATTTTGAAAAGTATCAAGCAAGGTTGTTATTTCTTCCATTGCTTAGAAATGAACACATTGCTTTTACTCTTTGCAATGGAACCCTCAGTGGAGCAGTAGGTTAAACCCTTCTGCCAGCAGGACTTCTGACTTGAAGGTTGGCTTGCTGACCTGAAGGTTGTCAGTTCGAATCCAACCTGGGGAGAGCGCAGATGAGCTCCCTCTATCAGCTCCAGCTCCCCATGTGGGCACATGAGAAAAGTCTCCCATAAGGATGGTAAAAACATCAAAACATCAGGGCGCCCCTGGGCAACATCCTTGCAGACGGCTAATTCTCTCACACCAGAAGCAACTTGCCGTTTCTCAAGTTGCTCCTGACACACAAAAAAACCTCTTGCCAATGATGACAGCCATTTGCTAAAACTAAAATTGAAACTAACCAAAAGTTAAACATTATTCCATATCTTTATCTTTTTCCAGGTTTTTTTTCCTTTGTTTTTATGTCATAGATCATTTGTATTAAACTCACTAAAATACATTGTCAAAACCAGAAAACAAGTTGTTGCATTACATATTGCATTACCAATTGCTTTTTGGAGGAAAACAGATACTTTCTTCATATGGATTCCTCAGCTATACTGCTATAGTAAACATAACTGTGCAAGGAGTTGTACTTAACCTCATTTCTTTTGAAATTGAAGTATTGGCATTTGTGCTGAATAGCCACACAGAGAATGATCCATGTTCAGAAGCAGATACAGGATACACACATCTTTACACATGTAACAAACAAACCTATGGCATCTTGTTTTTTCTCTCTCTTTTTTGCATGTATTAGTATGAATCAAAACAATTACTAATGTACTTAGTAAAAAAATTAAATAAAAAGCAGATAAATGTATCTGCACACATTAGCTTACAGTACAGTGGCATGAGAAAACATGCACTTTTACAACAGGTGGAGAAAATAAAAGTTTGTTCATAACATTACTTTGTCATCAAGTTTCAAATGAGTAAAACAATCACAAAGGACTTGAATAACCTCCCGCAGGCTTCAGGAGTACAAAAATGAGGTGGCTCATTAGAACTATAAAGCAAAACTGCCTTCTTGGTCATTATTTCTAGAGTCACATAACATCATGTGGCATTTTTTAATGTTATGTGGCTACTTCCAATGACTGGATAAGGATGTCAAAAATATTGCCCAGAAACTGGTGGAAAGTCTGTTACTGTGAAAGCTAAATTATTTAGCCTTCGTTTTCCTTTCTGTTACCTCAACAGAACATTGTGCCATTTAAGCGGACCACTCATATAAATATTATCTATATTCCCTTGATGAAAGAGTAGCTTTCAATGGATTGATAGCTGGATCTTTTTGAGGGCAATTTACAGTGCCTTTTAATCTGCAAGATGGTACATGTTGGTATGCACTAGACATCTACATCTGTTTCTAACCTTTAGCATCAATGACGAAGGCCATGGTAATCTCTAACACAGTGGCATTTCTTGCCTCTCAGAAAGTCACATTGATAACTTCTGGATCATTCCTACTAACCAGAATTTTATTGACAATGCTTATTTGACATCATCTATAGAAAATATGCTAACTTGTTTTTATTTTATTTTTATGGGATCTGTGTGATTTTATCCAATCTGTTTTATTTTGTTTTAAAATGTTCTGAGCCCTAAATTTAAGAGTGTGGCAGCCTTTATGTAAAAATGTTTACCTTAATCATGTTCATTTTCAAGTGACTCAGTAGATGTATTTCTTAAATGAGGTTGCACCCTTAGTTAAACGTTAAAATCGAACACTTGCAAGATGTATTATGCTGCATGAAACTCAAGGCAGGATGTGTTTATACAAATGAGAGCGATGCCAGCTATGTAGTAATTCTTTCCCCAGAGTAATTTAGCACTATTACAACAACTTTAATTCTGCCCCATGTGCATCTTCAATCATTAATTATGGCTTAATTATATGATCAACTATTTCTGTTTTTTCACTAGTCTAGCAGTCATCCAATAAGCTCTGCTGTTCTTATCTATTTCATGTATGTTGCTATGTGTACAGCAAATCTACAGCATAAGCCATTAAAACTACTGTGAATAATAGTACTTGATGGAATGTGCTTATTGGGCTGAATTCTACACAATGTTTCAGATTTTTGTTTTGTTTCAGCTATTTTCATTGAGTGATATGACTGGCAATATGAATTATAATGAGGACTGTGAAAGTACTGTAATGTGTGCACATCAGGCATGATTAATGAATATATATTTTCTAAAGAAGCTTTCATATATGGTTTGAGTCCACTTCCATGATATGGAAGGTTAGAAGACACACCAGTCTGGAAACTATTAAATAATTTTATTGTTCCTCTTGCTCAAGTACAGAATAGTCTCCCAAGATAATGATTAGAAATCTGTTTTACACGTACAGCCCGGGGCTGTGGCGCAGACGGGAGAGCAATGAATCACTGACCAGGAGGTCATAAGTTCGAGGCCCGCTCGGAGCTATGTTATTTGTCTTTGTCTTTGTCCTATGTTAAAAAGGCATTGAATGTTTGCCTAATATGTGTAATGTGATCCGCCCTGAGTCCCCTTCGGGGTGAGAAGGGCGGAATATAAATGCTGTAAATAAGTAAATAAATAAATAAATACAATCAACTGCTATTTCCATTTATCTCTCAAGTCTGAAGGCAAAAAAATTAAAAGAAATTGAGCAGCTCCATGTATTCTTCAGGGAGGAAATCATGTAAGAAGTCCAATTCCTGATGTGATCCGCCCTGAGTCCCCTTCGGGGTGAGAAGGGCGGAATATAAATGCTGTAAATAAATAAATAAATAAATAAATAAATAAATAAATACATTCAACTGCTATTTCCATTTATCTCTCAAGTCTGAAGGCAAAAAAATTAAAAGAAATTGAACAGCTCCATGTATTCTTCAGGGAGGAAATCATGTAAGAAGTCCAATTCCTGACGGGGAAGCATCATAGGCCATGGTGGCAGACAGGCCCTGTAGGCCATGCCTGCAGCAGTGAGGCTCTACAGACTGTGTGCTTCCTACGCAAAGGAGAAGGGGGGCTGAGGGGCCACCGACTGTTCTTCATAGAGCCCTAAGAACTCTGTGGAGCACAGTTTGAGAACTGCTGGTTTAGAATAATAGAATCATAGAATTGGAAGTAATCACATGGGCCATCCAGTCCAACCCCTTGCCATGCAGGAAAAGCATGATCAAAGTACCCCTGATAGATGGACATCCAGCTTCTGTTTAAAAACCTCCAAAAAAAGGAGTTTCCACAGCACTCTGAGGCAGTGAGGCAAAACTAATAGAAATGAACTAAGGCCTCTTCTACACTGCCATATAATCCAGTTACTGATCCCAGATTATCTGCTTTGAACCAGATTATATGGCAGTATAGACTCATATAATCCAATTTAAAGCACATAATCTGAGATCAGATACTGGATTATATGGCAGTGTAGTTCCAGCCTAAATTGTTTTGTGGTGTTTTCAGCTGCAACCATCCCTTCCCAATGCAACTTGCCTCCCACAGTGAAAAATGGTGGGAAAAGATTTAGAGAATCATCCATCTCTGTTTGTGTTGCAAGGGACCCAGATAAACTAATGTACATTTTCAGAACTGCTTGATTACAGATTATTGTGAAGTCATTGAACTCTGTAAACTATAATCACATTATCACACTTTATAGCAGGGAGCCCCATATTTCTGCCACTTGCAAAATTCTGGAAAATGTAATTTAGGGCAGGAGCTTTGAATTCGCAGCTACAGAGTTTCTTGCATTCCAAAACTACATTTCCCAGAATTGTGCAGGTGGCAGAAATGTGGAGCTGCCCCCTTTAATGCCCTGGTGTGATAACGTCCTTAGTTACAAACTCATAGAAATGGTACATCAATTTGTGCTGCTGTAAATGGAAAATTAAAGAAAGCATTGTAATTTGCTTTCTGTGATCTAGAAGCAAAAGAGTGCACCCATCAGTCCCTAATGCAAGATGATGTGGTATCAAAATAAGATGAATATGGCCTGGCAATAGAACCTTATTTTTTTTGTCCTACCATGAAGTTGACCAACAGGTAGAAACAGGGAGAGACCACAAGGGCCATTCAGTCCAACCCCATGCCATGCAGAAATACAGTCAAAGCACTCACCTTTCTGTCCCACCCAACAGAATATGCTGCAGCCAAAAATAAGTTCCATGTCATTTTCCAAACAAACCACTATGTAATTCAGTCTGTTGATTTTATCTGGGGAAAATTAAAATTTCCTCCATTGTAAGGAACTGGAATTCACTGGAGTAAGGATGTATTTGCAGAAGCAGAATTTAATTTCCATTAAATTTTATCTAACCTTTCTTTACAGTACTTCTAAATATCTGTTTTGTTTCTTGGGTCTAGTTGTTTGAGCACACTTGATTCTGCACACACAGTGCTCATTTGGACATGGAGCTTTTAAATATGTATTTCACAATAAGCAGAATTACCTGGGAAAGAGATGCCAGAAAGAAAGATCGGTTGTTCTAGAGCACGAGAGTTTAAAAATGCCATTATAAACAGTGAGATTCATTCCCAGTAATTCTTTTTAGTCGTCTAAAATGCCTGGCTGCTATAATATAGGGATGTCTGCTCCATCTAACCACAGCAGCTAGCAGGTACTATGCAAATTATCAAGTAAATGAAAGTATCTATTAATTTTGACATTACTTTTGTTATTTGGGGAGAAATTCCTTGTTAATTCATGTTATCCTTCTGCTGGGAATGACTCAATTAGCTAATTGATGCATCCCATTAATACTCTATTTAAAAAATAACAATTGAAATAACAGTCATGCCAGAATAGAAGCACCTCTATGGAAGTCACACTTTTATTTTTTATTCAGCATTATCTGCTTTAGGCCTCCTGTTTTTGTATAGACTCAGGGCATAGTTAATGTCCTACCTAACCTCATCCTGGAGAGACTTATCGCCATAATGAAACTATACTGTAGACCAGTATTTCTGAAATTGTGCTCCTTAAAGTGTTTTGAACTTCAAGTCCCAGAAATCCCATCTAGCTAATCAGCTGTTAGGGATAAGAGCTGAAGTGCAAAACATCTGGAGTAGCACAGTTTGAAAAACTGCTTTAGACAAAGAAATTGGAATATGAATGTCTATTTGGTCACTGGCATTTAATGACAAGCCATTAAATTATAAAACAATTTGGTATAGTATATTTCCCTATCATGACTTTTAAGATCTCAAATCATTGCCATGAGAAGGGAACATTAGGGGGGAAAAACAATCACCATGACCATAGTGCATTCTTTATAACAAATTAAGTATGACAAATTAATTATGGTAATTGTAGTTTTGTGGTTCTGATTGCAAAAGGTACAATAAAGCTACTGTTTACTCTTTCGTGCCAGCAATATGTCTGAAAGATCAGGTGTGTGGTTGAGACCACAGTAAAAATTATTATAATTGATATAGTAGATATACGGTATGTTGATTATGCTTAGCTGTGTATATATTGGCAAAAATGGCATTCATCTATAAATATAGTGAGCACTGTAAAGGTAAGTGACTAAATTAGAAAATGCAGTCTTGAACTTAGAATGAATAGCTACTGAGGGAAACTGTATACATCTCTATCATCATTACTGACTTGATATTAGTCACTGTCAATGGCCCTTGAGGCAGCAAGTGCCAAAATGAACAATTGCTCTTTAAATGATTGTGACCTTAAAGACCAAAAGACATTGTAAATAACATGTCTCCTTAAATATTTGCTCATTTATTTTACTTTATAGTCACTAGTCTCAGATATACAAAGAAGTTGTATAACAAGACTTAGCAATATGTGCCTACCAGAAATGTGATATTCTGTGGGAATGTAGTTAGAAATGTTTGTTAAATTATGTATGGCATAAAGGGCAATGATATGTATTTATATGTATCTATAGTGATATAGAGAGAATGTTAGGTTTAGACAACTCACTGGAACTTAGTCCAAAATAGATATGTATAGAGTAGCATTGTAAGAAAAGACTGTTCATTCTGTATTCAAAGTGTTCCAATATCGAATTGTTGTTAAAACAATTTATGATTGATTTGGAAAACTAATTGGACTTTTTTATTTATCAAGACTAAAAATTCACTATGGACAAATAATTCACTCGCAGTGTTTGAGACTGAAATTTTTCACACAAGTCCCTTGAAATATCTCCACTGAAATTATGTTAGGCAGAAATTTGCAGGATAGAGCTCTTTCCTATACCTCGAGTTTGGGACGTAATGGTCTACCTCAATGATTCTCAGCATGTGGGTCCTCAGATGTTTTGGCCTTCAACTCCCAGAAATCCTAATAGCTGGTAAACTGGCTGGGATTTCTGGGAGTTGTAGGCCAAAACACCTGGGGACCCACAGGTTGAGAACCACTGGTCTCGCTTGCCAAACAATAGCAAGTATTGTTTAGCTTGTTTATAGATAATAGAAACAGAAAATTCTGTGTCCTAATATATTTTAGCTAAAAATAAATTTAGCATGACTTTTTATGGATTAGAATCTGCTTCCTCAGATGCATGAAATAGAATGTTTGAGTCACAGATAGATATACACATTGTTTTTAAAAATGGATTTTAAAAATGGAAACTGGGAGTAGAAAATGATAATCCTGTTATGAATTTTGGGCATAAACTATGGATAGTGATATTGCTTGCAATGCTTGGTTCTGGTTCATCAGGGGCTTAGAATAGTGGCCACCATTACACACAGTGATTCTACTACTGAGTTTCCAATGTTAGGCATGCATAAAATAGGGCAGGCAATAACTGTGTTGAATGAGGGGTGGTTGCTAAGCCTAGCTAGTGTGTATCCTGCTCTCACTCCTGCCTGCTTTCGCAGTAACTCAAGCAAAACAAAGAGTCTGGACAAAACCAGCAGCACCACTTCTTTATGTGTGTCTGAAGGATACCATTCAATTAGGATGGAAGGTACATATAGAGATACCAATCTACTTGGCACCTCAATAATTTCCCCCTTTGCCAAAGCAGCAACCTCAAGTAAGATTTATTGAATCTATGCCCTATGAAACATCACAGCTCTGCTTAAATGTAATCAGTAAAGTTGTGGTCTCCTTATTTATTTATTTATTTATTTACATTTATATCCCACTTTCCTACCAATATGGAAACTCACCACATTGTTCTTTTTCTCCTTCACTTTCCTTTACACCCGTGTCCATAGCTGCTAGACACATCCTATATTTATCCAACTTTAAAAGGACAATTTGGGTATCTCTAGGACTTAGTCTAAGGATACATTTCAATGATTTACAAATGCAGGAGGCATAGCCATTGCTATTTTAATGCTTTCTGAGTGTGTGCTTCGATTGATATTATTGTTAGCTTTGCATTCCTAATATTTGCTGGGATAAAATACGTGCTATTATGTTGTCTTAGTTAAAAATACATATACTGTGCCTACATAAGCTCCTTCTAAAGCTACATATTATATAATACCATCACTGATTAGAAAGTGCTCTATTTAGGCATATGTTTTTTAATGTTTGTATTTGACTGGTTTCATAACTGTGCACAAAGAGCATTTGACAAAAGGCATTTGACAAAAATATTTCTTTCTGCATTGCTTGTGTGTGTGTTTACTTTCATGTTGCCTGCCTTATGGGACTTTTAAGAAATATATTGCTTTAGGACTTAAGTTCACATAGAAAAACTGATGAGTGGTAGTACTTTCAAAATAAGTTAGAGGTTCATTATTGCCGTTTTGAGGTTGTGCTCAAAGTTGCAACTAGGAGCAAAAATCCAATCATTGCTGAGCTGAGCAGATATGGTTGGCAGCCACATAACCAGCACAGAGTTCAGTTAAGGCTATCTTCTAAAATGTGGATGCCACAGCCTCAGCTGATCTTGTAGATCAACACTAAAGGAAGCACATTGAATTCGCACTCCAGGAAAAAAAAAACATTCCCTTCTCTTATCCGTTTTGAAGAATCTATATGTGGAGGGTACCTACTTTCAGAGATCATGTAAATCTATTTTATGTACATTTTTCACAAGCAATTTTTTGCAAGATCCTCCATGGTGACAAGGCAGAAGATGGGAGAAAGAAGCCCTGTATGCCAGGAGCAATGGACACCTTCCAATTCATGCTCCTGACACAAAGGGCTTCTTCCTCCTATCCCATTGCCGATGCAACCTCCAATTCATATGTGCCACTGCCACCTCGACTCCAGCTCCACACTCCCACTTCCCCGCTCTCTCTTGCTTGGTGCCACCAGGAGTGAGGCATCAAGAGAGAGAGAGAGAGAGGGAGGGAGGGAGGGAGGGAGGGAGGGAGAAGTGCAGGTCCTCCATCAGGAATTGAGGTGGCAGCAGTGAGGCGGCTGCCGATGTGTATTCCTGCATGGCAGTAAAGTAAAGCAGTGCAAGAAATAAATAGGGAATACAATAGTCTCACTTATCCAAGCTAAACGGGCTGGCAGAAGCTTGGATAAGCGAATATCTTGGATAATAAGGAGGGATTAAGGGAAAACCTATTAAACATCAAATTAGGTTATGATTTTACAAATTAAGCACCAAAACTTCATGTTATACAACAAATTTGACAGAAAAAGTAGTTCAATACGCAGTAAAGTTATATTGTAATTACTGTATTTATGAATTTAGCACCAAAATATCATGATATATTGAAAATATTGACTACAAAAATGGCTTGGATTATCCAGAGGCTTGGATAAGCGAGGCTTGGATAAGTAAGACTCTACTGTATGTGCAATTGGCAATTGGAATAACCTCAGTTTACGATTTTGGATTATGTGATTTTAATGTTTATATTAGGTGTTTTAATTCTATGTATTCCTGTCTAAATGTTGCTTATGTCTTATGTTTAATGGTACTAATGATTTTAACTCATAGTAATATGTTTATTATTTAGATATTATGATTTGGTTTTACATGCATGTTTGGCATTGAATTTTGCTATTATGTTGTAAACCTCTTTGAGTCCACCCAGGGGTGAGGAAAGCTGTATATAAATACAGTAAATAAATAAATAAATGTGAGAGGAAGAAGCCCTGTGTGCCAAGAACAATGGAGACCTGCTGCCAATTCACACTCCTGGCACACAGGGCTTCTTCCTTCCGTCTCCTGACCTCTCACTGCTGCCTCAAGAGAGAGGGGGGTTTGCATTCTCTCAGCTGCCACTACCACTGCAACCCCAATCTTGCCCTTTAAGGCAAACCTGGCAACATTGAGGAATGGCAGCAACCAAGGCAAGCAATAGAGAAGTGGCAATGCAAAAAGTGCTGCTTGGGGATGTAGTGGCAGCATCAGGTGCAAGGGCAGTGAGGCTTTCCAGGGGCTGGCCAGGATAGGTGGCTTCCCTCCTGCTCTCTCAGTTGCCACTCCTGGTCCTTTTTTAAAGTGTTTCAATGATGCCATTGATTCTAAAATGCACCCCTTTTTTGAACCTCAATGTTTGGGGCGTGGATTGCATATTTGTATCAGGGAAATAAGATAAATTAAGATAAATTGTGATTGCAGTTGTAGAGTATCAGTATCAACAAATATTTAGTTTTTTTTAAAAAAATATTGTTGTTTTGTCATTTTATCCCACTCCCACCCTCCCCTCCTTGTACATACAATTTAAACAACAAACTACAGAAGTTACATTTGAAATATCAGTCTCAATCTTAATTTTTCCACTCCACATCTTAGTACATTTTCTAAATAGCTCTTAACTGGTTCCCACATCCCCTTAATTATTGCAATCTTTTCAATTTTATCTATATTATTCTATTTGCTATTTGTGATTTCCACATTTAACATAGCAACTATATACTTATACCAATTCGTCAGAGTGCATTTTTTAAATCTTCCCAACCCCTCACTAAAACAATTTGTGCACATGCTATTAATTTGTCAACCATGTTTTCTTTTTGTATATTCTTCACTTCTGTTATCCTTGCATGTAGTACATTTCTATTAACTATTACAATTTGTAGATTTAGCATTCTATTGATTTCTCCTTCCATCATTCTCCAGTATTCTTGCACTCGATTGCACTCCCATATCATATGATTAAACACCCCTCCTTGTTCACAACCATGCTAACACCTATCCTTCATCCCTGGTAAAAAAAAAAAAAAAAACGTGAAAGTTGTGCAGGAGTTCTGTACCATTTTTGTAACATTTTCCTTCTTGCTTCCCTTAATACATTGTACTTTTTTTTTTTTTTGCTATATTACTTATTTCCCTTTGTATATCTTCCCTCTCAATTTCCATGTCCATTCTCCATGTTTGGAAAATTTCCTCCATTATTCTTTTACCTTTATAATTTGTTCGTACAGATCTCCTGCCACCTTCTTTTCCTCTCTCAAACATTTCTAATCACCTTCTCAAATGGACTGTCTTGTTCTCTAATTTTTTCCCTCAGTCTAAAAATTTCCTGTCTTATAGCCCAGCTTTGAATCCAATTCCCTGATCCTATCCAATTCTGATTTTTTTGGTTCTACAGGGTTTCCATCTACTGTATACAAATCCTCCACTAACCTTTTCCCTCTACTTTCAATTGATCTCAATGTTCTGCCTATAATTTCATTATTGTTGTAATCTTCTAATAGAACATTCATGTTGTATTCCCTTATATTTAACTTTCTATTATTATTTTGCCTTGTTGTTACCAATTCCAGGTTATAATTTCCTGCACAATACACTTATTCTTATGCAAACTTATCAATTTCCCCAAATACCTGTTTTAAATACTTTTTTGATTTTTGTTTGGAGCATATATACACACTTAAGTTATTCTAATTTTTCCAATTTTCCCTTTAATCATTACCCATCTCCCATCTGAATCCCTTTTTACCATTTCCACCTGGAAATCTATTATATTTTCAATTAAAATCACCACACCCCATGCTCTATTCGAACCTCTCAATTCATACACCTGTCCCCAAGTCCTATAATTAAATAATGGAGTATGGAAGAAAGCCCACCTGCTCTTCCTTTATCCAGTCCTTTAAAAAGAATTTAAGTCTTCCTGCTAGTATATTTGCAAAGATTTTGTAATCTATGTTAAGAAGCGAGATAGGCCTATAATTCTTCACATCTTTGGGATCTTGTCCTTCTTTCTTTAACATTGTAATAATGGTCTTTTGCCATGAGTCAGGGGGCTTTTGCCCCTGAAGTATCGCGTTCGTAATTTTGTGTAAATATGGTGTTACTTCTTCAATCATTACCTTATAATAACTTGCTGAGAACCCGTCTGGGCCTGGGGCCTTATTTGAGTCAATCGCCCTTATGGCCTTTTTTATTTCCTCTACAGTAATCTCTTTGTTTAGTCTCTCTCTTTGTTGTTCCGTTATTTTTTCAAGGTATGGAGTATGGTCCTGTTTCTTGTGACATTCTTGTAGAAACAGAATGTCCACTTTATAATCCTTTACCATTTTCATAACCTTTGCCCTTCTTTGTGGAGTTGATAAACCATTAACATTATGTGACATTATTACAACTTCACCCATAACAAGGTATTATTTGCATTTACCATCCTGTAGTTTCTTTTCCCTGTCTGCTTGTCTTCCCATCCTCCCCCATTCCCCCCAGAGTGCAGACCTCTCCCTCCTCCCATGAGAGGGAGACCTGAAAGAGTTTTCCCTTTGTTCTCTTTTATTCCCAGACTCCCTCCAGCTGGTGACTGTGTTGCCATCCACCAGTCTCCCCTCCTGCATCTTCTTTTACCCCTTCAACCCCATTTGTCCAAATTTCATTATTCCACAAATGTTAGGCTATTCATTCTTAAGTATCTGTACAGGATCTCATTTCAGTTCTTCTATTCTCCTCTCTAATTTTTTGTCTTTTAAAATCTCTTTATTGTTTTTCCATAGATTTAATTTGTTCTAAATCCATGTCCTTCAAATTCCTTAAAATTCTCCTTTCTTCCCTGTCCTTTGGATCTCCCATTGGAAATAGACTCTGATGTAAGCCTGTCTCTATCGGCCCGCCTCTCTCTGCAGCCTCCAGCTCCCTCGATGCTTCTTGTCCAGTCGGCATGTCCTTGGTCTTATCTGATTCCTCCTCCCATCTGTCTGTTTATTTTCCATCTGTATCCAGGTTTAGCTGTTTGAGCATTTTCCTCCCACTTTCCAAATCGAAAGCTTTGTGTAATTTATTGTCTCTATATACAATTAGGGTGGCTGGAAAAACTCAGGTATAACGTTGTCCTTTCCTTTCAAGAGTTCCTGTAATCTCCCTCATTTCTGCTCTCTTACCCAATGTCTCTGATGATAAATCCAGGAGTGGCCATACTTTACTGTGAGCCAAGGTCAGGTTCTTCATTTTCCTCAACTTTTGATACACAATGTCTCTTTCAGCCTCCTTTGTGAACCATATCAAAATATCCTTGGGTTTCCTGCCTCCTCTGAAAGCCCAATGCACTCTCTCGATTTCCTCCGATGGGACTTGAGCATGTGTTTTAAGCCATTCAGTTATAACTCCTTTCAGATTCTCCTTTATTTGAAGACTCTCTCCTACTGCTCTCAAATGCAGATTGGGTCTTTGGGATCTGTCCTCGAGGTCAGCAACTTTATCTAGTAGTTTTCTATTTATGTCTTTCAGAGCTGTTAATTCACCTTTTTGTCTTCTGATCTCCGCTGCTGCCTCCTTAAACTTTTCTTGGCATTCTTCAACTTTATTCTCTATCAGCCTGAGTTTGCTATTAATTTGTGTAATTTGCTCTCTTGTCTGCTCATTTCCCTGTCTTAAAATCTCCATGTTTAATTTAATATGTTCCAATGTAGTTATAATCTTGTTCAATTTTTCTTCTTTCCCCTCCTTCTCCTTTCTCTCCACCATACTTACAATCATCCGGACTTCTGTTTTGTATTTTGAGATTTATGGCTTCAGTCACCTTCGATCGTGACCTCTCAGCCTCCTCTCTTTTCTCCTTTGATCCGGACCCCAATTAAGGAGAGATTTATGACCCTTTATGGGCTTTTTAAGGCTTTAATTGCCTTTATAGTTAGGAGAGCAATTAGGCACGTCTACTCTCATTGCACAGCTCCCCCCAACAAATATTTAGTCAACCACAATGCTCAACTGTATGGAGCACCCATCTCACCAATGGTAGAGTAAAAGATTGCTTGATGCTGAGTCTATTTTTATGCATTTGCTAAGAAATTCATACCACCCTTTCAAAAAATAAATGGTTTCTCTTTTCTAGTTCTTTGTCACAGTCGGTCCTGAAGAAATATGGGTTTTTTTTTAATCTGTTGTACAAATAGAATTAAAATGATTGGTAGTGGATTTGCAAGATAGTTGCTGCTTAATTACATTAAGAGCATGTTTTCTGTTATCTTTCCTAAACTTCCCATTTTACACAATACAATACTTTTGGGATGGCCAAGTGATTGTAGAGGTTCATGATATCAACTTCTTTGGTTAGAGTTCTCAGAAAAAGAACTAGAAGTATAATAATCTCTATCTCTCACATGCAGACTTGATTTTGTTAAGAAATAACAGGAAAATGGATCAGGTACCATGGTCTTAAGAGCAAATGCAATAAAGACTTTCCACAGCAAATATGAGGTAGAATTTTAAGGACACACAAAAATAGAAAAAGGTGACATTCTGCAACACACATCTGAGATATTTCAGATACTAGTTTAGCATGGGAATCAGTATCTCTAGCCCTCTGGATGTTGTTGATCAAAGATCCTTCAACGTAGACCATGCTAACTAGGGCTTATGAGAACTGCAGTCCAACAACAGCTGGAAGCCTACTGTTACTCATTTCTGGCTTGTGAAATCACTCTGGATTCTAGGAGCACTGGAGCAGAAATAGGCTTTATGCTCATTTGGGTGGGCATTCTTCACCTAATTCCAAATGGTATTGAATCACAAAACCTATCAGCCCTAGTCAGCTTAGATACTAAGGAGGAATGCTGAGCACTTTAAGCAAACACATGGCAAACCACACATTCTCCTAAGTTAATTGGACTAAGACTAATGCTGTTTACAATATTGTTTATTTTCTACCCAGTCACATTGACTTTGATATGTTTAGAATTTCAGAATTTCATGACAGCTCAGAAGATAAAGATTTATTTGGTAGCAAGCAGTGTCATTCATTTTAATGAGCTTAACGTGTTTCTTTTGCTGTCAGATCTAGAATATGTTATGGTCAATGCTAACATTTGTCTGAGTTTGTTCTAATATTTGAACAAAATTTGTTGCAATTAGATTGGATGAACAACAAATCTTATGACAGGGATTGATTTGGATTTGTGGTCTTCTGTCCACGGGCTTCATTAACCTATCCAAATATGTGCTTAATGTTTTCCTGTGGGTTTTTAAAAAAAATTCAGTTACTCAGTTATTTCAGAAAGGTACTGCTCAAATTTTGGACTAATGATGAGAATTTAATCAGAATTTAATAAGATTGCCAGAGTAGGAACACCCAAGGCCTTTAGATTTCAGAGTCAAAACTTTAGATATGGCTCTTCATGATATCATGGGGCATCTCCACAGGGCACAGATTCTAGTGGTGTCATTAACCACAATGCATTGAGCTTCAATCGTGGCTTCTTTGAGCATGGCGTTCAAGTAAAAACACAGTATTTATCAAGTGGAAAAAAACCTCTCTGTTTGGCAATTAAATCTTCCATGCATGTGCTGAATATTTATTTAAAATCTCTGTTTTTAACATCTTTTAATGGGCCTCCTCTTAAAAAGCACTCTTCACTATCCACTAATTGATTGATTGATTGATTGATTTGCCTATTTATTTTCAAACAGGTTGTAGAAACCACCCTCATCTCTAAAATAACACAGTGCTTGAAATAAGCACCAAATCTTTTCAATAAAGGGAGATGGTGATAATTGTGATGATGCTGGATCTGCAGAGCAATTCTACCTACCGTGTTTCCCTGAAAATAAGACAGTGTCTTATGTTAATTTTTGCTCCCAGATATGTGCTAGGCCTTATTTTCAGGGGATGTCTTATTTTTCCATGAAGAAGAATTCACATTTATTGTTAAACAAAAAAATGAACATTTATTATATACTGTACAGTAGTTGTCATCACAAATCAGCATAACCAGACAAACTGTGAATCCTATCAAGAATTTCTTGTTATTACCAGTATTTCCATGTACAACACTTTATGGTACGTACATTTACCGATCCTGCAAGCTCTGGTGTTCTGTTCATTGGGCATGCTTCCAAACAAAAACTTCGCTAGGTCTTACTTTCAGGGGAGGCCTTATATTTAGCAATTCAGCAAAACCTCTACTGTCAGGACCATAATTTCTGGGCCTGTACTCTGGCACCAGAAATCAAGGACGCTTACACAAAGAACTGATAAGGCACCTGCGGCTCCCGGCTCTGAGGGAAACGGCTGATGTGCGAGCGGGAAGAATTGCGCGGGGGTTTTCTCTAGGCGGGAATGACTTCTTTGAATGTGGGGGGAGTGTATATAAGGGAGTCTTGCTGGGCCGACCATCAATCTCGGCTTTATGTGTGTCAAAGTGTTCTTCAGTAAAGTTTTCAGTGACAACAGAGCAAGCCTCTTGTGTTCATTTGGAAGTGGCTGGAGTGAGCTGACATCAAAGCCGAGATTGCAGGCACTGTCCCGTGGCAGCGTGAGGTGTGATGGAGACGGAGAGAGACGAGCTCCTGGGCGCAGGAGGGGGTCCGTCGGGACGAGACACTCCCGACGAGCCGGATGCCGAATTCCACCGACTGGCAGCCCTGGCGTCCTCCACGGCTTATGCCCAGCCGAACGGAGTGACCCAAAGGCGAGGAGGAGCGCAGAGAGACAGCACCAAAGGAGAGGGCGAGCTACACTTCCCATCCCCACAAAAGATGGTGTTCCTGGAGGAAAGGATGATGGCAATGGAGACCACCCTGGCAATAATGTCAAGGGCAATGCAACGCCTAGCACCTTTGGCGGAGCTGGGAAAAGGAAGGGAACCTCGGGCTGGCTCAATGTGGGACTTGAGCATGGGAAGTAGCCAGAGCTTCGCAGATCTCCCAGCACCGAAGGGAAGGGGAATGCGAAGAGAGCTCGGCGCCCGACCCAAGACCTTAGCAAGCCTGGCACGGGTGGAGGAAAGCGACAACGAGGAGGAAAGGCCTCCAAGGTCCCCAGCTACCTTCCAGCCAGAACTCCTGGTGCCCCTAGTGAATGCCTGGCGTGGCACAGGGCAACGGGAGGCAACAGCGGGGCCCCCGGGAACTCGAGGGGGCTTGCGACGGGCGGAACGTTGGGAGCAGCCGCCACAAGATATCCAGCAAAGACGAGAGGATCTGAGAATGGAGTACGGAGGAGAATCCTCCGAGCTAGACTTTTTCCTCACTACTGTAAAAGGTTACATGGAAGATAATGGCCACACGTTCCGGACGGAGTCCAGCAGGGTTCGGGCAATCGGGGCAGTCCTGAGAAGGGGAGCGGCCGGCTGGTATGTACAACTGCATGCCAGACACGATCCATTCCTGGGGTCGGTAAGGCGCTTCCTAGCAGCACTGGAGGACCGCTTCCGAGACCCGCTTGAGCGAATCCAGGCGAGGGAGAAACTGAAAGCCATCTACCAGGGGCAGAGGTCAGTTTCCCAATACGCTGAGGAGTTCCAATGCCTAGCCGAGAGAATTCCGGAGTGGTCAGAGGTAACCAAACTGGAAATATTCAAAGAGGGACTACGGCGAGAGATCCTTGCATGGGCAGCGCATCGGGATGATCCGGAGACGCTGAGAGGCTGGATCCAGTTAGCAGGCCGTGTCGAAACCACATTGGCCCAAGTGAAGAGGCACCGGGGGGGACAACAGTAGCTTCCGAGGCCGAAGGAGGTAGCAAGGAAGCCGGAGCAACCCCCAACCAGGAGACAGACCGAGGCGAAGGGAACCAGCGGAGGAGCGAGAAGAGAGTGCTTTGTGTGCGGGCGTGTGGGACACAGAGCCGCGGAGTGCTGGCAGAGGAAAGGAGGAGGGGGCAATCAGCCTAAACAGCAGGCAGCAACAGGAAAGCGTGCTGAAGAAGAATCGTCAACAAAGGGCCCTTCGGAGGGATTGGTGAGTGATGACCAAAGGATGCTGGTGGTGAAAATCAGGCTAGAAGGCAGTGGGAAATGGGCCACTTGCAAAGCGTTTATAGACTGTGGGTGCTCCAGGAACATTATTTCACCAGATTAGGGTGGGAAAGATCCCAACTAGATGTTCCCGTAGCCTTCTCTCAGCTGGACGGTTCGATAGCCTCAGGCTCTATAGCCAAATATAGCCTCAAGAACGTAAGATGCAGAATAGGGCCTTGGGAAGGAGAGATATCATTTGTAGTGTCCCAGGTGGCAACATACAACGTGATTTTGGGAATACCTTGGCTTGAGCAGGCTAACCCACAAATTGATTGGAAGACAAGGAGCCTACACTTCCAGGGAGCAGAGGCAGAAGACCAGGGGAGTAGGATAGAAATAGCGAGTCGAGGGGAGGACGAAGATGATAGAATAGCAAAGTTGGCAAGCGAATTGCCTCCGGAATACCGGGACTATGTTGATGTATTTGATGAGAAGGAGGCAAATAAGTTTCCACCAAAAAGAAGGGTGGAAGTTGAAATTCAATTAATACCTGGGGCAGAGCTCCCAAAAGCAAAGATTTATCCCATGTCGGCTCAGGAGAAGGAGGAGCTAAAAAGATATATCGACAAGAACTTAGAAAGGGGTTTTATAGAAAGATCAAATTCCCCTTTGGGAGCACCTGTTCTATTCCGGTGGAAAAAGGATAATTCCCTAAGACTATGCATTGACTACAGAGGTCTGAACGCTATCAGCACCGTGAATAAATACCCTCTGCCCCTTATGAAAGACCTTATTGCACAGTTGTCTGAAGGGAAAATGTTTACAAAATTAGATCTTGCAGAAGCATATCATAAAATCAGGATAAAGCCAGAGGACAGATGGAAGACTGCGTTTTCATGCGCCTATGGACTATATAATTATTGTGTTCTCCCATTTGGTTTAAGCGGGGGGAGGGGCTTTCATGCAATTGATTAATGTAGTGCTTCATCCACTGCTGTACAGGGGTGTTTATGTATTTCTTGATGATATACTTATTTTGGGTCAGACTAAGAGCCAACATGTGAAATTGGTCAGGGAGGTGCTCCAGAGGTTAAGAGAAGCAAAATTGTATGCAAAACTGTCTAAATGTGATTTCAACAAGGAACAGATAGATTTCTTGGGATACAGGATTTCCTCTTAAGGAATAGCGATGGACCCAGCTAAAGTGGAGGACGTGAAGGGGTGGGAAGCACCCAAGACTAGGAAACAGCTACAGTCATTCCTGGGGTTCGCAAACTTTTACCGAGCTTTTATTGAAGACTTCATACAAATCACACTGCCCCTCACAGATCTGTTAAAGACAAAAGGGAGGGGGGAGACAGCTAAGGTTAAATCCCCAGGGGCCAAACTGAATTGGACGGGGGAGTGCCAGCAAGCCTTTGAAGCATTAAAAAGGAGGTTCACTGAGGAACCCATTTTGCAGCACCCAAACACATCCAAGCCTTTTGTGGTGCATTGTGACGCATCGGATTGTGCTTATGGGGCGGTGTTGTTGCAGAAGGACGAGAAAGGGAACCTTAGACCCTGTAGCTATTTATCCAAAAAGTTCAGCGAAGCGGAGAAACGCTGGCCAATTTGGGAAAGGGAAGCACTTGCAATATTGAAAGCATTAGAGAATTGGAGGCATTTTCTGGAGGGAAGTGGGATCCCCTTTGAAGTATGGACAGATCATAAGAATTTACAGTATATAAGGTCCCCTTGAAAGCTTTCGGCCAAGCAGATAAGGTGGGCACAGTATTTCAGCCGTTTCAACTTCAGACTGAAGTTCTTCCAGGGAAAACATAATGTGTTGGCTGATGCCTTATCCCGGATGCCTCAGCACGGTGTAAACACCCGAGAGTCTGAGGGAAGCATCTTCTCAGACGAGCAATGGGGCCTCGCTGCGTTGACTCGTACGCAAACAAAGAAGGGAGAAAATCTTGTAGCAGTCACCACAGTAGGGAAGGTATGGGAGGAGGAGCTGAAACAAGCATACAAGGGAGATTGCTGGCTACAATCCCATAAAGAGCAAGGGGAAACGAGTGAAGGATTGTTATTTGTGAATAAAAAGCTGTATATTCCAGAGAAACTGCGGCCAGAGATGCTGAAAAGGTGCCACGATAGCAAAGGGGCAGGACATCTGGGACCAACCAAAACAATAAAGCTTTTGGCAAGGCAGTGTTGGTGGCCGGGGATGAGGAAGGATGTTAAATCGTATATTACTCGATGTGAATTATGTGCCGAATGTAAAACGCCACCAGGGAAACCACAGGGTCTTTTGCAAAGTGTAGTAGAACCCACAAGGCCTTGGGAGTGCGTGGCTATGGATTTTGTGGGCGAATTGCCGCCCAGCAAAGGCTACAGGTATATATGGACTGTCCTGGACCTGTTCTCTAAACAGGTTCATTTTGTGGCTCTACAAAAGCTCCCATCCGCTGAGAAATTGGCAGAAATGTATGTCCGACATGTTTATAGATTGCATGGGTGCCCTGAGAGGGTGATTAGTGATCGGGGGGTGCAGTTCATGGCAAGGTTTTGGGAGAAGTTCCTAAGCTTGTTAGGGGCAGAAAGGAACCTGTCCTCGGCATTTCACCCGATGACTAATGGAGGAGTCGAACGTACACAGCAGACATTGAGTCAGTTCCTACGAATATATTCCAATCATAGACAAAACGATTGGTCGGAACTGCTTCCATTTGCAGAGGTAGCTTTTAACAAAGCGGTGCACTCTGCAACAGGCCGCTCACCGTTCCAGGTAGTATATGGACAGGAGGTAGCACCCTTCCCCAAGCTGCCAGAATGGAAGGGAGAAGGGGGGCCAGATGGAGGGGAATGGTCAGAAAACATCAAGGCAGGGTGGAGAGATGTGGTAGCAGCACTAAAAGAAACACAAAAGAGATATAAATTGTTTGCAGACAGGAAACGTAGAGAAGGGGAAAAGCTAGCAGAAGGAGACTTAGTTTGGCTAAGTACTAAGAATCTCAGATTAGGATTTCCATCAAAAAAATTAGCACCACGATACATAGGGCCATTCAGAATTTCTAAGGCGATCAATGAGGTCACCTATCAGTTAAAATTACCGAAGGATTTAGGGAAAGTGCACCCAGTGTTTCACTGTAGCCTATTGAAAAAATACAAAGGTACTTTGGATGAAGGGGAACTGTAGTTGATTTGATGTTTTCTCCACAAGAAGAAGAGGAGGAGGAAATCATGTCAGGACCATAATTTCTGGGCCTGTACTCTGGCACCAGAAATCAAGGACGCTTACACAAAGAACTGATAAGGCACCTGTGGCTCCCGGCTCTGAGGGAAACGGCTGATGTGCGAGCGGGAAGAATTGCGCGGGGGTTTTCTCTAGGCGGGAATGACTTCTTTGAATGTGGGGGGAGTGTATATAAGGGAGTCTTGCTGGGCCGACCATCAATCTCGGCTTTATGTGTGTCAAAGTGTTCTTCAGTAAAGTTTTCAGTGACAACAGAGCAAGCCTCTTGTGTTCATTTGGAAGCGGCTGGAGTGAGCTGACACTCTACTAGGTCTTATTTTCTGGGGATGTCTTATTTTAGGGGAAACAGGATAAGTGTATTTACTCAGAAGCACACCCTATTGTATTTCACAGGCCTTAACAGCTTTAAAATGCTGAGGATATAGCATATACAAATCATGGTTGCACTGAAAAATTTAAATGAAATGCTATATATCACTTTTGAATGCATGATAAAGCTAAAAGAGCTTTTACACCCATTCAAAGGTGATTCCAGAAGAGGTCTGCTTTTTTCACAGGCAACGCTTAGGACCAGACACATGTGTGCAAGCACTCCCAAGCAAACCTCCTTGGCAAAAAGACCTGATGAGAATGGAATGGAATGTTTCTATAATTTTCAAGCATCAAAAGATCAAATCATTAAAAAGCAAGGAATCAAAAGGTGGAGGAAACCTGTACTGGCATATTAAAAAGAGGTATTTTGAAAATGTCATTTCAGTTAAAAGATCAGCCTTTATTTCATATCTTTCCCAGTTTTTTTGCCAGTGAAGGTGTAGAAAAGTTCTTCTCATGGGTAGTTTGTAGTTTGAAGTAGTTGGGGTTGCTTGTGTGATTTTTGCTGGAAAAGTTGGGGAATATTCTAGACTCAAGCAAGCCTTGCACAGGGAAAGGCAAAACCCCATATGCAAGTTCACAGCAGAAAGAATGAGCTAGTATAGACTGAAGGAAGTGGGAAACAATTATCTAGTTGACTATTCATACGATTAATTCACCGTGTGATGGCTATTTTTCAGAAGATATTGCTGGCTATAGAGAAACATTGAAGTCCTCTTTTCCCAAAGCCCATAGCTGCTGATCAGAGCTCTTGAAGGAAAAATGAATTTTCTTTAAACCCCAACAGCTTGGATGTGCATAGTGACAGGTCAGCAGCACCTCAGCAAGTTCAAAAGAAACCCTTCCTTGAAACTAATCAGATGCAGAATATTTGATTGGCTGGCAAGTGTGGTATTTATTCAAACCTAAATTATAGAAAGGAATATTTGTGACACCTATTTGGGGATTTTCAGCTAAACCCGTACTGTAACAATTTAATGACACATTTTCAATCAAAAATACTTTGTCCACATCAATTTTTCATATGTGAGGCAGGCGCTGGACAATTTCAGATCTCTAAGCAAAATGCTGGTTCTGTTATGTTGTGTTTCATCTGAGATATTTCAGAGTGTTGGGTTTTTGGGGGAGGGGAGTTGCTTCAAACCAATTAATTCAGTTACCAATCTATGATTTAAATAATAAAAAAACAATGTTGCTCAAGAAAATTGCATCGACTAAATATACGTCTTCAAAAATCCATGTCTTTGTACTCAGCCTTCATAAGCCAGTCTCTTAATTAAACAATAAACTAATTCTGTGACCTTTTAAAGCAATAATAAACACCTAGCTGCTAACTAATTATGCCATTCATTGATATTCATTGTTACAGGAAATTAGAATCCATATCTGTTGTTAGTTAATATTTCTGACCCTCACCTCCACCCTTGGTCACACTCCTTTTGGTATTTCTGTGGCCCAATTTTACAGACTCTAATACAGGGGTCCTCAAACTTTTTAAGCAGCGGGCCGGTCCACAATCCTTCAGACTGTTGAGGGGCCGAATTATCATTTGAAAAAAAAAAACCGAACAAATTCCTATGCACACTGCACATGTCTTATTTGTAGTGCAAAAAAACAACAACAACAACAACAATGAAAGAACAACACAATATTTAAAAATAAGAATAACCAACATAAACCTACTAGGATTTCAATGGGAAGTTTTGGCCTGCTTCTGGCCAAAGAGATAGTAAAGTTAATTGGGATTGTTGTTGTTGTTGTGCGCCTTCAAGTCATTTCAGACTTCGGGCGAGCCTAAGTCTAAAACTAAGGGTGGGGGCCAGGTAAATGACCTTGGAGGGCCGCATCCGGCCCCCGGACCTTAGTTTGGGGACCCCTGCTCTAATATGACATGCTGTTTCCATTGAATTGTAGTTATTAACTGAGATTCAATCTAATTAAACTTTTCCTCTTCTTCAAAGTTTACTGTTGCCAAATATTTGAACATATTCATACTTTTTTGTCGATGTCTCAAATTTTGTTGATCTCTCAAATCTTTAAGGATTAGAGCCCTGACTTCCTTGAGTCTAGCCATCTTTTCTTACTTATTTCTTACCAAACATTATTGTCTTTTCTAGTGAGTCATGCTCACTAAATGTGGTCTTCTTTTTCTACTTATATCTTACCAAACATTCGTCTTTTCTAGTGAGTCATTCTTTCACATGATATGTCCAGAGCTCCACAGTCTCAATTTAGTCATCTTGGCTTTTAATAGAATCATAGAACCACAGAGACCATTCAATCCAGCCCTGCCATGCAGGAATACACAATCATAGCACTGTCAAGAGATGGCCATCTAGCCTCTGCTTTAAAAGCCTCCAAAGAAGAAGACTCCGCCATGTTCCAAAGCAGCATATTCCATTGCCAAAATAGCTCTAATTGGGAGGTTTTCCCTAATGTTTAGGTGGTATATCTTTTCCCACAGTTTGAATCTTTTGCTCTTTGTCCTATCCCCCAGAGCAGCAGGGGAAAAAAGCTTACTTTCTTCTCAATGTGACATATTTTCAAGTAACAGTATTTAAACATGGCTATCATGTCCCCGTGGGAGCCTCCGGTGGCTCAGTGTGTTAAAGCCCTGAGCTGCTGAACTTGCAGACAGAAAGGTCCCAGGTTCAAACGCGGGGAGCGGAGTGAGCGCCTGCTGTTAACTCCAGCTTCTGCCAACCTAGCAGTTCAAAAACATGCAAATGTGAGTAGATCAATAGGTACAGCTCTGGCAAGAAGGTAACGGCATTCCATGCAGTCATGCTGGCCACATGACCTTGGAGGTGTCTACGGACAACGCCAGCTCTTCGGCTTAGAAATTGAGATGAGCACCCACCCCCAGATTCGGACACAACTGGACTTAACATCAGGGAAAACCTTTACCTATCATGTCCCCTTTCAGTCTTTTAGGGGGAGTTTGATTTGCTCCAGGACCCATTTATTGGTCTTTTTACTAACTCATGGTATCTGTACAACTCTTCTGGCTAAAAGCTGTAAAATTTCCTAGATCTTAATGTTTCATTTCTAGCAAGGTTTAACTCCACTTCAGCCTAAAAGCCTGATTTTCACTACATTAAAAGAGATGGAGTTGATATATTCTGATTGTATATTAGATTGTGTCAAATAATCAAAATTAAATATTTTTTTAAAGAGAGATATAGTTGATATATGTACAGAACAATGGATATAGAAGCAGAATAAAAGCTTCCACTAATGCTGAATTTAGTAAATAGTTTCTGATGATCTATCTCTCCTAACTTTCACTAATGAACTTTTAAACATATTAGCAGAAAGAGGATAAAGTATTGCCATTTCAACTAGTCCAGGTAGAAAGCTCACCATTGCTTTTTCAATGCCACTTTAAGAAAGAATTCAGTTTCTTGGTTTTCCTGTCCTTACTCCTTTCTGCTCCCAGGGCAACCTTCATCTGCCTGCGAAGAAATTGCTTCCTGATAAATTTTGTTCTGTAAGATAAAACCCTGTACTTTTCTGCTTCTTGTACATGAAACCTTTAATGTGCCAACTTAAAACTAGGCAGAAGATGTCACGCTCACTTCAAACGACCAGCATGAACACAGATCAAAAGAAGCTGTTATCAAAACCAATCTTTATTGAAGAACACACGACTTGGAAAAGTCGAGAATGACATAATGTTTACACACAATCATTTTTATTACCTTTGCTACAACGTCACATCACACGTAAATATCATCACCAAACTCCACCCCACATATCACATTTCTACCCCTACAACACCAACTATTCATTTAAGCTGTTTTGATTCTCACTCCAAAAGTTCCCATGCTCCGCGGCCAGGTGTCTGCATGAGCTATCGGGGAGTGCTTGATGTTATGGCTCCAATTCCAGAGCTTGCAGACTCAGCTCTGGGAATTGGCTCCATGACATGGCGCCCCCCTTTCGCCGATCTCTTCTTCTGTGCATCGTCCGACACGACTCTGAAACAAATCAAACCTGAATACTATACATCCATTTTATCTAAAGTCCCCATATACTTTTTTAACAAGCTGCGATGGAATACAGGATGTATTTTCCCCAGACTTTTTGGCAAGAGTAACTGGAAAGTCACTGCGTTTATGATCTCCTGTATCCTGAAGGGTCCAATGAATTTGGGGCTTAACTTTTTCGAGGGCAGACCTAGTTTTATGTTTTTTGTACTTAGCCACACTAAGTCCCCCTTCTCCAACTTATCTCCCTCCACTCTTTTACGATCTGCGAAGGTTTTATACCTTTTGTGCGCCTCCTTTAATGATGCAGTCACTTGGCTCCAACAATCTTGCATCTGAGTTTTCCACTTCCCCACCCCTGTTTCTTCATTCTCTGGCCACTTTGGCAATTGGGGCAACGGCTGGACCTCATGCTCATAAACTATTTCAAATGGAGTTTTATTTGTAGCGGAATGGATTGTAGAATTAAAGGCTAGTTCAGCAAATGCTAGCCATCTAGACCAATCGTTTTGTCTCTTATTTGAGTAGATGCGGAGGAACTGCCCAAGTGTCTGTTGGATACGTTCTACTGCACCGTTTGTCATAGGGTGGAAAGCGGAACTCATGCTCCTCTCTGCCCCTAATATTTCTAAGAATTTTCCCCAAAATTTCGCCGTGAATTGGACACCCCTGTCACTGACCACCCTGCTAGGACATCCGTGCAGCTTGTAAATATGGTTTATGTACAAGTCAGCCAGTTTCTCTGCTGAAGGTAACTTTGCCAGCGCTATAAAGTGAGCTTGTTTAGAAAACAAATCTAATACAGTCCATATATAACGATGCCCCTTGCTGACAGGTAATTCCCCCACAAAGTCCATAGCCACACATTCCCATGGTCTGGTAGGTTCTGCCACAGGCTGCAATAGTCCCATTGGCCTCCCCCCCCCCCCCCCGCGACTTATTCATGGCACAATCATCACACTGGGTAACATAATTTTTTATGTCCTTTCTCATCCCTGGCCACCAACAATCCTTTGCTATGGATTTCGTCGTCTTTGTAATTCCCATGTGCCCTGCGCTCTGGTTATCATGGAAGCGATTCAAAATTTTAGCCCTCAAAATTGCAGGAATGTACAATTTCTTTTTCACAAACCATAGTCCCCCCTTTTGTTCCCCTTTTTCTGCGTTGGATAAAATCCATTGGTCCCCTTCGTATGATTGCGCCAGTTCCTTCTCCCAAATGCCCCCTTCGATAATTTTGACCCCTGCCGAGTTCTCTCTTTCTGTCTGTGCCCTCGTGCTGACTGCTAACCCCCATTGTTTTTCGGAAAATACAGTCCCTTCCTTTGCTGCGGCTATATCCTCGTGTTGAGGCATGCGTGAAAGGGCATCGGCCAGAACATTCTGTTTCCCTTGGAAAAACTTCAATTGGAAATTGAACCTGCTGAAGTATTGGGCCCATCTAATTTGTTTGGGGGATAATTTTCGCGGGGACTTTAAGTACTGGAGATTTCTATGATCAGACCAGACCTCGAACGGGATTTTGCTTCCTTCAAGGAAGTGCCGCCAGCATTCCAATGCCTTCAGTATGGCTAATGCTTCTTTTTCCCATATGGGCCAACATTTTTCAGTTTCGCTAAACTTTCGTGATAGATATCCACATGGTTTCAAATTTCCATTTTGATCCTTTTGCAATAATACTGCCCCATACGCACAGTCAGAAGCATCACAATGTATTATGAAAGGACTCTGCATGTCTGGGTGCTTTAGGACGGGTTCTTCTGTAAAGCGTTCTTTTAAAGCCTCAAAAGCTTTTTGGCATTCTGGCGTCCAATTCAGCTTGGCGCCAGGGGCTTTCACTTTTGCCGTCTCCCCTTTCCCCTTCGTTTTCAACAGTTCTGTAAGGGGCGCAGCCAGTTGCGCAAATCCCTTTATAAATGATCGATAGAAATTTGCGAACCCTAGGAACGATTGCAATTGTCTCCTCGTTTGAGGGACTCCCCATTCCCTTACGTCCGATACTTTGGATGGGTCCATAGCTAATCCCTCCGGAGATATCCGATACCCCAAAAAGTCAATTTGTGCCTTATTGAATTCACATTTGGAAAACTTTGCATACAGTTTTGCTTCCCTTAGCTTTTGCAAAACTTCCCGAACCAATTCAATGTGCTGCTTTCTATCCTCGCTCACGATAAGGATATCATCTAAAAATATGAATACTCCTCGGTATAACAGTGGGCGTAAGATCTCGTTTATGAGCTGCATGAAGCACGAGCCGCCGTTTTTAATCCAAAAGGCAAAACTAAATATTCAAAAAGTCCGAATGCGCAGGAAAATGCAGTTTTCCAAGTGTCCTCGGGTTTGATTCTTAACTTATGATAAGCTTCGATCAAATCAAGTTTGGTAAATATGCTCCCTTTCTTCAATACAGTAATCAGGTCTTTACCAAGGGCATAGGGTATTTATTATCTTTCGTAATTGCATTCAGATTTCGATAGTCAATGCACAGTCTTAAAGAATTGTCTTTCTTTCTCCTAAATAACACGGGGGCTCCTAAAGGGGAGTTGGAGGGTTTAATGAAACCTCGCGCCAGATTTTTGTCAATATATTTCCTCAATTCCTCCTTTTCCTGAACAGACATGGGATAAACTTTCGGTTTTGGTAAGTTTGCCCCTGGGGTTATTTCGATTCCCACCTCTATATTCCTTTTGGGAGGTAATTTACTTGCTTCCTTTTGATTGAATACATCCACAAAGTCCCTGTATTCCGGGGGTAACAGTTCTGGGCTTAATTCTTCCGACTCATCCCCCTCACTCTCTTCCTCTGCTATCTTGCCTATCTCCCATTCCGTTTGTTGTTCTTTAAAAGACATGCTCTTTCCCCTCCAATCTACATCGGGGTTTGCCTGCTCCAGCCACGGGATCCCTAGTATGATATTATACGTGGCAATAGGGGCTACTACAAAGGGTATTCTTCCTTCCCATTTGCCTATTTTACATGGGATCCCCTGTATTTCTTTCGTGGACACTTCCCCAGCAGCCACCGATCCGTCCAATTGCGAGAACGCAATCGGAACTTTAAGTGCAGTTTGCTGGCATTTTAGCGCCTCCGCTAATTCTGGAGTTATAATGTTCCTTGATATATGTACAGAACAATGGATATAGAAGCAGAATAAAAGCTTCCACTAATGCTGAATTTAGTAAATAGTTTCTGATGATCTATCTCTCCTAACTTTCACTAATGAACTTTTAAACATATTAGCAGAAAGAGGATAAAGTATTGCCATTTCAACTAGTCCAGGTAGAAAGCTCACCATTGCTTTTTCAATGCCACTTTAAGAAAGAATTCAGTTTCTTGGTTTTCCTGTCCTTACTCCTTTCTGCTCCCAGGGCAACCTTCATCTGCCTGCGAAGAAATTGCTTCCTGATAAATTTTGTTCTGTAAGATAAAACCCTGTACTTTTCTGCTTCTTGTACATGAAACCTTTAATGTGCCAACTTAAAACTAGGCAGAAGATATATCTGGAGCTACTGGTATATTTCTAGCTAGTTTGAAGCAAATATACAAGGATTTCTGACTTTAGTAGTAGTAGGAACTAAATAACTCACTTCAAAGTATACATCTGAAAATAAAAAAGTTTAGAGTAATTGAAGTAGATATTTGAATGGGTGAATGGTGAAATGCATGCAGTTCTGATACTCAGTGCAAATTATTGCATACTAGGCTTTCTACTAGGCTCCAGTTGGTAGATCTCAGAGTAATTTTTTAACTATAAAGAGTCAGTGTAATGCAGTAGTTTGAGTGCTGGATTATGACTCTGGCAACCACAATTTGAATCCCCCTTTGGTACTCACTGGGTGAAAGGAAAGCATCACATTTAAGCAGTCAGAAACATGGTAATGAGCAAAACAAAAGAAACTATTGGAGATTTTTTTTTAAAAAAAACAACCTTCCTTTGGAACATGGACATTTTATCCAAATAAGATGAAGTTAAAAGTGCATAAAGAAATAGATACAGAAAACTGGGAATATAACAGAGCAAACGAACTAGCATATTGCTAAGAGGATCAAAACCAAAAAAAATATTTTGCAATTTTAGGGACTAAAAGCCAACTTCACATGCAGTTGTGCTAATAGTGAACAATGAAACTGAAGGGGTTCTGAAGGAGGATAGGGACATCTCAAAGAACTATGGCTGTAATTTTTCAATAGGTTTCTCCTACTGCATAAAAGAGCATTTTGTGTATTCCACACATTGTCTGCATGGAATAAAAATAGTAGTATTTCATGCAGAAATATTAATTTCTGCACAGAAAATTCTGCTTTCTAAACATATAAACATGCATTGAAATAGTCTTTTACACATATAAAATGTTTCCTGAACAGAAAAATGCTGTTTTTTTGTGAATAGGTCCCAGATAAGTCCTAAATAGCAAAGATTCTCATCAGTTCAGAATTCATATTTTCAGATTTCTCAGCATTAGAAAAACATGTTTTAATCATCTTCTTAATATTTTTAATATTAAGGCAAATGATTTTTTTTTTGTCTTCACTGCTGAAGATACAGGGAAAATACCATTACTTAAACTGAGGTTTCCACATGGGGAAAATAAGGAGCTGGAGCAAATAGTGACAAGTGAAGTTCAAGGTCTTATTGGCAAATTACAAACAAATCTATTGTTGAATACAGAAAGTATCCTCTCAAGAATTATTTAAAAACACAAAAGCAAGATTGCTAATCTTTTAACTAGATATGTAATGGGATCCTGTGATGAGCTTCTATTAGCATAATAGGTATGGCAATCTTAGGCCTGTGTATATTTGATTGATATGGAGGCTGGTATTCCCTTCCTCTATCCAAAGCAACCACGATCCTGCCCTAACACCTACTATAAAATCACTGCATCACTCCCCTGTCCCCACCTTATACACAGTCATTCTGTTTATGAGAGTGACAAAGTGATTTGCAAAGTCTCTGGCTATGTCCCTATCGCCCAGTGTGAAATTATTACATCATCCACTGAGGGCCCTTCTACACAGGCCCTAAAACCCTTGATGGGTCACAGATTTACCTGAGGCATCCAAACGAGGCCCCAGGTAAACCTGGATAAATCTGGAGTACTGAAATTTCCCAGTTTACTCTCAATTAATTTGACACCTAAACAGATTCAGACCTTAATGAAAGGTCCAGATGTGTTGAGCTGCTGGGCCTGTAGGAATTGACTCCCGGGACCACATTCTGCAACCCCAGGGTCAGTCCCCAAAGTGATTCTGGTTCTTAGGGTTTCAGGGGCCCAAAGGAGCCAAATGGACCCACACCCCCCAGACCCCCATTTTCCCCCAAAAAAAACTTACCTGAGAGGCCTGACTGAATGCTCAGCCCCCTCTGAAGAGCTCCTAGCATGTCAAAATGAGTCATGAAGTTGGGGGAGTTGATCTGGGAGGGCATGTAGCCACCCCACTCCATCCACCCACCACCCCACAGATAAACCTGGGGTTTGGGATGGGCATGTGCATTAAATCCCAGGAGATACTTCCTGGCATTTACCCATGTCTGGAAGGGCCCTGAGATCCCTGGAGGATTACAGCAGACCTCAGAGGAGGATAGAATTATTTCTCATTTGACTATAGGGCATAGACAGATTATTCTCTGATCCCGAAGCACTCTCTCTCTGAGCATCATATGCCTGTGAAATGCTGGGAGCTGATCATATGCTGATTTGGGTTAACATTTTCTAAATTTTAGCCACAGAAAACACAAAAGCTTCATTAGGAAAAATTAAAAAATTAGAAACTGTTTAATTTAGAAAAAGGCAAGTAAGTGGATGTAAGGGTTGTGAGGGGAAAATGGTGAAGACTGTTTCTCATTCTCTTAAAATATTAGAATCTCGGGACTTGAATCTGAACTACTAGAACAGCAGAAAGTAGGATCAACCACTAAAGCTAAATCGTGGAAAATTCAGAATTGATAAAAATGTACATTTTCACACAGCACTAAGTTACACAGTGGAATTCATTGCCATGAGATGGGGCAGCCAACATGGATGGCTTTAAAGGGAAACTCAATAGCTTTGAAAATGATGGAGCTATCATGGCGATCAATCAGAATGGCTACATACTACCTTCAGAATCAAAATTAGCATTTTTCATTTTTCAGAGACATAAGATGGAAAATGCAGGTGCACCCATATCATGTAGAAAGGCTTCAATTAGGCAGCTGATGGACCACTTTATAAACAGTCTTGGATGAGACAGGGCTTTGCTGTCATTTCAGATGGCTCTTTTTATAATCCTAAGTCCTCATATAATGAAAGAGGGTTTTTTTCAAGTGTTGCAGACCTTTTCTCTGCCTTTATTAGGGCATATTTTTAATGATAGTTGCAACCTCTCTTGCACCATTTGTTTTAATTATTTAGAATACAGAGAAAACAAGAGATCTTTATCAATGATAGAGCCTTTTCCCAACATATTGTTTATATCCAAGGTCTAAACTTAGTTAAAACAAAATTTGTGTTAAATCTTAAAACCTAAAAACGTCATTTTAGTGTGCAGGCAAGGTGAGCTGCTCTATTTCCTTTTTTTCCTGCCTTGCCTCTCTGTAGTCCATCACTCCAGGCACTTTTTTCTCTGTCTGACTCAATCTGATGTATGAAACTGGGCTGGAAAGAAAGTGTAGAGAACAGACTCTGTGAAAGGAGAGAAGCTGGTTCTGCTCACCCACACACAGCTTTTGACCTCCGGGCTTCATACCACAAGCGTAGCTGTCACCACAATATATCTTGTTTGGCTCCCAAACTTTACTTACAAATTCAGATTTAGAATTATGAACAGAGACTGAATAAAAATGTTGCTGCTGCAGCTCAGTTTTTGTGTGTTGCATATTCCTGACAAGCTTGCTTCATTCCCAAACAAATTAGAACATCTATGTCTATGTGTCTAAATCTTGCAGTGCATTTTAGAAAAGAGATTTGTAATATTAGACTTTTGTCTCGTTTTCCTTTTTAGCAGTGTTTTATTACCTGATGCACATTTCATTAACAGCATGAAGCTGAATCTATATTAAAAATCGTATTGACATGGAATTGCTAAGTCAGCTATGTCCTGGTCAGGCCTTTCACAATGTTTCCCCTAAATGTAATACTATGTAATATCTTTTTGGATCTGTTTGCTACAACTTTGAACGACGTTGTTGTTTTTTTACTTCATATCTAAAAATAAACTTCACATCAGAAATATCAATGCATAGAGGTCTATTCCAGTGCTTACAGACACAAAGCAATAGATCCACTGTCACATTAACTTCACTCATAAAAAAAACCTTTGAATGGCAGATTTTAATAATATACTTTTCAGAATAGAATTACAATTTCTTCATATATTTGAGTAGTTTTTAGAAATATTGTTGTTTTACTCTTTTCTAGTAACATTTTTGAGATTAATTGGGGAAAAGACTACTACCATAAACTTTTATGGACTGCAGTCCATTTCATCAGATGCACTCAGATGAAGCGAATCATAGTACATGAAAGTTTATGTTAGAAATTCCTTTTCTCCATACATTAGATGTATTCCAGCTCCTGTATTAAGGCTGTAGAACATGTTCCAAAAGCATTCTTTATAGAAGACTATCTAATATTTGTATTTTTATCCATTTGTTTGTACTGATTGAGTCATGTCGTAACATCCATTTTCAAATTCAATCTTTTGCATGTAAAGGCAATATTATTTAAAAACCTACTCAAAATTGATCACATAGAGTAACATGTTGCAGTTCTGCACATTCAAGTCGTTTTCAACTTGTGGGAATCCTAAAGCAAAGCTATCATTGGGTTTTCTTGGCAAGACTTATTCAGACAGGTTTTCTTTTGCTTTCCTTTGCAGCTGAGAGAATGTGCCTTGCCAAGTGGGTGGCTGAACAGGGATTCAAACTCTGGTCCCCATAGATGTAGTCTAACACTTACACCACTACACCACTGTATTTCTGACTGCCTCATCACACTACAGCATGAATCCACTTTAAATCCGGTTTCTGCCTCCTGCAGAATTCCGGGGGTTTGTAGTTTGGTGAGACCCAGGCCCTGTCTAGCTAAGCTGTTAAAGCCCCCTCCCTAAAGTGAATTTAAAGTGGATCCAAGCTCTAGTGTGATGAGGTCCTGTGATATATTCAGGATTCTTGTTTCTCAGCAATCCAACAAGTAATTGCAGTTAAAGAGCTCTTTGATGATAATTCAGAACATTCAAAATCACTATGTGTCAAATAAATTACACAACACATTTACTATTTTAAAAAATTGAGGTCAGTAATAATATTTAGACCCTATTTATATAACTGTAGACAAGAATGTCACATCATGACCAAATGAAAGCCTCACATTTTATGCAATTATGTAGCCTTTTAGTGTCATTAGCAAAACGATGGCTGACACTTTGTGACTGAGCTTTTACAGAATTAAAAAAATCAACTAAAGCAACAAAAAACTCTTAAGGCTAACTCTTCTTTTGCTCTGATTGGAAAAAGAATGCTTCCGTTTAATTAAAATAAAAAAACATTTTAAAGGGCTGCTTCTTTTCTAGAATTGCATCTAAATGTACTACTTCAGGGGAAGATAGCGTTCCTTCTATTTCTATTTTGGTTTTGTTTGATTTTGGCCTTATTCTCTGTTAGTAGTAGACTGGCAATTGCCTTGGGTTGGAGGTCTACATTGGGTCCCTTCAGGATTTCAGAGGGACTACACTTGTTACACTCACTGCCTGCCATGTCTCACACTTTCAACATTTCCAGTCCACATTTTTCCATTCAAAATACAAACACACACCCTGGTTGCTATGTCTTCCTTCTACAAAACCCTTTTAGGCCCAGTAGGGGACTTTATTTATCCAGGAATTGAATAGGATCTCAATTCCAATCTTTTCTCTGGGTCTAAAAGAGCCATGGGTTGGGGAAAGGTTAAGGAGTGTGAGAGTTTTGCGTGGAAACATGTTTTTTTTTTCCATTGAATTTTGGGAGCCTTTTTATTGGGGGACTGAAATGAACTATAAGACCATCACAATAGGTCTATGATTGCTTGAAGCCCACCCCATTCTACATAAGGAAGTCAATTCAGATTATAGTAGTGTGGCTATCCTCCATATTTGCAGCTTTGACATTCTCAGATTTGTAATAAAACGTTAGCTCTAGGTCCTCCAATGTGACTATATCACTAACATCCTCCAATCATGCAGGAGGACCTAGATTTATAGAAAGAACACTTCTCTAGGAATTTCTAAGTCCTTCAATGCAATTCTATGCTGTGTTTCCAGCAGAAGTTGACCACAGAGTCATCCTGGAAGACCTAGACATTCCTAGACATTTGTTCCCTCAGATGAAAAAAATAGCAATTTTTGTGGTTGTTCACTTTTCCAGGGGTGCTGTGGCCATAGTTTAGTAATGCTTAGACCGCAGACCACTTGTACACAAAATAAGTACAATCTAAAAGTACTACACAAAATAAATTGCATATTGATTTTTCATACTAGAAAAATTTAATACTATTAAGACACGTTAAATATAAGGAATAATAGTGTAATTAGATCAGATAAGGTAAGATTTGATAGCAGCATTGATTCAGATTATTATTTTGATTTATTTTATTATTTAAAAGATCTACTTTTTTCTTCTCAGCCTGTGGGATTCAAAAAAATTGTTAATTTGAATGCCATTTTTGGAGAAATGAATGTTTAAAATCCCCCTCATGGAAAGGTGCTGTCAGAGTGAAGTGAATGAAGGCAGATAAAGGTTGTTACTATTTTTTTAAGTAGTGGAGAGGAAGGTTCAAGCCACAATTCATTAATCAGTCTGATTTCGATACCTAGAAAGTTTGAAGGTGTTGGTATGTTTAACCTGGTAAGGAGATGATTAATGGGCATTATAGTAATTGAACTAGAAGCAAAGTGTGTGATTCATGCACCTTATTTAGAAACCCATTAACACTACTGGGAGGATTTCCAGAGTCCTAGTAAAATGGTTAAAAAGCCATTTGCTCCCAATGGCTTATATTAAAAAGATTAAAAACTATTTAGTATTTTTAATATTGTTATCAGAGGCTAACATTTGTGATGTAAGGGGCAACTGTGTGTAATAAACAACTACCCTTTGTTATACAACAAATAGAATTGTTTCACATCAGTACAAGGAGAACAAGATTATCCTTCACTGCGTAAATTGTAACACAGAATAGCTGACATTTCACTAATAACATGTTATTTCCAACCTTGGAAGACAATGCCTTGACTATTGTCAATTGACAATAGAGAATGACTATTGTTAAATGCTTTTAGCCAATTGCTGGATTACAACCTTTTCAAACGCATGTAAATTGTTTGTGATAAATCTTATTCCCAGAAAAAATGTATATAGAATTTTAAGATTAACATCACAATCTGATATATGGCCAAGATCTAACAGGGCAGCTCTTATGGATTCTGCTGCTTTTGCTAGTAGAATGGGGTGGGGACTCCCTGCTGTAATTTCCAACCCCACTCTAGCACCCTACATTTCTTATCTGGAAGTTTAAGAAACCCTCTGAACTAGGCTTTCAGAGCTACTGAAACAGTTTTCAAATGTAAAATATTAACAGATTGTAGCAAAAGTACAGGGGCCCCTAGTGGTGAAGTGTGTTAAAGCACTGAGCTGCTGAACTTGCAGACCAAAAGGTCCCAGGTTCAAATCCCGGGAGCGGAATGAGCGCCCGCTGTTAGCCCCAGCTTCTGCCAACCTAGCAGTTCGAAAACATGCAAATGTGAGTAAATCAATAGGTACCGCTTCGGTGGGAAGGTAATGGCGTTCCATGCAGTCATGCCGGCCACATGACCTGGAGATGTCTATGGACAACGCCGGCTCTTCAGCTTAGAAATGGAGATGAGCACCAACCCCCAGAGTCAGTCATGACTGGACTTAATGTCAGGGGAAACCTTTACCTTTACCTTTAGCAAAAGTACACATTAGATGCTAGTCTGTGTCTAAGGGCCCTTCTACGCAGGCTCTAAAATGTTTAAAAAACTGGGATTAAAGGGGGGGGGAGGGCTTAAATGACATTGTCCAAAAATGTGAGCTGGATCGCATTAACAACCAAAAATGTGTTAAAAGGGTGTGCTTGAAATCCTATTTCGACTGAAAAATGTGTACTGTATATTCATACTCAAGAATATCCCTGCACTCAAGGAAAATTTGTGACTTCATTCCTATATGCTGGCATGGACTGCTCTAGCACAGGTACGCATTTTAAAATCCCAAAACAGCTGACGAGTGCTGTAAAAAAAATGGAGCCATGGACACACAGGTGACTAAATGGAAGCAGAATTGGAAAGCAATTCCCAGGAGAACTCTCTTTGTTTTGACGTTTATGAAATTAAACAGAGCTTGAATTTACACAGTCGGCACCAGCATGGCAAGCAAGTGACCCCAAAGGGAAACAGAGTTCAAGAGGGAAAATATAAAGGCAACAGGTGGGTGAGGAGAAGTAATGACAAAAAATATGCTTGTGTGCACATTGAGATATCCACATCAGAGTTTATAAGGTCTATCACATATCAGAGAGTCAATTTTAAAAAAAATTAAAGTTCCATCAGATATCCCCCATCCATCTTGCGGATTTCTAAAATCTGCTACAAATGAATGTGTCAGGATGTCAGGGGAGCATTTACCTGGACTAAGAGCTCTATGTTTGGACTTGCTGTCAGGTCCCGTGATTTTTTGCCCCACTTATTTGTCCTGGATTATGAGGCTGTTTGGAAGCACCCTTAGTAAGCCATCATTATATAATGACAGACCCGGACTCGGAATGCGTCTTGAATGTATATTTATATGTATATTTCTATGAATGTTTTAATGTAATTTAATGTAAACTGAATTGAAATGTCATTGCAATTGTTTTATATATGCATTTTATATTGTAAGCCGCTCTTAGTCCCCATAGTGGGTGAGAAGGGCAGGGTAGAAATGCCGTAATAAATAAAATAAATAAATAGACTATCACTCATGGCCAAGTATGATTGTCTTCCAAGAGTAGTGCCTTGGCAGTGGATCCGTAAGTGGCTTATTCTGTATGGTTTTTCACAGTTAGGACATACATTTCCAGTTGGAAGGTGGCCTCGACAAGGGTTTGCTTAATGCACATATTTACCTTTATTGTTGTGTTTAATGCCGAAATTATGCAATTGTGCTAAAAATAAAATAATAAAATATTAATGAGGAGGAAGGTAAAATTACAAGTATGTGTGAAAGTCTGATTACAGGACTATGGATTGGTGAACCAGCATAGTTATGCTACTGAATAATGTTATTTTAAAGGTGCTTAATGCAGTATGTATCCACTATCTATGCTAATACCACTGTAGAAGAATAATGGGTTGGTGTCATGAAGTCCAATGTATGTTTCTTCCAAGCTATTGCAACAGCGGGTTAACCACTGAGCTCCTGAATTGCTGACTGAAAGGTCAGCA
Source organism: Anolis carolinensis (assembly GCF_035594765.1). Lineage (NCBI taxonomy): Eukaryota > Metazoa > Chordata > Lepidosauria > Squamata > Anolidae > Anolis > Anolis carolinensis. Next base: position 53,460,993 of record NC_085843.1, read on the forward strand.
GTTCAGATCTGGAGATCAGGGTGAGCTCCTGCTGTTAGCCCCAGCTTCTGCCAACCTAGCAGTTCAAAAACATGCAAATGTGAGTAGATCAATAGGTACCGCTCTGACTGAAAGGTAACGCCACTCCATGCAGTCATGCCAGCTACATGACCTTGGAGGTGTCAACAGACAATGCCAGCTCTTCAGCTTAGAAATGGAGATGAGCACCAACCCCCAGAGTCGGACACGACTGGACTTAATGTCAGGGGAAAACCTTTACCTATTGCATACACAAGTGCAGCCCAGATGAACAAGAAGGCACAAAAGAATGTGATCAAAATGAAAAGGAGGTATATTTCATGAGCAATAAATGATTTGTTCACTGTCCCAAAAATAGTTACTAATGGGTTCCAAATGTGAAGTAGATTTAAACCAACAAAATATGCGAAACTGGGTGATGCTGGTGCAAGATATTTCTTAGAAAAATCTGAACGTTGCTGAACATAAGATAGAAGCAGTTAAATTATAAGGGTGCATACATTTGTATCTTCTCATCTATAAAATAGGCTGCAATCCCCTGAAATCTCTGGGTTGTAAAAAAAACCTAGCTAAATTGTTGTAATTTACAATTTCAAAGTACTTTTCAAAAATTATACGTGGTTTTTGCAGTAAGATACCCTGGAGACATTTTAAACTGCCATGAGGTCCATTTTCCTGGCTAATCTTCCACTGAGCTTGATCTGGAATGTAGCATTTTTCGTTAATGATACACTTAGGAGTAGTTCTGAGAATCCTCATGAGTTGAAGTAGGTGGCAAATGTATGAGTCACAATTGGCTTTTGTCCCCAAAATTTACTAAGTTGTTCCTCAAGGCATATTTGCCACTTATTTGAATTCTGCTTAGTGTTCAGCACTAACAGAATTTGTGTTTTAGCCATAAAACTAAAGACCTATTCTCCAACCTAAGTCATATAGATAGTTTATAATTATCTGTGAGGATTCCATTTTCACTCCAAGATTTGACAAGTTTGTCACAGTCCATAATTTCTGAAATGTCTATAAAATGAAGTCGACATTTGTGGACTATATAGTTACTTATAACCTATTCTTATCATAGTCATCATTATTATTGCCATATGTCTTACCCACTTCTTCTTATGGACAGAGGTGGGGAACAGCAGATGAAAATATAGCAACAAACATACAATACAGTTAATACCATGAATGCCAGTTACAATTCATAATCACTTAAAAGGGCTTGACAAAAGGCATCACTTATAAAAGCACAGATATTAAAAATAATACATTCATAATTTAAAAACTTGCAATATAAAAACCATCTTGTAGGCCTGCTAGAAGAGATTGGCTTTTAATGCTATTTTAAATGCAAACAGGATATCCAGCTGTCAGAACTCTTCCAGCAAGTCATTCCACAAATAAGAGGCAGCTGATGAAAAAAAATATTGATTAACAGTGGCCAGCCTGGTTCTGGCTGACTGAATTATACATCCCTCAGAAGACCTGAGTGTACAGAGCAGATTATATGGAAGAACGTGATCCTGTAGGTAACCTCGAGAGTACCTCACAATTAGATTGTGATGGTGACTGTTTGCATAAAAAATGAGGTATGCTAACTGCATAATACACCCATAAATAAGCACAGATAATTGATTTCTTGCTGTTATGGAGGTGCCATGATTGAGAAACCTTCAAGTCTGTTATCAACAGCCCTGCTCAGGGTTGTGGCTTCATTTCTGAAGACTGGATCTACACTGGATCTACACTGCAGTTAGGAACTGCATTATCAATGGAAATGAGGGTGTTCCTGGGGAAAATTAATAGATCTGATTTTGATTTATACTGGTCAGTTTTCATTAAATATGTTCTAGAAAGTGAAAAAGGAAAACAATATAACCCTGTTGGTCAGGAATTTTGGATATGACAATGGTTTAATGGTTGAATTATAAATTTTATGGTAAATGAAATTACACTTGTTCAGGCCTTGGTGGTGGGGTTGTTGTTTGTAAAATGTTCACTGTTTTGTGTTCTGTTTCACTGTAAGTTATTAATGTATGTAAATAAAATTAATATATTTAGAGACTCTTAAAAAAAAGGAACTGCATTATATAGTTAGTGTAGACCAGTGGTTCTCAGACTGGGGTCCCCAGATGTTTTTGGCCTTCAACTCCCAGAAATCCTAACAGCTGGTAAACTGGCTGGGATTTCTGACAGTTGTAGGCCAAAAACATCTGGGGACCCCAGGTTGAGAACCACTGGTGTAGACCCATATACAGCCAGTTCCCAAGTTACAAACAAGATAGGTTCTGTAGTTTTGTTCTTAAGTTTAATTTAAAAGTCGGAACAGGTACATTTTTAAGTGTAACTCCAGCCAAATATATATACTGTATATAGCTTTGGATAGCATAGCTATTCCAATAGCCCTTTGGTGTTTGTTTTGTGCCCTTATTCAGAAGATTTCACCTCACTTATTGTCCCTGTGATAATTGGATTTTGAAAAATTTGGCCTGTTGTGGAAACAAGAATTGGTTAGAAGGCTTCAGTGGAGACACCTTTTCCTCCTCTTTCAGGAGTGAATTTCCCTTCTGAGGGATAGATTTCTCTCAGTTCCTGTTATCTTAGCCCTGTTTTAACTGTGAGTCATTTGTAAATCAGATGTTTGTGGCTTGGGGATTGCCTGTCCAATGCAGTTAAACTATGCCTTTTCCAGATATGTCCAAATACAGTAGTCTCAGTTTTGTCATTTGACTTCCATACAGAAACCAGGGTTGATTTCCTCTAAAACACTTTGTAGATATGGGGGCTGTTCTATATTACATGACTGAGCTTTGGGCTCATATGCTTCTTGTGCCATCATGTTATTTTCAACTCCTGGAGACCCTAAAGGGAAACTTTCACATAATTGCCATGGCAATGTTTGTTCAAAGGGACTATTTGTTCAAAGGGTCATCCCCTGTGTTTCTGTAGTCAAGCATGGGTTTGAACCCTGATCTTCAGACACCTAGTCTAATATTAACTAATATAGTCAACTATTGAAACTATTGAAGGTGAAAGAAGAAACAACTGAATGAATAAACAAAGTCAATTATTAACATAGTTGCATTTATGATTTGTTGGGTTGGCCAGCTTTGGTTTATGCAGATGATTAGAGCCAGGGACTATGTTGTTGGGACTGCAGTTCTCATTACCATTCACCATTGGCTATGCTAGAGTGGAATTTCACCCCAACATCATCTGGAGGACCGTTCACCTCTGAGACAACCTATAGTTAGAACTATGTTTTATGGTTTTGTTGAGGCTTGCTGCCTTGAGTCCCCTCAGATGAGAAAGGTGGGGTAGAAATGTTGTAAATAAATAAATAAATGTCCCTCTTTCTTTCTGTCCCCAAAACTTCTAGGGTCTCTAGCCAATCAGACACTAGGAACAAGAAGATCATTCAATGGGTTTATTTGGCCAAATCTTCCTCCTGGGTGGAGCAACAAAATGCAAGTGCCACATCAAAACTAAGATGCAACTTAGCTTTATAGTTAAACCTTTGAGCACACTTTGTAACTATTTAATTCACACTTCTCTTTTCCCTTCGTTTTCTGGCACCTCTCTTCTCAGTGTTGTCTCTGCTGTCATTTTGTTCTTGTGCCTCTGTGTTATTAATTTGAACTTTTCCCTAGATTTGAATTCTTCCCTCTTTTTGGTTCCTCATTCCCTTCTGCTCCACAGCACATGAGACTTAGGATCTCTTCACACATGCCACTGGAATTGCCAAGTATCATCATGGATTGTTGTAATTGAGGCAGCACCCGCCCAGGGGACAAGGGACCTGTCATATCATGCCCTGCACTGTTCTGGCTTCCCCTCTATCTCATCACATGGAGGGAAGCCTCAGGAAGCCAGCTCACCCCTACTTTCCCTATGGAGAGACAGGAAGCCTCCCATCATGCACCACTAGCTATTTTTGGTGACGGCACTTTTTTGGCACTTTCGCCACAGAACTGCCATGGAAATACTTTGCCAGTGCATGATGGGAGCCAGCTGGCTCTGTAGTGAAACTGCAAAAAAAAAAAAAAAAACTGTGACCACCACTGATTTTTAGCCTGTTCGAAGGTCCTTTGCTTGAACTTTATTTTGGCTGGTAATTTTCTATTTTCCCTAGCGGTAGCCCCATTACTTTGACAAAGTAAATTTTTGGTTAGTTTAATTCCTGGTGACTTCACTAGAAGGGTAGGGCATGAGAACAGAATGTAGACTTGTGTGTGTAAAGTCCCTTCAGGGAGATAGGACAGAATACAAATAAAGTTGTTATTATTATTAACTACTAGCATACACAGTTTAGCATTGTGTTCAAACTAAGTCTGAACATCTATGTTAACAAAAACAAAAAAACAAAACAAGAAAGGTTTCATTTGAAATAAAGTTAATCCTTCACACACAAAATAACTTGAAAAATTGGGTTAGATTTGAATGTTTTCAATAGATTAATGAGCTAAATATTTTTGCATCATCTAACTTCCTCATTAATTTACATCATAGAGGGTAACATGGTAAGTAAAAAATTGCACACCTGTCTTTTGTTTAGCAGGCTCTGCTTAAAGGATAAAATATCATTTACATTTTCTCCCCATTAACAAGCTAGTCCCTTGGTGACAAATGAAACTTGCAATACAATAAAATTTACATGAAACAAGCTGTCATGTGAGAGCTATGTGGTTGGAATGGTGCCAGTCAATAATAGATTGCATACCTTTGGTTAATTTATTAGCCACCTGTTCCCCAATTCCATTATAGCAAAACATTAAGAAGATATCTGGAGACCAGCATTTGGAGTTTGAGGCCTTTGGGGTATTTTAATTTTTTAAAAAAAAAATCACAATAGCAACAACAATCAGAGAGGTGAATTTAAAGAATACTGCAGTAGACATAGAAACACAAAAAAACAAAACACCAAAATTACCTTTTTATTTAATTTTAAAAGAATCCCTGTAATTAATTTGGCTTTATTACTTTGAAGTTAATATGCTTTTCTGATATGAAAACATGTTTTCTCATTGAAGTAGAGAGGAAGCTATTATGAAATAATAATTTAAAACCTATCTATATTGCACACAGCTATTTGTAATTATGCTATTTATATAGCTTTTGTGAATCCATAAAAAGGATTTGTAGGGTTATGAAAATATCAGTTCATCAAATAACACAGAGTCTTTAACAAGATTAAAGAAAAGAGTGGACTCTTCAGTTTTGTTCACTGGGTAGGTGTTGTTGTTGTTTTTTTGTTTTTGAAAAGTTTTGGAGGAAACTATACAAATGTTCCTCTAAACCAGGGGTCCCCAAACTAAGGCCTGTGGGCCAGATGCGGACCTCCAAGGTCATTTACCTGGCCCCCACCCTCAGTTTTAGACTTAGGCTCATCCAAGGTCTGAAATGACTTGAAGGCACACAACAACAACAATCCTAATTAACTTGACTATCTCATTGGCCAGAAGCAGGTCCACACTTCCGATTGAAATTCTGATAGGTTTATGTTGGTTAAAATTATTTTTATTTTTAAATATTGTATTGTTCTTTCATTGTTGTTGTTGTGAGGGTTTTTTTGGCACTGCAAATAACATATGTGCAGTGTACATAGGAATTTGTTCGGTGGTCTTTTCAAATGATAATTCGGCCCGTCAACAGTCTGAAGGATTGTGGTTAAGCCTTCTGCTTAAAAAGTTTGAGGACCCCTGCTAAACCTTTACAAAATCAAAGCAAAAGATATCTAAGAACACAAAACAGGAGTAAACAAAGAGAAATAAAATGCCAGAAATTAAGGATGTGTGAAATACAACCCTAATTGAATTTATGATGATTTTAGTAATAGAAAGATGAGGATGATGATGATGATGATGATGATGATGATGATGATGATGATGATGATGATGATGATGATGATGATTATAGTTCCTCTATGCTCCTATAAAACCCATTGGGCTATGTGACTACAGCTGCTTATGGCTGGTGTCCTTCATTGGTATTGGATGGAGTACTTTAAAAAATAAAATGAAAAGCGAATTGATACTTCAGAGCTCCCAAAGCAGCCACACAGACTGGAGTAAATTAAGAGGTTGAAAGTAACAGAATATCCTCCTCCACCCCATTATTACAAACAATGCATTGTCACATCATTATCTTTTACCCTCCACTATCTACATTTTGAATTAGGCAAATGGAAAACTGTCCTCCTGCAGAAATGCACAGTGGTCTAGTTTTTGAACTGCTGTGTATCAAGCTTACTATAATTAATTGGGCTACACATATGCAAATGAGAACTGAAGTTTGCATTGTGTTCTCATTCTTGTTACTCTGGTTCTAATTATTTTAGTTTATCGTTCTAAATCCATATTTGTTTCTGCTCCCATTTCAGTATTAATTGGCTGTGTTTTATGCCTGTAAAATATTTCTAAACTAAACAATACTGGTCTTTGGATACACCAATATTTCCTTTCTGTTAATATAGATAGCATAGTATTGAAATAACAGGCAAGTCTAACCAAATGTAGTCACCTAACATTGTTTTTCTTTTTTTTTTTGTAGTCTTCTTCTTCATTCACTCAGTCGTTTCCGACTCTTCGTGAACTCATGGACCAGTCCACGCCAGAGCTCCCTGTCGGCCGTCAACGCCCCAGCTCCTTCAAAGTCAAGCCAGTCACTTCAAGGATACCATCCATCCTTCTCACCCTTGGTCGGCCTCTCTTCCTTTTTCCAAGGCACTCTCAAGATTTTCCTCCAGCACCAAAGTTCAAAAGCTTCTATCTTCCTTTGCTCAGCCTTCCTTATGGTCCAGCTCTCACATCCATAGGTTACTATGGGGAATACCATTGCTTTAACTATGCGGACCTTCATTGCCAGTGTGATGTCTCTGCTTTTCACTATTTTATCAAGGTTGGCCATTGCTCTCCTCCCAAGAAGTAAACGTCTTCTGATTTCATGGCTGCAGTCTGCATCTGCAGTGATCTTCGTGCCTAGAAAAAGAAATCACTGCCTCCACATTTTCTCCCTCTGTTTGCCAGTTATCAATCGGTCTGGTTGCCATAATCTTGGTTTTCTTGATGTTTAACTGCAGCCCGGCTTTCGCACTTTCTTCTTTCACCTTGGTGATAAGGCTCCTCAGCTCCTACTCACTTTCAGCCATCAGAGTGGTATCATAAGGTTGTTAATGTTTCTTCCAGCAATTTTAACTCCAGCCTTGAATTTGTCAAGTTCTGCACATCGCCTGATGTGTTCTGCATACAAGTTGCATAGTTGGGGTGAAAGTATGCAGCCCTGCTGTACTCCTTTCCCAATCTTGAACCAGTCTGTTGTTCCATGGTCTGTTCTTATTATGGCTACTTGGTCTTTATACAGATTTCTCAGGAGACAGACAAGGTGACTTGGTATCCCCATACCACCAAGAACATGCCACAGTTTATTATGATCCACACAGTCAAAGGCTTTAGAATAGTCAATAAAGCAGAAGCAGATGTTTTTCTGAAACTCCCTGGCTTCCTCCATTATCCAGCAGATATTGGCAATTTGGTCTCTCATTCCTCTCCCTTTTCTAAACCCAGCTTGGACATCTGGCAACTCTCACTCCATGTATTGCTCGAGTCTGCCTTGCAGGATCTTGAGCATTACCTTACTGGCATGGGAAATAAGTGCCACTGTACGGAAGTTTGAGCATTCTTTGGCATTTCCCTTTTTTGGTATGGGAATATAAATTGATTTTTTTCCCAATCTGATGGCCAATCTTGTGTTTTCCATATTTGCTGGCATATGGTATGTATCACTTTGACAGCATCATCTTTCAAGGTTTAAAACAATTCAATTGGGATCCCATCATCTCCTGCTGCCTTGTTATTAGCAATGCTTCTTAAGGCCCATTCAACCTCACTCCTCAGGATGTCTGGTTCTAATTCACTCACCACACCATCAAAGTTATCCTCTATATTATTATCCTTCTTCTACAGATCTTCCATATATTCTCACCACCTTTTCTTGATCTCTTCAGCTTCTGTTAGGTCCTTGCCATCTTTGTTTTTGATCATGCCCATTTTTGCCTAAAATTTACCTCCAATGTTTCTGATTTTCTGGAAGAGGTCTCTTGTCCTTCCTATTCTATTGTCTTCTTCCACTTCCATGCATTGCTTGTTTAAAAATAGTTCCTTGTCTCTTCTGGCTAACCTCTGGAATTGCGCATTT